>NC_051069.1:117238285-117559669 GCF_004664715.2 Peromyscus leucopus
GCAGCAGTGGAGATTCCTGGAGGTGAAGTTGTGAGGATGGCCTGGAGGGTAGTGGGATCTGGCAGTGAATCAGCGATGAATAGCTGAGGTGACAGGCCTTCTCTGGGAGCAGGTGGCACACACACACACACACACACACACACACACACACACACACACACACACAAACGAGCGCGCGCGCCAAGAAGCCAGTTGGGAAAGCTAGCTGTGTCTTCCTTGGGGTCCCCAAAGTTTAAGGGGAGACTGTCCATCTGTTATCTGCTGCTACATAGCAACCACTGTATACTTACCAACTTCAAACCAGGATGAGTGACAGCGCTACCCCATAGTCTGCACCTCCGGCAGGGCTCTATAAAATGGCTGCCTCTTCTTGGCATCACAGGACTGGCTTAATAGCTTGATAGGGGGGTGGGGGAGGGACTGGCGAGACCTCAGTGAGATCTGTTTGAGCTGAGCTTTCTTCAACATGGGAGACAGGTCCCCAGAGAGCTAGAGCCAGAACTACAAGGGAGGTGGGACCACGATAGAGGTGGGGCCAGGAGAGAGGTGGGGCCTGGAGAGAGGTGGGGCCACGATAGAGGCGGGGTCTGGAGAGGGTTGGGGTCAGGAGAGAGGTGGGGTCAGGAGAGAGGTGGGGCCAGGAGAGAGGTGGGGCCTGGAGAGAGGTGGGGCCAGGAGAGAGGCGGGGCCTGGAGAGGGGTGGGGCCAGGAGAGAGGTGGGGCCTGGAGAGAGGCGGGGCCAGGAGAGAGGCGGGACCAGGAGAGAGGCGGGGCTCATTCTCAGGCTGGATAACTGTAGAGGTTCAACATGCTAATGTTGCCCTCCTCCCCTCCTCAGGGCCCCCTCCCTCTTGGCCTTCTCTAGTTTGAAGCTTGTCACTAAAGCCACGTGGTACTATTTTTTGATGGAGAAGCATCAAAGAATGTAGACTTGGCATGTGCTACCAGTGACTGGGTCAAATTCACTCCTTTCCACATATGACCTTCAGTAGAGTTGGATACCTACTTTCCAAGGCAGAGTCCTACCATCTGCCCTCCCACCTCACATGCCCACCCAGAGACACCCCCTCTTCCCAGTCCCACTCCTTCACCTGCCCAGGAGCTCATTTCTGTCTTCCTGGGGAGGGGCTCCTCTTCTTAAAGGGGTAGGTGGCTTCTGGGTCCAGCTCTCAGCTCAGGCAGGGCCCCTAGCACAAAATGCTCTGCTCAGATCTTCCACAGGGTGTTCCTTGAGGCACCCTTGGGTCCCTGCCTCAGGCTGGCCTGCTGCCCTGTTCTCTACTGTGACTTTTGTATTCCCTGTTTATGCATCTCTATCCCAGACAGACAGACAGACAGACAGACAGACACACACACACACACACACACACACACACACACACACCATCTCCTGCCATGGATGGGCATTCTGACTTTCAGCTGCTTTCAGCTGACACTTCCACACAGAGCTCTCTGGTCACTGAAGCCAAGAGCAAAGGTTGCTCTGTCCTTCCATGGATGTGCCTCAGGGCTGCTGTCTATGTAGCCAGCCTGGGTGCCCAGAACGGGAGCTAAGGCTTGCCTGAGAGGCAGCCCTGTCTTCCCCAAAATGCCAGGTAAGCAGTGTTCTTCCATGGCCTCTGTTTCTGTTCTTGCCTCCTGGTTCCTGCTCTGGCTTCCCTCAGTGATGGATTTTTAAGCTGTGAAATGGAACAAACCCTTTTCTACCCAAGTTACATTTGGTCATGGTGCTTTATCACAGCAATAGAAACACTAAGATCTCCCACCCCCCAAAATAAATAAGTAAATGTGAGAAAACAAACCCCTATTAACTTTCCTCATATGGTGATCAAATGTCTGACAATAGAATATTTAGTAGAAAGGGGGGTTTATTTCAGCTAGCAGTTCCACGGCAATGGGAGGGATAACTCATGAGCCCCCCACCACCACCACCTGTGACTCACCTCCAGCAAGGCTCCACCTTCTAAAGGCGCCACAATCTCCACTTCCCACAACAGCACCACCATCTGGGACAAAGGTTCAGACACATGAGCCTTTGGGGCACGTTTCTCACTCAGCACACGGCAGTCTGCGAACACGGATGCCTCTCGACATGGTCTCATACAGCATTGTCTCTCACACAGGCTGCCTCTCAGATGTTGTCATGGTGACTCCAGTGAATGAATGCTCTGGACTGCTAACTTTGTACAAACCTTCACTGTGCAATTTACAACTGTCTTCACACAGCCGCGAGGACATCTTTTCTTACAAGGTCAAGTTTTGCTTTACTGTTTACGTGTATACAAGTGGTGAGGCAAGAGTGGATACAGAAGGCGGCGGTGGTGCACACCTTTCATGCTGGCACTCAGGAGGCAGAGAGAAGCAGAGCTCTGTGAGTTCGAGGCCAGCCTGGTCTACAGAGGGAGTTCTAGGACAGCCAGAGCTACACAGAGAAACCCTGTCTTGAAAAACAAAAGAGTGGGTACAGACCATGAAACTAGACAGAAGACCAAGAGAGGGAAACGAGAGATACTGGGGCCTGGGCAAAAAGACACATGTGGCCAGAAAGCAGAAAGGGGGCTATGGGAGGGGAGAGCTGATGGGGGGAGGGAGGGGGAAGAGGGAGAAAAAAATCTAATTTTGTTTGAAAAACGTTATAATGAAACCTAATGTATTATATGCTAATAATTAGTTAATTAAAAAAGAAAGAAAGAAAGAAAACAGCTAGTCCATTCTGTGATTTAGGTCCTCTGGGCACACACCTCAAAGGGCTCCCCTATCTGTTTGGCTTGTACTCAATGCTATGGAGAGCTGTGGTGATCTAGACTTTTTCTGAGAGCCCTTGTGAGCCTGTCCATGGCATCTCCATCAGTTCCATCCTGACTCCGTCACAGCCCACCCCGAACAGTGTCCTTCAGGCAGGCGTCATTTCTCATGGGCTCTGGTGAAGAGACTCTCGGCTAAATGCTGCTGTCCAGGCCTCCTGGAGCTGGAGCTGAAGGGAGCTGATTGGGCCGGAGATGCCCACCAGTCTCTTCTTCGGTGTGTCTGGAAACAGCTCTGTGTGCAGGACCAAGCTCTGATCTACAACAGCCAGGATGGGACAGCCATCAGAGCCAAATTAATACACACTTAGTTGAGGTTCTACTGAAGAGATAAACGGATTTCTTCTCCCCGTACTGAGCACAGAGGCAAGGCCTTTCCTGCACTTCAGTCCCTCTCCTCTGGGCAGAACAGCTGATCCCATAGAGGCGCTGAAGAAGCCTGGGCCAAGGAAGACATAAGACATGGATATTGGGGATCACCTGGCTGTCTCCCCACAGGTCACATGGGATGCCCTTCCAGGAGACCCACCTTCCACACATTCAGCAGCCCAAGTCCTTGGGGCATGTGCGTCCTGACAGGGTTTCTCTTCAGGCCAACCCTTACTCCACTGTCCCAATATCCCTGTCCCTTCTCAGGCAGTCTGAGACCAGGACCTACTGTGTGATGAAGATTAGCAGATCTCTGCCTGGTAGGATCCCTGAGGTGAGGGCATGGCCTACCATCTTGTCTGTTTTACATGCTCAAAGCAGTCTTGGCTGAACCATGGTTCTCCTGAAGGGGAAGTCAGCCTTGCACATGGGATGCCAGGGGCCTTTCCTCGTGAACGCGAGAACTACAAAGACCAAGGGATGGGGGAGAGCAAGATGGGGTCAGCAGAGGCCTTGGGTGGGTGACTGCAGGCCTCAGCACTGCAGTGGGGTTCTGGCACACAGCTACAAGCCGGACATGCGAAATATCAGGTCCTCCCTATGGTTACTTAGAGCTCAGGCTATGGGTGCATCCTCCCCGTCTCCCCACACTGAGGTCTCATGGTAGGGTTGAAGCCTCTCCTCTAGCCTCTGTCTTGAAACTCTGGATCCTTCAACACCCACAGTGCCCTTGGATGCTTTCCTCACACCCAGGCGTGGCCAGTCAGGAGTTCCAGAAGATTCCACCACGTTTGGAAGGACACCCCCCAAGGTAAGCAGAGCCTCCACAATCTACCCTACCTATATCTACCAATTGTAGCCAGATCCTGGCAGTAAAAACCCAGCCCCATGGGAGTGGCTGGTCTGGGGCAGGTGACAGAGGAATGCAGATGCTCAGGGCTAGCTTGGGCAACCTGGGGCAACCTGGATTAACCACACTGATACAGAGGGAGCCAAGAATAATACAAGCAGGCAATGTATCAGGGACAAGGGACCCCCAACACCCACCCAGAAGAATCCTTGTTTCTTAAGGAGCCTGGCAACCCATCCCACACACATACCCCACCTGACCCACCTTACAAGGTGGCAGGGCTCATCTCCTGAGACCCTACCAGACCTTCATTGTGGAGCTCCCCCTATGCCAATCACTGTGATCTTTATTTTCATCAAGGCCCACACGAGTCCTGGGACACCAGGAGGGCTCCACTTTTTTTCTTTGAGGTCTTATCCTACACGGATAAGGGACATGTCCTCTAGGACATCTTATATGTAATCCTGTCACCTTGGTTCCTGAGATCCCAGCTCCCTGGTCACATGATATTAGGGGTCAACAGGACAAGCCCACTGTGTCTCCCGGGGAAGGGCAAGTTTCTGAAGAACCAAGACAGAGGTCTGTCACCCACAGGAACTCTGTTAGCGGAGCCCCTATGGCAGTGAATAAGTAACCTGGAGAGCAGAGCCTTGACCACCTACTCCACGGGGAGTGCCCCTGCAGTCTAGAGGGATCTTTACCCCAGGGCATTGGCCTGTGGTAGACCACAGTATGGAGAGGTGCCAGGAATCTGTGGGCACCGTGAGCACTCATAGATAGGAGTCTCATTCAGGTGTGTGCAGGGTGCTGGGTTGCTGAAGTCAGGGTGGGGTCTCAGCTGATGTACTGTCATAGCTGTTGCAACAGTGGACCATTCCAGGTCAGAGTCAGATGACGCTGACCTCCTGGGCCTACTATGCTGCCAGTGTGCCACCCAGAGAAACCTTTATCTCAGCTCAAGTTGGTTCTTAATTACAATCAATACCCAGAAAAGCTATTCGACTCCAAGTGCATGTCATCCACGGTGGGAATAGCCAGAGGATTATGCAGATAGAGTGACAACCCAGCTCTGGAGAGGTGGCCCTGAGCTACCCATTGGACACTCTCCCAATTAACAGGCTGTGGCAGCCACAACTGCCCGCTAAATCACAGCAGCTGGGGGCAGCCAGCCCCTGACCAGCGTAAATCACTTTCCTACTGCGACACAGCCCGGGAGGCGGCTCTTCCCCTCAGATCAGCACTACCATCCCCTAATTCAGGACCCGGTGATTGATGCCACCTGCTTCGCACGTGCTGAAGCCACCATCTGCTTACGAGAAACATAAACTTTGAATACACACGTTCTGCTGATTTTAACTGGGCTAATTTATGGTTCACCAGCGGAGGAGCGGGGATCGTGGCAAATTTCTCCATGCACTCGGGAGCCCAGAGCCAGGCCTCGTGTCTGCGATGGGAGCTTGATAAGGTCGTCATCCCCTGCATCTGTGCAATACCACACCAGCCCCCCAAAAAGCACTGGGGGGGAAGAGCCCGGTGAAGAGCCCCCCTTGGGGGGATTTATTTCTGAATTAAACACGACCAGCCCCAGAGGAAGCCTATTCGTTTTCACAATCAGCTTTCTTTCCAGTTGTAAACAGCCTCTTTCTAAAACTTGTGCATGATTTTAATTACAGATAAGTTTCCCTTTAAAGGCCGGGGCATTCATGCCTAGGTTGCTAAGCTGAATTCGATACATCTCTATGTAGCAGTGTCCAGCAGCCCCACAACAAGCCACATGGCTCGCCACACACCTGGCTGGCTGGCACCCAGTCGGCTCTGGGGTTCTGGGTGTTCCTCAACCTGCAGGCACTGAGGGCCCCACTTCTCCAGTAACATTTTGACGCCCTTGGGCACTGGGGCCCGCAAAAGTCTACACTTGTCTGCGTCTCCTGGATCATGAGCCAGTAAGGTGAGCAGAGTAGCAATGTTGCTTACCCACCAGAGGATCCTGATCTGGTAGGCTTCCAGCCCCGACCTCAGTGTCTGCTTCTATACGGGGGGAGGGGAGGGCCGCGCAGCGCGCGGGGGGCGGGGCAAAGAGCCCAAGACTCTGAGCTCCGGGCTACCTCCCCCAAGAAGCCTGTCTTCCTTAGGGTTTCTTTTGCTGAGAAGAAACACCATGGCAGCTCTTATGAAGGAAAACGTTTTATTGGGTGGCTTACAGTTCAGAGATTCGGTCCATCATCATCATGGCAGGAGGCATGGCGGGAATCATGGCAGACATGGTGCTGGAGAAGGAGCTGCGAGTTCTATGTTGGGATCCGCAGGCAACAGGAAGCCAGCCACACTGGGCCTCTGGCTGGAGCACCTGAGACCCCAAAGCCCGCCCCCTAGTGACACACCTCCTCCAACAAGGCCACACCACAAAGCCTCCTGACCTGCCCTTCACCAGCCCTCCTGAGGAATCACCACGGCCCTGGGCAGGAGACCTCTGTGCTGCCCGCAGGTTATCCTTTCAGGAGGCTGAACAGGCCTTTGACATCATTCGTGTCTCTTGGCCCAATACAGAAGTTTTCAAAGCTGCCCCACCCACACTGAGGAAAGGTCCAGTACAACCACACTTGTCTCCTTGCTACTCCAGAGTAGATGCTGAGGCCGTCTCCCATCTTCCAGGCCCAGAGCCAGGCTCTGGTTACCCAAGGGTGTAGCAGAGTATAGGAAGGGATCTTGGACCAAGAAATGATTGTTTGCTCTGTCTTCCGAGTGCTCGTGTGATGACACTTGGGGCCTCTGGGACCTCTCCAGGCAGCCTGGGAACTGCTCTCTCTTTAAAAGGGGAGGAGACAGGCCCACTGCCTTCCTCAATACTGCATTAAATTTCCTTGGAGTGGACATGAACAAGCGTCCCTTCAAGCCTGACAGGGCACCAATGACAGACAAAGGGAACAATTCCATTCAAGCCCAGTTTGGTGAACAAATGAATCTATTGGACTTGCTTATAGGAACATGGAGAGGCCACTTATAGAAACATGGGTTTCCCCAATAACTGTCACTGAGAAGTTCTACCCTAGTGTGAGTGACAATCTCACCAAAACTTATAGATGGAGTCCCCCCCACCTCGCCCCCAGTTAACCTCTACATCCTACACAGGCTAGGCTAGCACCTCCTAAGAGCAGGAAGGGGATGGTCTCTCAGGTAAGGGTCTAAGGGCCCTCCCCACCCTCTCCTCCAGGGGAAGACCCAGTCTTTCGTGGATGATCACAGCTGCTGAGTACCATGGCAACAGCCATGCTGGGCCCAGAAGTTAGTGGTCCCCAGCACCGGTCAGACAGAGCATGCTTCTTGTCTCTGGAAATGCAAGGGACCTGCCCAGACACCAAGGCAGAGGTGGAGCTGGCCACGACAACAGCCCTGCCTGACCCATGGTTTTTTTTTTTTATGAGAGACGGACAGGCATAGGCTGTATGTGTTTGTGTAAGCACAGGGCTAGGTGTGTGCATGAAGGCTCCTACATGTGTCAGAGGCCCATAGAGAGCCCAGAAGTGCTTAAATGGCCTGGATGACTAATTTCATGGGCTTTGAGCTCATGGGGGGGCGGGGGTTGAAAAAAACACCTTTTAATTACTAGAAAAAGGAATTGCAAAAGATCATAAGTGATTCCCACTCAGCTCTCAGTTGAAAGGCGGTCTGCCAAGCCTCTTCTAAGGGTTTGCCTAGCTGAGACTTGTGATTTCCTGGTGGCAAATGAAATTGCTAAGACTTCACTCCTTTATGGTGGCTTCACCCCTCATAACTTTAAATCCCATTTTGATCACCTCATTCAACAACATTTTGTTTGGTTGGTTGTTTGGTTTTTCGAGACAGGGTTTCTCTGTGTAGTTTTGGCGCCTGTCCTGGATCCCACTCTATAGACCAGGCTGGCCTCGAACTGACAGAGATCCACCTGGCTCTGCTTCCCGAGTGCTGGGGGTAAAGGGGTGGGCCACCACCACTTGGCTCTCAGACACATTTTAAAGATGGGCTACAGTGGGAACTTGGTTTGTGCCACTGGCACAGACCAAGGCTTGTAGAAGTCCGTTTCTCTCATTCCCTACAAGTGACAAGGTTCTCAGGAACCTCCAACTGTAGGACCCCAGCTTCCTGTATATTTCCAGGTGAAGCACCACACGTCTATTGAACCAGCCAGACTTGCCTGGCATCCTTTACAAAGGAGAAAAATGGCCCAAGAGCACACGGCAACCCAGTGCAGGCCACAGGTGCAGAGACAGGACAATATCACAACTCCACTAAGGACTCCTCTCTGGCTCAGGACCCTCCTTAGCGGCTCATGGTGAGATGGGACCAAATGTACACTACAGAGACAGTTTAGTTTTTACTGGAAAAATGTTACAAAATACAGCTCTCCCATTTCAACGGCCAGGCCCTGGGCACTGGCAGACCTTCTACGCTTTGTATCACACAGGTAGGGGGCTTGTCTCAGCCCCAGCAGGAACCTTAGGCCCCCTGGACAGAGGGCAGATCAATCAGCAACAGCCCTCAGCTGCAATTTCCAGGAATGTGAGGCCATTCCCTACCCAGCGGGTAGTCAATTCTTCTGGCTGCAAGAAACAAAGGGCAGGACACACCACCCACAGGTCCTTGAGCTCCCAAACTCCAAGGGAAGTCTTCACAGACATTTCTGCATATAGTTGCTTGAGAAGGATGACATGAAAGCCACCCCACACACATGTATAGTCACAGGACATGTGTACCTTTGTGTGCATCAGGCAGGCCTGCACACTGCTAGGTCTTATCTGCCTGCACGCATGCCCTCACACACATATGCACACCCTTTGTATGTATGTTTTAACACATGCACATGTACACTTGTACATGTGTGTGCACACTCCAGTTAACCCCAAAGGTACAGCTGTACCTGGACTAGTGGTGAAGCAGATAAGGACAGCCAAGTGTCTGTGCATCTGCACAGAGTGTCAGACCCCTCCTCCAGGCACCTCAAGGTGTGTGCTGACAAATCTGGTATACACAACCCCCTCTTTTCCTGAAACATATTCGTCTAGGGGTGTGATGCCGCTGGTCTACACTGCATGCCACAGGCTCTGCATTGCCTCAGAGGCTGCTGAGGAGAAGGATCAAATCCCTCCCAACCACACCTACAGATCTATATCTGCCAGACTTCTGCATACCCTCTAGACCAGCGGTTCTCAGCCTTCCTAATGACCCACAACCATAAAATTATTTTCATTGCTACTAGATAACTGTAATGATGCGAATGTTATGAACCGTAATGTAAATATCTGATATGCAGGATATCTGATGTGTGACCCCTGTGCGGTCCGTGACTCACAGGTTCAGAACCACTGCTCTAGAGGCTTGCTGAAAAGTCCAGAGTCTTTTGTGAGGTTCATATAAAGCAACAGAGCAAAAAACAAAGGACCCAGAGTAAAATGCAAATCCCCCACGCCCAGTCAGCTTAGAGCCTGACTGACTCCTAACAGCCCTGGTGCCCCACCTCAAATGGCCCATTTTCAGGGCATTATATACTACTTTAATATAGGGGGCAGCCTTGCTTATTGTTCGTTTGTTTTTGTCCTTGGGGTTTTGTTTGTTTGTTTTGCTTTGGTTTTGTTTTTGTTTTTGGTGTGTGGTGTGTGGTGTGTGGTGTGTGGTGTGTGTGTGTGTGTGTGTGTGTGTGTGTGTGTGTTTGAGGCTGGCCTGAAACTCACTATGTAGACCAGGCTGGCCTTGAACTCATAGAAATCTGCCTGCCTCACCATCCCAAGTGCAGGGATAAAAGGCGTGCGCCACCATGAGGGGCTACATTCTTGAACAGCATTCACTTAAATGGCTCAGGAAGAACAGCCAGGTAACTTCTCCGTAAATGGGGCCTCGTCACCTCTCAGGGACATAATTCTCTGTCTCTGAGACTTCCCGTCGTATTTCTGTCTGTAGTGTCTATTTTATTAAAACTTTTTTTTTTTTTTTTTTTTTTTTTTTTTTTTTTTTTTTTTTTTTTTTTTTTTTTTGGTTTTTCGAGACAGGGTTTCTCTGTGTAGCTTTGCGCCTTTCCTGGAACTCACTTGGTAGCCCAGGCTGGCCTCGAACTCACAAAGATCCGCCTGCCTCTGCCTCCCGAGTGCTGGGATTAAAGGCGTGCGCCACCACCGCCCGGCTATTTTATTAAAACTTTTAAAAATTATATTTTATTTACATTTGTGTGTTTGTCTCCGTCTGTGTGCATATATGTGTCTATGTGTGTTTTCGTGTACATCACAAGACAGCTGGGCATTGTTATTCTCCTTCTAGCGTGTGGGTTCTGGGGGTCAAACTCAGCTTGTCAGCATGAGACACTGAGCCACCTTACTGGTCTGCTTTATTAAAGCTTTTATATAAATTCTGATCTGGAAAAAAAAAATTAAGACAGGTCTCACTATAAAGCTGGCTGGCCTGAAACCTGCTCTGTAGGTCAGGGTGCCCTTGAACTCAAGAGATCTTCCTGCCTCCGCCTCCTGAGTGCTGGGATTAAAGGTGTGCTCCACCATGCCCAGCCTAGTCTGGTAAATTCGGCTGTTTCTGCCACAAAACTCAGAAGAGCCCAAACACACTAGGAGAATTCATATCTTCTCTTTACCAACAGGGAAACTGAGGCCCAGCATGGTGTGGTGAGTGGCCAGATCACATTAGGGTGGGTGGCTGCCTCACAGGACCAGTTGGTCCTGACACACTGAGGCACCCAGAGCGCTAAGGCCATCTCTGACCTGACCTTTGAATCCTTTGAGCTTGGGCTGGCCAGATCACTACCTACTCACAGCTGTGTGCCCAGTCACAGGTGGCAGTGTGTGATCTTGGCTGGGGAGGGTGTTATGGGGAGACAGGCCCTGTGTGGGAACATACAAACCCAGAGGCCAGCTGGGATGAGGTCCAGGAGGTGTGGGGTGGACGACTTGGTGGGACAGGGCTGGGGGTGGGGGTGCGGCAAAGATGAGGCAAAAGACTATTCTGCATGAGAAAGGGCCAAGGCGTGCTTGCCAGGGACTAACTACTGGGCCTGGCCTCAGAGAGTCACTCCAACCCTGGCCGGTGCCCTTTCTAGGCCCTCTTCCAAGTCTCTGGACATGGCTTAGAGGCTCAAGATGGAGTTAACTGGGTTTTGGGGCCTAGGGCCTGGGCTGACCCGTAAGTCTGAAGAACATCCCCCCCTTCCCCGCTTCGTCTAGAAAGGAAGGAACCCTGAAGGGGACAAGCAGACCTGGTGACAGTGGAGGGCTGGGGTACTGGGATGACACTGGTGATCAGGAATGTCCTTCTTGGAGTCTCCCAAGTGCCCAGGAAGCTACTGTGGGGGGCTGGCAGAGGAGCCCTGCTCAGAGCTGGGCCTGGATTGCAGCAGCAGGAGGTTGGAACTGGGACACCGCCGTGAGGGCCCTGCCTCCGCCCGGGGGGTGGGCACTGCACCCCGGCGGCTAGCCGGCCTCCCGCCATCTTCAATGATTTGGAAGTGTAGAAAATGGGATTATCCAGGAACAGATGTGCACAAAGGGGGTGAAATAGAAAGTGTTACCGTAGCGCCTGCCTTTGATTACCTCTGACTGCCGGGTACCCGCCGCCCCCCCAGCCGGGATGGGCTAAATTCAGCCGAGCCCTGCAAGCCGGGCCTCATTGAAATTGAATTGATACTTTGTGAACTTCATTTGTGAATAATGTGATCTGACAGGGACAAATGTGACGGGGAATTGTTTTCAAACCTCCTCCAAATGGAACTTATTATTGGGTAAATACAGATTCCTTTGTCTGGGGCCCTCCCTTCCACCCCGGTGTCCGGCTGAATATGCATCGACTCTGCTGGTAATTGAATTGGCAGTGGGGAGGGGAACCGACTACCCTCCCCAGACCACGGGGCAGCAGGCGCAGCGGCCTCAGAGGCCACCCTGCCTAAGCGCTCACCGCTGCCCAGCCGCCAGGCCTCAGATGTCCTACGCATTAATTTCCCTTTGCAGAACATAGCTCGGGCGGGAGCTCAAACCCAGTTAGCTGGATTGATGAAGCTGGCGAAAGGGTGGGACGCACGCTGATTCCACCTTTTCAGCTTCGATTAGCTCAGCCTGGAGTTATTCCCCGTCAGAGCTCCATTACTTGGTGTCGGCTGGTGGCGGGCCCTGGGGAGGGCCATGCCGCGAGGGGCCCAGGAAGGCTTCAGTGCAGGGCCATTATCCTAACAGGCTGTTCCCCAAAGAGGGCGGGCATCAGGCGGGGCTCGGAGCTCTGGAAAGCCATGGCGCCTTACGCAGCCACCTGCTGACCCACCCACCTGTGCTGCCCCTTGCCACCAGGGTCATGGAGGGCCAGACCTGCCCTCTGCCCATTCATTCATTCACAGATTCACAGATTCCCACCCTCCCCAGTGCTGGAAGAGAATGGCCGCCAGCAGCCCTGGCGAATCCCAGGATTCTCTGCACTGCTGTGGGATCCCTGCTCAGAAGGCCTGAGAGTCCTTTGTCATTAACTGGCTGCTGTGCCACATGGGACATCTTGCAAGCATGGACAAAGACAGTGACCTGCTTCCACAGCTGGGAACCAGGCCCAGGCACTGCCGCTCCGTGAGCTTTGCTGCAGCCGCTCGCCACCCTCGCCTCTGCCCTTGTACCCACCAGCATGTTACCCTGCTCTGCCAGGCAGCCTGGCCTTCGTCTGAGACCCTGAGACCAGAACAGCCCTTCAAAGATCCACTTCTCTGACCTGCACCTCACTGCAAATCCACGGGACCAGACAGGACAGCAACTGCAAACAACCTCTGTATGTCCCCTCTTCCCCGGGTCCCCTCACTTCCTACTATCGATGGCTGGATTTATTTTATTTCAGTTTTCTAGTTTTCGAATTTATGCAACCTAAAATTAACCATTTTAACTTTAACTTCCTGAGGCATTGAGCACACACACCACTCTTGTGTCAACCACTGTCAAATCTAATTACGCCTCCTCCCCTACCCTGCACACAGCCGACCTGTAGCCACACTCCCACCCCACACCGCCCTCATCCACAACCCCTTTTCACATATCAGTAAAGCCATATTATACATGGCTCTCTGGGCCTGGCTTATTTCCATGTGATATCCTCTAGGATTACCCATGTGGTGACATAGGTCTTTTCTGGTGAGGGCTGTGTACTATTTCATTGAATAGACAGACGTTTTGTTATATACCCATATATCTGCAGTCTATGTGGATGTTGTGAGAGAAAGGTCAGGGAACACACACATGCAGTTATATGGTCACCAGTTTCCCACTGTAATTACTCTCTGGCTTTTGTAGGCCATCCTGTCTCTCCTCGACAGCTTTCTGTGAATTCAAGAGGCTGCAGATGAGTGGGAAGGGTGACAGCCACCTCTCTCCATTGCCCAGGGCTTACCAGGGTCCAACATCACGACAGCTCATCACAGGGCACTGGGAGGTCAAGTGAAGCTCAGACCCATTCCCTGGCTAACCCCAGAGCTGCAGTGTCAACTGGGGCTCTGGAGTGACCAAGGTAACCCTGGAACTCTCCAGCCAGTCACCAGCAGGGAGTATCTGCCAAACAGCTTGACCCTGGACTTCAGACTTGTCTCATCCTACTCATGTGCAAACCAGTGGCCTAGGAAAATTGTCAAAGTGAAGAGAGATGCTTCATGTGGCATTTAGTCATACCGTGGATGTGGTGGTTTGAGAGAAAATGGCCCCCAAAGGGAGTAGTCCTATTAGAAGGTGTGGCCTTGTTGGAGGAAGTGTGTCACTGGGGGGAGGGGGGAGGCTTTGAGGTCTCTTTTGCTCAAGCTTCCCTCAGTGTGGCATTCAGTTGACTTCCTGTTGCCTGCAAGATGTAGCACTCTCAGCTCCAGCACCATGCATGCCTGTTCACTTCCATGCTCCCCGTCGTGATGATAATGGACTGAACCTCTGAAACTGTAAGTGAGCCACCCCAATTAAATGTTTTCTTTATAAAAGTTGCAATGGCCATGGTGTCTCTTCACAGAAAAAAAAAAAACAAAACCCTAACTAAGACAGTGGAAGTCTGTCAGACCCTCAGGGGGAAGGCTCCAATGTTCAAAGTCTCCTAAGACAAGCAAGGCCCATCTCTGACCAGCAGGACACACTGACTTCCAGAGTGTAAGTTCTGCCCTAGGTAGGTCTAACCTACAGGCTGAGGGCTGAGGGCCATGAACCCAGGCGCAAAGTCATGCCAGGCCCTGGTGTTTAGTCCAGACAGGTCCAGACCTTGGATCCTGGTCGGGCTAGGGAAGGTAAGCTTTGGCCAGATGGGCTCTGTGCTGGCTAGTTTTATGTCAGTTTGACACAAGCTAGAGTCATTTAGGAAGAGGGAACTTCAGATGAGAAAATGTCTAACAGATTGGCCTGTGGGGCATTTTCTTGATTGATGATTGATGTAGGTGGTCCCAGGCCATGGACTGGGGTGCCACTCCTAGGTAAGTGGTCCTGGGTGCTATCAGAAAGCAGGCTGAGCAAGCCGTGGTGAGTAAGCCAGTAAGCAGCATTCCTCCACGGCCTCTGCTTTAGTTACAGGTTCCTGCCATGAGTTCCTGCCCTGACTTCCCTCAGTGATGGAGTGTGACCTCAGAGTTATAAGCTTAAATAAACCCTTTCCTTCCCAACTTGTTCCTGGTCATGGTATTTGATTGCAGCAGTAGAAATCTTAGGACAGGTTCCCTGAGGACTTAGGGTTGTGTTTGACATGGGAATATTGCTCCTGCAGTTTTAGAAGAGGAGCCAGAGAGGCGGACAGTCTTCAAGAGCTGCCACAAGGCATGCCAGGTCCAACCTGAGGCAGGCCCCGAGGGTGATGGGACAGGAGGCCAAGGCATCCTTACCTCTCTGCCTCCCCACCTGTCCACTCTCTTACCTCTCTACATCCTGACCAGTTGGACCAACTGGTCATTCTCCCATTCCTGATGCCCACTTTGGGCTGGGATAGGAGAGACTAGAAGCTACCAAGAATGACTGCCAGAAAAGCCCAAAGACTCCCCCAGAGGGGCCACATTCTTCACAGGCAGTCCTGACACACTGAACCTAGACCCACTGTCCTCAGTGCCAAGGCTAACCCTCCGCACCCTGGGACGCCGCTGAGCTTCTAAGGCTTGGCCACCTAGGACAGTGTCATTGTGGGCGAAGACAGAGCCGAAGTCACAGACATTACACCCCTGCCCATGATATGCTACCAGAGGATAAGCCTGGATCCTGTGGGAGTCCTGCCTCCAACTCACACCCCACCTGTTGTTAAGGAACCTTCTGGACCCTCCGCACTGGTCAAAGTCATTACAGTAGAGAGAGCAGGACTATCCCAGCCTGGAGGCAACTACGCAGCATGGGAATCAAAGAGGAAGAAGGACATCAGAAAGAAACATGACCTGTGCTGTTAACAGTGCTGATGTCTCAAAACGAAGGAAGTGGGCGGGGAATATGCAGGAAGGCTTTACACACTCTGAAAATATTTTGTAGTTAGTTGAGAGTGAAAAAGTTGTTTAAACTTTTGAAAATAAAAGTAATTGCATGGGTGTACACCTCTAATCCCAGCATTCCAGCCGCAGAGGCAGGAAGGCCCTGAGTTAGAGAGGCTACATAGTAAGACCCTATCTTGAAGAACAAAAATTAAAATGTCACCTGTTATTAACCCCAAGTACCTATGAATGGGATCTTGTTTGGAAATAAGCTCCGATGTGGATGATCAAGTTAACTTTAACTTGTAGATGAAGTTAAAATTAGGTCTTTCAAGTGGGCCCTCGTAAGATCTAAGTGGTATGTTCACAGAAAGAGAAAGTCTGGACATGGGTATACATGAATACACGGAAGCAAGGGTCAGGGTGATGTTTCTACAAACCAGGGATTGTCAGCTCCCTCCATGAGCTGGAGGGAGGCCAGGGGCAGAGTTCCGTGAACTTGACCTCCAGAGTTCCTCAGGCTGGTTCTGTGTGTGGAAAGTGCCTCAGTGGGCACCATGTGTTTTGTCTTCATGTTGGGGAGAAGGACTTGCCTGCCTGTCGTTCTTGCCTGGGCTGTGGCCCTGACGCTCCATGGAGCTGTGCGGTGCTCACTGCCTACACAGTTGGTGGCGGTAACCTGGCTCTGATAGTCCTTAGTCCCCTTCCCAAGGCAAGAAACCTTGTTCCCCGACCAGCCTTGAGGCCAAACCTATTGCTGTGCGAATGTTTTCTGTTTAGTAAGCGTGATAGCAGCCCTGAGGGGATCGGGTTTACAGGAGCAGTAGGGTAGAGCCGGCCCCTTCTGTTAGGGCAGCTGTAGACTCCCACCCAAGGCATCCTGAGCAAGAGGTCAAGCTGTCTCCAGAGCCATGCCACTAGCCCGTGCTGGCTGGATATGGCTCTACAGGCCTCTGAACAATGTACAAATGCTCTGTCACATTTCCTGGAAACGGTGGTGTCTAGCTGGCCTGGCCTGATGGCTGGTGACTTTCTGGTTCATCACCCAGAACTGACTTTCATTAAGGAGCCCTGGTTCCCTGAATGACTCAGAGAACACGAAGTAAATCAGATGAGAGGGCTTTCTTCCCAGTCCATTTTCCCTTTAACCCCAAACATGTTTTCCCGTGAGCCCTTAATGTCCCGAAAAAGCGTTCAGGAGGGGCTAGTGGCCCCAGACATTCCAGTCACCAGTTACGACCCTGGGTGGCCACAATGCCCACTCAGAATCCACTGCTCCTGGTGGTGTTTGCACACTCTGAGCCCTGCTGGCTTTGGAGTGCAGCCCAGCTCACTCAGGAGAATATCCCAACCATACTGAGCATTGCCCAATGCCACCAGAGTCATCTCCTATGTCTGAACAGATCTAGGGGCTGTAATGCTCTACCCCCTTCTCAGGACAGACCCCATGGCCACCTGAGGGAGGTTGGGACTTAAGCTGGGAAGGGGGTGTCACGATGACTCATGCACTACTCTTACAGAGGGCCTGAGTTCGGTTCCTAGAACCTGCATCAGGAAGGTCACAACTCCAGCTCCAGGGGATCTAATGACTCTGGCCTCTGAGGGCACACACACACACACACACACACACACACACACACACACTTTTATTTTTTATTTTTTGATTTTTCGAGACAGGGTTTCTCTGTGTAGCTTTGCGCTTTCCCTGGGACTCACTTGGTAGCCCAGGCTGGCCTTGAACTCACAGAGATCCGCCTGCCTCTGCCTCCCGAGTGCTGGGATTAGAGGCGTGCGCCACCACCGCCTGGCAACACACACACACTTTTTAAAAATAAAAATTTTAAGCTGGGGTGGGGAGTGTCAACTACCATCAGGCCACACTGGCAAACGCTGTCATTTCCGGGAGCTTGCCTAGCTTGCAGGAACTCACTGTCATGAGCATTCTTAGCTCACAGGTGCTGTACAATGCTCTGTGTCCTGTGAGCCCCATCAGGTCCAGACATACGCGTAAGACAGGTGGTCTTATCCCCAAATCTAAACTTCAGCCCCTGACCCACAAAAGGAACTCCATGATTCCCTCCCCACGAGGTTTGGAATTCATGGTCACAAGTGGAATTACATGATCATCTAGGGCTCCAAAAAGTTGCTCCTGAAGGCATTTCTGGTTTTTTCCATTTCTAAAGCAGAGCGAGCTTATAAATCAGAAGAGTATTTATAGGAGACACAGAGCCAGCAATAACAGGTTCGAGTGGCCAGTGCGTTTCTGTGACTATTTCATCTTCCACGCTAACTTAAACACAAGAAAAAAAGGCTTTCCAGCCCAGGGCCGCTGCGCGGCTGTGAGATTGAGTGCACTTGTAATAATTCATAGACTTCTCCCTTTCATTTTTCTGCTGCCCAGGAATTACATTCCACTATTAAAATGTGCTGTGACCGTGGGTAGTGCTCGCTTGTCGGACACAGGAAGGGAGAGGACCCAGGCAGAGGGGTGAAGGTGAGGCAGAGGTTCCATGGCTCTTGTCATCTGCTGGATGCACCACACACTTCTCACCCTGACAGAACACAGTTCCTTGGCGCCCCTGGGAGGCCAAGCTCCAACCTCTGTGGCAGCTTTTGAGGGAGCCCCCACTCTTGTACCCAAGCCAGACACAAGGTCCTCAGCACAGGGGCCTCATGAGCCCAGGTTGGCACAGCCTAGTGAGGTACCCCCAAAGACCCAGGAGTCAGAGGTTGGTGGGACACACCAGAATGGCGCTTTCAGTCAGGCTGGGACGTGTCCCAGGTGTCGGCCACTGGTAGGTTCATCACCAAAACCTCAATGGGTGCTTGGGTCTGCCAGGTCATGCACCAAGCTAGAGGCAAAGCTGGGCTCCCCACATACTCTCCCTCTCTCCATGTTCTAGAGATTCTGGGCAGTGGTAGAAGGCACAAGGAGTTGATCCAGGACTCATGCATGCACTGTCCCAAGATCTTCAGAGATCCTGCCTGATTCTCAACCCTGCCCACCTGGCACTCTCTGAGAGCTTACCAGGCATGGGGTTAGACAGAGGCTGGCCCTTCAGCAGGACGCTCCTCTGCAGGCCTTTTCCCTATGGAGTCCCCCAGCAGGATGGAAAGGCCTGTTCTTCAGGGGCCTCTCTGCCCCTCACTCTCTAGACTTAGAGCCTTGAGGTGGATGAGGAGGGCAATGCAAGCCAAACCCAGACGACACCAATACTGCCTCCCTCAGGAGGCCCCAACCTGTCCATCAATGGCTGAGCTGACGACCTCTCCTCTAGTTCCTCCAACCCTGGAAGGAGTCACTCTCTGTCCCCGAGACCTTACAACATTGGGACATTTTGAATGAAATCACAGCAGTTATTTTGGGAGTAGCTGCTGAATGAAGAGATGAGCAGACAATAGAATCCTACTGCAGAAAGGACTCTGCAGAATGTGACCCAAAGAGGAACCCCCCCTCCAAATCCCTGACCATCCCAGGAACAGAGGCAGCTGGACTCCCCATAGGGACAAACCGCCACTCAAGGCTATCCCCCCCTACTTCCTGCTGCCACAAGCCCTGTGGAATGTCTTAAGAGCTCTCTGGAAGCTCCGGCGAGCTGAGAAAGTGACTGTGAGCGCTAAGGAGTGGGAGAGACACAGGGCCTTGGACTCCTGGCTTGCCCTTGGCTTCTCTCTATTAGCCACTCCGCAGACACAGACAGAGCATCTCCAGTTACAGAGCACATTAAGCTGCGTCTGGGCAACTGTGTGTCAAGAGGCATCAGACAGCCCATCAGGCCAGCTGGGGACAGGCACTTGCCTTAAGCTCCCACACAGAGATGGCCTCTTGGTCACAAAACACCACTGCCCACTGCATCCAGGACACAGCTGACCACCAGATGGGCTTTGAAGAGGGACAGGAGGAGGGCCAGGCCACAACGGGCCTCATGTCTGGGGGCTACCTACACACAGTACCATGGCCATTGCTGCCCCCAGATCCAGGCTAGACCCCTGTCTTAGGACCACCACCAAACTGGTGGGCAGAAGGGCAGTGTAGCTCCAGAGGTGGGGCAGGTCTGAACTCCCACCTGTCCCAAATAGTGGGACCATCCTTAAAGCCACTGCCTGCCCAGTGTGTTTGGGATTGGAGTGTGGGATGTGACAGGAAACCTCCGGATGCAAGTTAAAATGCACTTCAAAGCCAGGGAACCCTTCCCTTAGTCCAGGCCCTACCAGCCATGCCCAGACCAAGGTGTTTAGGCCCCAGGTTGGATGGACTCAGCAAAGAGTCTGGGAGGTCAGAAGAGGGTGGGAAGGGATGTCATGACCCAGGACGGGAATTAGGCCTTAGAGGAAGGTGTGTGAGACCAGGTGAGCAGGGGACAGAATGGGGAAGCATAAATCCGGAGTGGCATATGGGACCACAGGTGGCCAAGCTGGGCACAGTTGCAGGACACAGGAGGTAGCCAACTGGAAAGTATGACCTAAGGACAATGCCAGACAGTCCCCAGACTCACCCCAGCAGAAGGCTCTTTCCTTACAGGTGCCCCTGGCACAGGGTCCCGATACCTTCAGGTGCCCCCAGCAAAGGGTGTCTATATTAGGGGGACCTGGCAGTCCAACAGCACATCTGAATCCAAAGGGTCCCTAGATCTAGGTGCCCTATCAGAGGGTCTCCCACATGCTGACCTGTGGCTGGCAGCTGAGAGGCCCAAGTCCAGCAGGTGCAGTGAAGGTCCCACCTAGAACTGAGACCTAAACACACCCACAGCCATCCCACCCCAGGCACAACGTGGCCTGCAGCAGGACAGGGTTCAGACGGCCCTCCAAAAGGGCTCGGTCTGCAACTCTGGAGTCTTCAGCACAGCGACCACTGGCCTTGTCCTCCCAGTAGGAGGCTGGGGTTGGGGCAAGGTCGAGACTGGAAGCCAGAGACCATAATCAAAGCCCAGCTCAGCAGTCCCAGCAGTCCAAGCTACCCCCAAAGGGATGGGGAGCGTGAGGCTTGCTGAGCTCCCTTAAGAGGGCGAATAGAGCCAAGTGTCCCCTACAGCCAACAGAGTGAAGGTCAGAAGGCTTCTTGCTGGCTTGATGGGGGCAATGAGGAAGACGGGGTCCCTCTGCTTATGCCTGGCCTCTCGGGGTACAGCATTGTCATGAGCTAGGCAGGGCATTAAGCAGGGTGCGGGAAATAGGCATGAAAGGCGCGCACGGTCACAAGATGTTCCACAGTGGGCTGACACTCCCCCTCCGCCAGCCGTCCGAGCTGGCTCAGAAACACAATATTCCTACGGTCTTTTTCATAAAGGTCTTTATAGGTTCGGAAATTTAAACACCGCAGAGCCTGAGTTGAATTGGAAAGCCAAAGTCTCTGAGCTTGTACATCTTAGAGGGAAAAAATTCAATTAAGTGGGATTTTAGCTGTTTCAATAAAATTGGACTCTCCCTTTTCAAGATAAGAGCTCTCCAGCATGGAAGAACCTTTATGAGCCGTGAGTATCCGCTTCTTCTAAACGCGTAATCCGCGCTCAGGACACAATGCCCACAACAGGAAATCAATGTATAGTCGAATCAATTTGAAAATATAAAATAAACTAATATATGAGTGGAAAATTGACTTCCTATGGATTAAAAGGCGCACAAATAGTAGGAGAAATCTCGCTTTTTAGCAAGAGGAAGTGGTTTGTGGGGTGGGGGCCCAGGAACAGGCCTCCGCTCACAGAACAGGTGTTAGGCACAGCCTCTGGTACAGGAGGCTAAGCGGGCTTAGGCCAGAGATGAGACTTTCAGGGATATAGAGTCACAGGCACATGTAAACACTGTCACCGTGACCACCAACGCTTTAACGGGTCTCATGATGGGATTCTCCTCAAAGGATCTCACGGCTGCCCCCCAGGTTGCAAGCAGGGTCAGCTGTGGTCCTGAGCAGTCTAGCCTACCCAGGGGACTCAGCAGACACCACAGGCCCATAGTTATTTTTAAATGAGGCTGTTCTCTGAGTCATCCGAGCTGCTGGGCAGAAAGGAACAGCCCTATCCTAGTTCCTGACTGAGGGGAAGGCCCAGCCAATGGGAAGCACGCATCTTTAGGCTCCTCGAGAAGCCCCGACACCAGAGGATGGCAAGTGGGAGCGTGGTCTGTAATTCCCCTGCAAGGCCGGAAGGCAGTATGGTGGTGGTGGCATCTGTCAGGAGCGGGAGTGATACAACTGTCCCTTGAGCTCCAGCTGCCCCGTGCAACCTACACTCTCATGCACGCACCACACACACAACACCTAACACCCTAACACACACACACACACAAATTAAATCAAGTTTTTAAAAAATTGCCCAGTGAAAGAGCACACCCTCACCCCAGCTTAGGTATTGGCTACTCAAAGATCTGCTCTGAACTGAGTCCACAATCACAAACCGGTGCCAAGGAGAACTGGTCATGGGCAGTGTGAAGTGCACCCACTCAGAACAGCAAACCAGAACCAAAGACTGCACCCTACCTGGCGCTCCCTGGACGTCCGTGGCTGCTGGTGTCCCCTGGGCACTTGCAGGACTCTCTGCCCACTCCCAGAGCAGCTAATGCAGGGCCCAGGGTTACCTAATATTTCCCAGGAGTGACCTGCACAGTCCTGTGGTCACCATTTCTTCCTATTCACTCTCTGACCACTCTCGTGGTCAGGCCTATTGAAGAGGATCTATTAAGCTTCCTCATTTGTAAAACAGCCTGGCACTCTGCGAGTGCCTACTGCCCATTGCCCACTTGCAGCCAATTCACTTTGTGGCATTTGTTTGTGACAGTACCAACACAAGCTGCTGGGATCCAGCACTGTGGCTCTGGACAGGATGAGGGGATGCGGTAAGCGAGGGTAGGTCGAGGCTCTGCTGAGAGAGACAAGCCTGTCCAGCCATCCATCTGCTTATTCTGTGTCCTCCTCTCCTGAGGACAAGCGTGGAGACAGAGACAGATGGCAGAAGAGCGATTTACAATTTGGCCTGTTCTATTTCCAATTAAACCACAGACATTAGTTAATATGCAGGGCTGAGGATCTCGGGCGGAGATAATGTGTGGATAGCTCCATAAACCTCCTCTTGGAACAAATAATTTTGTACAAATTTGCAAACAGCAGGGTTTTTGTAAATAACTGTCATCTTTCTACCAGCGTGGCTGCCGATTGTGCGGTTTTCTTCCATGATAATTTAATGATGACCTAATTTACCTATTGTTGCTGGGCTCTGGGTGCAGGCAGTGTGATTGTCCAATTTAGTCCCAAATCCATCCTGATGGCGCTAATTCATATTGACCAGTGTTTACAAATCGAGTTCTCCCCTCGTTATGCCTGACAGTTCACTCCACTAACAAGCCATCTGTGTGTCCAGTGGACACTGCCTGGAAGTCTCAGCAGTGCTTGCCCATCCCAAGCTTGCAGTATAGCAAGGATGGGACCACATGTGGCTAGGGGACCACATGGAGACCAGCTGGCTTTGCCTGGGCAGACCCTGTGCCTGGGGAGAAAAAGCTGCAGACATGGAGGATTGGTGATCACGGTCAGATAAGAGGGCAGGAGAGTCACCGACGACCGGCTGGTTCAGCTGCAGGCGAGGGGCTGGTAGGTGGACAGGTGGAAGGGTAGTGCTGGAATTTGGATCTAGAATGTTCCCCCAAAGGCCCCATGTTAAAGGTTTGGTCCCCAGTTTGGTATAACCTCTAGGTTGGTGGGACTTAGTGGGGAATCTTCAGGTTCACTGAGGGAGTTCCTTCGAAGGGACTATGGGACCCTGGTCCCTTTCTCTTTTTCATTCCACCAACATATGGTAAGCAGCTTTGCCCCAACTCCATCCCTAGTGTGCAACTGCAGGCCCAAAGCAACAGCACTAACTGATCAGGGACTAAGACCTCCAAAACTGTGAGTTAAAATATGCCGCTCTTTTTATAAGTTGATTATCTCCAGTGTTTGCTACAGTGACTCACACTGACTGCAAGCTGACTCACAAGTGGTTCAAGGGATGGATGGATGGATGGATGGATGGACGAGTCAGTAGATGGCAAATAGCATGGTACATGGATGGATGGAAAGTTGGTGGGTAGGTGGATTCATGGGTAGGCAGAAAGATTGATAAACGAATTGTGAATGAGTGAATAGATAGATGGCTATATGGTAAATGGATAAAGGGACAGATAGATGAGCCGATACAGGGATAAGCAAAAGTATGGATAGATAAGTGAATGTATGGCCAAATACACGGATGAGTTGTTGGATATTTAGATGAATGGGTTAGTGGATGAATGGCTAGGTGAATGAATGCTTAGATATTTAGACAGATGGATGGATGGATAGATGGATGGTACATGGCTGATTGGCTGGGTATATGGATGATTAGATGAATAGATGCTTAAATATTTAGATGGATGAATGGATACCTGGATGAGTGGGTGGATGGCACATAGCTGGATGATACATGACTGGTTAACTAGGTGTATGGATGGATAGTAAGCAGATGTATAAGCCATACATTTGCTATTATATGGATGCAGAGACGTTAGATAGTTAATACAGATGGATGGGTGCATAGCTGTTTAGATGGTTGAAGGGATGGATGCATGCATAGATGCACAGGTGGCTAGATGCATGAATGGATAACGGATGGACGTGTGCATGTTTCGATGGTTAGATGGATGCATGGATGAATGGTTAGATGGAGAGGTGGAGAGGATAAATGAGTGTGAAAGTAGGTGAGTGGATATTTGGGTAGTGGGTAGACAGAAGGATGGAAAGACTGGCAAGTGGATTGGCAGAGCGTGGGCATGTTTGTGGTTTAGTGGGCAGGTAGGTAAATGAACATAAAGATTTAAGAAGTGCTTCTCCGGGGGTTGGTGAGCAGGGATTATCTGCACTTGGCTGGGACTGTACTATGGAACAGATAGATAACAAGGGTCAAAGTGTTTATGGAGCACCTGAGCTATGGGCCAGAGAGCTGACTGGAGGAGGAGGTGCACAGGGAGGTGGGCTGATTGACAGGAGCTTGGGTACCTTACTTCAAAGGTTTCTTTTCGTACATGGTTGAAGAGGTTTCAGGCCAAGCGTGCTTGGCCCTGTTGGTCTGAGCGGAAGCAGTGACCAGTACAATACATTAAGGCAGGAACCCCAGGAAGAAGTGTCTGTTTACCTCAGCACAGGCAAGAAGCAAAAGGGAGAGAAAAGGCTCTGGGGTCCCAATAGCCCCTTGAAGAGCATCCAGCAATGGCCTAATTTCTTCCCATGAGGCTCCACTTCTCAAGTGGCTCCTGACAAGCCCCAGCAGGGTCACAGGCTGGGAACCAACCTCTAACCACGGACCTTTGGGATCACTTAAGATCTGAATCCTAGCGTCAGAGACGCTGTCTCACCCCTCTCCACAGAGATGGGGGACTGGAGGCTGTGTGTGGCTCTTGCTCCATATTGGGAAACAGAAACCAACAGGGTGGCTGGGAGCCTAGGGCACCACCAACCTCAAACAGAAGTAATGGGGAGACTAATTAGAAGATCTGGGGTTGTATGTCCAAGTCAGTGGGTTAAGGAGGTTCTGAGGGTAGAAACAGGCAAGAGGCAGAGGTAGAGGGCAGTGTGGTCTTTGGGGTGCTCTGTAGGATGTGGACCAGGGAGGGACCTGGCAGCCTGGGGCAGGAAAGCTCCCTACATTGCTGGGGGAAGTCCTGGCATATGGAAGGCTGGGGGCTGGGCAAGGGATATGAGATACACTGTCTTCTGTCTCACAAGTGTCCGAGAAGAGGGCAGAGCCTTACAGAGGTGTCCACTGGAGGACACGTGTTACATCAGCGCAGAAGCCGAAGCAGGATGTCAGGCTGCTTCTACTACCACTCAACACTTTATTGCCTCGAGACAGCGTCTCTCATTGAGCCAGAACCTCGGCCTTCCAGCTAGGTCAGCTGGCCAGTGAGTTCTCAGGCTCTGCCTATTGTTATTCACATGTGCAGCCAGCCACGTGCAGCTTTCTACATGGGTGCTGGGGATTAAAACTCAGGTCCTCGTCAATAGGACAAAACAGCAGCCTACAGAATGGGAAAATGTCTTCACCAACCCCACTTCCGACAGAGAGTTGATTTCCAAAATATATAAAGAACTCGAGAAACTAGATCTCAACAAACCAAATAATCCTATTTAAAAATGCGATACATTGGGGCTGGAGAGATGGCTCAGAGGTTAAGAACACTGGCGGCTCTTCCAGAGATCCTGAGTTCAATTCCCAGCACCCACATGGTGGCTCACAGCCATCTGTAATGAGATCTGGTGCCCTCTTCTGGCATGCAGGCGTACATACCATATTCATAATAAATAAATCTTTAAAAAAAAATGCGATACAGATCTAAACAGAGAATTCTCAACAGAAGACTCTCAAATGGCCGAGAAACAGTTAAGGAGATGTTCAACATCCTTAGCCATCAGGGAAATGCAAATCAAAATGACTTTGAGATTCTATCATACACCTGTCAAAATAGCTAAGATAAAAAACACAATGGACAGCTCATGCTGGAAAAAATGCAGAGCAAGGGGAACACTCCTCCACTGTTGGTAGGAGTGTGAACTTGTGCAGCCACTTTGGAAGTCAGTGTGGTGGTTCCTCAGAAAACTGGGAATCAATCTACCACAAGACCCAGCTATACTACTCTTGGACATATACTCAAAGAATGCTCAATCATACCACAAGGACACCTGCTCAACTATGTTCATAGCAGTTTTATTTGTAATAGTCAGAACCTAGAAACAACCTAGATGTCCCTCAACCAAGGAATGGATAAAGAAAATGTGTACATCTACACAATGGAATATTACTCAGCTGTTAAAAACAAAGACACCAGGAAATTTGAAGGCAAATGGATGGAACTAGAAAAAAAATCATCCTGAGTGAGGTAATCCAGACCGAGAAAGACAAATGTGGAATATACTCACTCATAAGTGGATATTAGCTATAAAAGAAAGGATAACTATGCTACAATCCACAGACCCAGAGAGACTAGTAACAAGGAGGGTTCATGGGGGACACCCAGATCTCCCTGGGAAGGAGAAATGGATTTTGTGAGTGGACTGAGGCCAGGTAGGGATGGGAACACGAGCCATCAGGTTACAGGGAACAGAGGAGAAGAGTACTGAAAGAGACTACTGGAAAAAGAGGGCATTTCAGGGTCAGGTAGAAACCTGGCACAAGGGAATCTCCCAGGAATCTACAAGGATGACCCCAGCTAAGACTCCTAGCAATAGTGGATATGTAGCCTGAACTGGCCATTGCCTGTGACCAGACTGGTGCCCGACCCAATTGTCATCAGAGAGACTTCATCAAGCAACTGATGGAAACAGTTCAACCCACAGCCAAACAAAAGGTGTTTGGGGAAGAGGAGGAGAAAGGATTGTAGGAGCCGGAGGGGTCAAGGACACCAGAAGACAACTCACAGAATCAACTAACCTGGGCTCACAGAGACCAACAACCAGGGAGACTGCATGGGACTGACCTAGGCACTCTACATCTATATTACAGTGGTGTAGCTTGATCCTCTTGTGGGATTGTAACAGTGGGAACAGGGGCCGTCTCTTTTACTGGCTTTTGGGACCCTACTCCTGTTTAAAAAGTTACTGGGTCACTTTGCCCAGCCTTAATACATGAGGAGGTGCTTAATCTTAGGGCAACTTGATATACCACATTTTGTTGATACTCATGGGAGACCTGCCCTTTCCTGAACAGAAACGGAGTAGGTGTGGATTGCGGAGGTGGGAACGGGGGGGGGGCCCCGCGGGGGGAGAGGAAAGGAAGGAGAACAAGCTGTGGCCAGGATGTATAATTAATTAATTAATTAATTAGTAATTAATTAATTAATAAACCGCCTCAGGTCCTCGTGCTTGAGAGCAAGTGCTCTCACCCACCGAGCCACCCCAGCAGCCCCTTTTTTTAAAGTTGACATATGTATTTTATCCCAGTAGCATCTCCATGGGGACCAAAATGAGGATGCAAAGCATGGGCATGTCGGAAGCAAGGCTTGCTGTGGCCTTACACCCTTCTCTTCCTCCTGTAAACTCGGGGCAGATGTGGCTGAAGATCAATCAGATTGGAACTAAGGCACTGGGTTTTATGATTATTGCCCAAATCGTCTTTGGCCTGGCCAGCACTTTCATTTGGGGTGGGAAGCAAAGGGTGGCATGTCCTGAGACTGGGATGGAGACACGGAGCAGATGGGATGAATATGGGAAACCTGGACCCCTCGTCTCCTCAAGCCATCCAGGACACATCTGTGAGAGGAGACCGGCCACTGTGTGCCAACTCCCGAGCAAGACTTCCTAGCACAGGCCACACTCCCTGAGTCTGATCCATAATTATAATCAGCGTACCATCCACAGAAGAAAGAGAAAGCTGGGGTTCAGATTCCCACTCATGCCACTGGGAGTGGCTTTCCGAGTTTGCTTGGATCCAGTAGTGGCTGGGGCTGCCACGTGCTCCCTGGTCCTCCTCAGAGGAAGAAGTACAAGTACAGCCTAAGGGCAGAGCACACAGACCATTGGGGGTCATGATGGGTGCGGTCATAAGTGCATCTGAAAGACACTGGACTCCACACCACAACCCACGTCACAAAGGGGGTTCCTGCTTTAGCTGTTTGTTCTTAGCTCTTAGATGCAGCACATGATGGTGGTGCTTTGTTCTGCAGGGTTGTTCTGGGAGACGGGCAGGTGGGGGCACGGTCTCTCAAACAACTTGCTCAGGAGCCACCCAAGGTTCGTTACCTGAAGTCAGGCCTGAGCAGAGCAAGGACAACACAGGAGAGATGCGCTGTGACCCTGCTCTCTCCAGGCTCCGTCTGTGCCCCTAAACTTCTGTTGACCTGAGTCTCAAGTCCAACTTTCAAGTGTCCCAAATCCTGCCTCTGAGTGGGTCTCAGGCAGTGGCAAGGCCAACAGCAGGCCAGAGGGGCAGCACCTAGGCCCTGCTCCTCCTTGCCAGGTGTGGACCAAGCCTTGGTTTCAGCCCTTCTTCCCATCCCATGTCACTGCCTCTTTCTATGTCCCTCCAGAAGTAAAGCCATATCTCCAAACCATTTTCACTCTGTGGAGTTGGTAACCTGGCCACAGCAAATGTTTTCCTGCTTAGCGGCAGCCTCCTGCCCGCCTGCTTGGGAGCCTAGCCTGCTCCCAGCCTCTCAACTCCATCCAGGATGATGTTTTCATTTTCTTAGTGACTAAAATGTAGACCTGTTGAGTTGTTGCGGGGGGGGGGGGGGGGGGGGCATTTCTGTAGGTACAATTGCTCATGTGAGTTGACCTGTATACATTTAGCGAATCACACAGATCCCACCACCACTGAATGTTGCCCAGAGCCTGTTTCTTCTCCTCTGGAGGAAACAGACATGTCCCTACCTTCTGGCCCTTGCATCTGGGAACAGGAAGAGCCTAGCACAGGACAGCTGCACCTTGTGGAGGGGCTGCAGGGCAGTACAGGACACCATGCGACCACAGAGAGCTCCTGCAGTATTCTGGGAAAAGGCAGGGAAGCAAAAACCAAGAGGAGGAATGGGTAAGGAGGGTCACTGAAGCCAATGTCAGACCTCTGGCCTAAGGTCAGACCTCAAAGGCCCTACTATGGACCATGGTCAGCAGTAGGCCAGAAATCATCACAAAAGTGTGACTAACCGCTGTGTAGTTGGGAAGGACAGCAAGAGAGGCCAGGAACAGGCCTGTTGGGACACATCTTGGCACTGAATTGCTGTAGAATGAAGAGGCAAGAGAGAAAGGGTATCTCCCAGGGGGCTGAGTGGTCCTGATACAGGCATAAAGTCCTTGTGGGGGTGGGGTGGAGTGAGAAGTCACACCTGTCTTCAGCCATGTTGGACATGAGTAGCCTGTGGGTGTCTTTGAGGAAGGGTAAAGAGGTCTTTGGGTAGCCAGCTTTCCTGGGGTTCAGGAAAGCATACCTGGGTAAGTGGGAATGGTCAGCACGTGCACAGAAATCTAAGGATGAATGGCATGGGGGCAGAGAGGCCCAGAGATCTGAGACGGGGAGAGGAAAGGACTGAGAGTAATAGCCACAGTGGAGTTGGAACCACTGAACCTAAAGGCCACGACAAGCGTGCTTCAGAAAAGACGAGGCGGTCCATGGCTGTTTTCATATGGATCCATGTGGGAGTCTGTGTATTTCCACGCTAATATCTCTGAGCATGTCTACTCCATGTGTACATGTGGGATTCCGTATATGGGATGACACACCTGTGTCTGACTGTGTATCCACATGTGTAAAAAACAGTTGCTTTCTTTCATCAGGTATCTGTGATGAGGATCCTCCAGCTGGCCCCACATGGTCCCAAGGATAGATGGAGCAGGTGGTCAGGTCAGAGTCAAGGCTGTCTCAACTACCAGAGGAGTTGGATCATAGATCAGGAGTCACATGACTGCTTCTACATTCCCTGGGGGCTATAAGTGTCGCCTCTATGACCTGGTGGGGTAACTCCCAGTACAGCCTCCACCCTGGTCCTCACAGCTGCAGGTCTTCACTGTGGCTGCTACCGACATTGCCGTGACTGCTGTATGTCTATCCTGGGGTTAGAAGCTCCAGGTCACTCAGGGCTGGGGCCCTGAGGTGGCTGAGGACACACCGTCAAGACCCCCACGAACACATCCTCGAGTGTCGATTCCGCGTGACTAACTCATTGATCGCCTTGCCTGGGTTAATTAATTAATTAAGGCAGTGCAGAGGCCAGTGGGTTGGGCCTAGGGAACGGATGCTCCACCGGGAGTTTTATTAGTACATAAAATGAGTGTTTAAAACCCACACGGCCACAAGTGCGCTGTCTCGGCTTTTCATTAAACAAACCTATAAAATTACTTGCCTCATTATGTATTTTCGCGACTTCCTTTGCCTCCGATGCTCCCTCCCTGCCTGCCTCCCGCTCTAAGTGCCTATTTGAAATCAATTTCTCTAATAATGGGCTTAACGAGCTCATCAATTAAGGCTGCCATAACCGAGTGTCGCTGGCTCCCGTTATCAGTTAAACTCTGGAACTAATTTCCATGCTCCATCTATCAAGGGGCGTCCACGACGTGTGGCTGCTGCTCCGGGACGATAGGGAGACCCCAGGCCCTTCCCACTGGCCACAGACATCCCTGGGAGAGGACAATAAGGACAGAGAGGCCCACCTGGCCCAGGCGTAGGCATGAGGTGTGGCCTCCGTCAGCTCAGTGTAATTAGCAGTAATGGATGACAGGGCAGCCCCAGATAAGATGCTCCTCTCAGCAAACTCTTCCTGCCTTCTCACCCTCCAGGTGGCCAACCCCCAGCCCTCTAAGTGATGAGTATGTCACCCCACGTCCCTGGGCTCCCCAAAGCAGATCTCATAATATCCAGGCTAGGACTGGCCCAGGAAGAGGGGAAGATGCCAGAGGAGGGTAGGAGTCAAGGAAGTGGCCAGTGGAGTGGAAAGTTCTAGAAAGCTGGCCTGGGGCTTGTCCAGAAGGGAGCTGTCAGGACATCTAGGCTTCCCAGCAGAGAAGAGTCCATGATGTAATAGTGACCTGACACTATTACATCACACTGAGGGGCAAGGGCCATCAACAGGGCAGTATCTGGACCAACTATCCAGAGCCCACTGTCTCAGGACGGGCTTACATACACGCAGTACAGACTCAACACAGACGCCGGAGCTGCACAGAGACAGCTGTCTCTGCCCCAGCTAGGAGGGTCTCACTCACATGGAGAGCAGGGCCCCAGGATGCTGTCAGCTAGCTATACATCCCATCCCTGCTCCAGGCTGAAGTGGGCACTGGAGATGAGGGCTCTACCCTCCCCCCGTCAAGCCACATGTACCATGCCCACCGGGGAGAGGGTGAGCAGCACTGGGCACGGGCAGTGAGGGATAGAAGATGCAGGGTGGGAGGCAGGCAATAGGGCCCCGCAGCACCCACCCACCTGAGGCCCCACCGCAGGCTGGGGGATGGCGCGCTGGCCCCTCCTGGTGCTGAGGGGCACCCGTGTCACCGCTTAGCCCGCTGCTCCTTGTGATTTGTCATAATCAGTCAGCTTTTCTCATTAGCGAAAAGCCATTAGCTTGGTTTTATCAGCAGCTGGAGGGATGGCTGGAAGGCTTGGCCCTTCCAGAGTACCACCACCCCTGAGGCCGCCACCAGACCAAGTAGGAGACCAGCGTCGTCCCGAACAAGCCCCGCGCCTTCTGCGCCAGCTCTGAGTACCCCTGCCTCGAACTTGGGGTTTCAGGAAACAGCCCAAGAGAGAGATGCCTCCTGCATATCAGTTCCATATAAATCAAGGCCATCACACTGTGTGGGGCACCAGCCCAGAGGTCAGTTCATGGCCAAGGACAGGGACTGGGGCAAAGATGCAAAACTTCCGAGGATCCAGGACAGTGTCACTCGAGAGAGAGGCAGGTGCAGGAAGGTGAGGCGGCCAAACCACAGGTGGGGGCAGGGCGAGGGGCAGTGAGGAAGAGGAGGGGTTGGAGGCAAGAGCTATGGCTGCCTACTTTATTCCGGTGTTTAGAGAGAGAGGTACGCAATAACCCGAGACCGGTGCACGAGACAGCCATGGCGAAGTCCACAGTCACCAGAGGAACATGGCGGAAGGGTGAGAGGCATGGGGTGCTCTGTGGGAGGGGAGGGCAGAGCTGAGGGGCAAAGTGAGGCTCTTGGAGGTGGGGAAGGGTCAGAGAACCCGCACTGACAGAAATGCTGGGGGGTGGGACGGAGGGAAAAAGAGGTGCTCCTGAGGAATCGGTGAGCTGGAGACCCGGAGCTGAGCAGGTTCCAGGCAACTGCAGAAACAACAGCTGGACCAATACCCTCAGGCACGCCCACCTGCTCACATAAGGGACTCCTCTTATTTCCTTTTAAAATTTTATATTTTATTATTTTTAATTATGTGTAGGTGTGTGTGTGTGTGTGTGTGTGTGTGTGTGTGTGTGTGTGTGTGTAAGTACCTTTGAAGGCCGGGGCGTTGGATCTCCCGCCCTCTAGAAAACCAGTACTCTTAAAGGTTGGGCCATCTCAAGACCATCCATGTCCTTCTTGTTTCCAAAATCCCTCCCTGGTCAGGGGGGCTGGGCTTATCTTCCCCGGCCGTCAGTACCCCTCCCCAGTCCATGTAGGGACTAAAGCAGGACAGAAAGGCAGGGGAAATTATGGGGACATGAGAAGGTAAAGGAGCCCTAACTCCAGAGTTCAGCTGAAGCCGGCCGAGAAGCAGGAATTCCAGCATGCCAGGCATGGTGGCACTTGGGAGGCAGAGGCAGGAGACTGAGTTCACAGCCAGTCTGATCTACACAGTGAGTTTCAGGCCAGCCAAGGTTACATAATAAAACCCTGGGGGCTGGGGGAGACAGAGAGACAGAGACACAGAGAGAGACAAAAAGGAAAAAGAAAAAATTATAACACAGCAGCTAATATTTGCTTAAGATCTTTCTCCCTTCCTAGCTGTAAGCCTAGAGTTTTCCAGAAATCCTATTTAAAGCAAAGGCATGTTCTAAAGCCCTAATGCAATACAACCAAGGCAGTTCTGGAGTCACCCTATAATCTCATTTATCAAAAAAGGGGGAGGGGAATTTCTTTGCACCCATTTGAGATGTAACGTGAGACACCAACATCATATCTATGGCTAATACTGAGACAGCTAACTTTGACTCCCTCACTGATACACACACACACACACACACACACACACATACACACACACACACACACACAGAGTTCTGCAATCCATTGCCCCCCAGAGTGGTCACAGAGAGATCAGGACAAGGAGTTATGATCAGGAGGGTGCAGTACTGAGGGTCCAGACCTTTGGTCCCTGGCTGTGGGTGAGGGAGGGCAGCATGGGAAATATTGCCTGCCCCTGAGAGTCTGCGGCATCAGCTCACAGTGGGCCACTGCTCAGGGAAGGGGGCAGCGGTGGCTGTGGCTCAAAGGCTGGAGGGTCTTGGGTCTCTTGACCACTGACCAGCCCTCTGCAACCAGGGTGTCTATGACCCAGCTACTAATGTCTTGACTGGAAGTGTCCTCCATGGGGAAAGCCCTGCCTGAGGCCAGAAGGAAAAGAAACAGGTGGGAGGCAAAGGGGAGACATTTTCCTTTTTCTCTTTTTGAGACAGGGTCTTATTCTGTAGCCCAGGCTGGCCTGAAACTTACAATATGCCTCCTGCCTCAGCTTTCCAAATGGGATTAAAGGTGTGAGCTACCAAACCCAAGAGAGCAAAAGCTTCCTAAGGAATAGAAAGTATTACAATCCATTCACCACTGCAGAGCATAACAGAGGCACCTGGAGAATTGTAGGAACAACCTAACAGAGAAAAAATTTAGATCCTCTCCACCCCCAGGGTTAGATGAATGGAGAAAGATTCATCTGCAGGGGAGGAGTAACTTCCCTGGGAGGAGCACTCTGCTATAGGAGGAGCACCTGCTAAGGAAGCTAGACTGCAGGGCAGGATTGCTGGCGTAGGCACACCTGCAGCAGAGGAGCATCCGCAGAGGCAGAGTCTGTCCAGAGCAAAGGTGTGTTGGGCTGCTGTCTGGACATCAGATGCTTTCTGTCGTAGATCCCCCAGCAAGAGGAGGCACTTAAATTGCCCAGAACTGCAGAGAGAGACAGGCTACCCTCTGGGTGCAGGGGCACTGGCTATACGTCCCCACAGGTTCTCCCAACCATCCCCAGGCAAGGCAAAGAAGGAGGGTTTGGCAGAGAGCACCTTCCTCCTCCACTGCCTAGACTGCCAGTCTATACCCTGTCCAACCAGTCCTTGCCTCGTTGCCCTTTCTATAAAATGTGGGTGGCACACACACCAACCTGGGTGGGATTCTGGGAGATGACAGGAATGCAGCGCCCAGCATCACGCTTGCAGGATGGCCAGGGACAACCAGGGCTACCTGCTACCTGTGCACAGAATGACCAGAGGAGGAACTGTGCCCGGGCTAGCAGCCCTCCAGAGACATGAGAGGAAAGGGGAGCATGGCCCATCAGCAGATACATCCAGCTCCTCAAGGATGGGAGCACAGGCAAACTGGAGAATAGGAAGCCAGGCCAGAGGCGGCACTCCAAGTGTGGGAGTCTTCAGGAAGGAGGAGTCTTCATGTGGGGGAGTATCTAAATGGGGGAGACTTAAGTGGGAAAGGAAGCCCCCAGGAGGGGGTCTCCAGATAAGGGAATCTCCGGGGATGGGGGACTCTCCAGGTGTGGAGGTCTCCAGATGAAGGAGTCTCCAGGCTGGAGGAGGTGTCCCAGTGGGAGAGTCTCCAGTAGAAGGATGGGTGTGCTGCTAGTTTTCGTGAACTCAGCATAAACTCCAATCACCTGGGAAGGATGCTCGAGAACCTGCCTCCGTCGGACGGGGCTGAAGGCGTGTTGGTGGGGCATTTTCTTGGTTAAGGATTGATGTGAGAGGACCCAAACCACTGTGGGCAATGCCACCTCAGGTCAGGTGGTCCTGGGTTACATAAGAAAGCAGATGAGCAAGTCATGGAGAGCAAGCCAATAAGCAGCATCGCTCCATGATCTGCTTCAGTTGCTGCCTCCAGACTTCTGCCTCAGCTTCCCGAAATGAACCTTTCTCGTAGCAGGTAGAAAGACTAACTGTGAAGTGTGGTGGCTTTGATCTGCTTTTCATTCATTTCTTCCCAAGCAACTCCCCCTCACTTCCAAGTTGCTCTGGGTCAGTATTGTATCACAGCAACCGAAAATAAACTAGAGCAGGGGCTAGCCTCCGGACTACCTTGCTCTAGGTGTCTCCAAAGGCCCCACTCTCAAGAGCCCCAAGCTTGAACAGGTAACCCTTGCCTACCTCCTGTCCCAGCCCAGCCCTTGGGCACAGACCCTGGACTGAGGGGTAATGGTGAAGGGGCTCCCTAGAGACATCGGCGGATCTGAGGAGGGTCCATCTGGCTTGTGGATGGGTGCCTAGCCTGCAACATGGAGGGTGTGCCCAGATCTCTAGGATGGCATGTCAGTCCAGGTTTCAGAAGGGAGGAAGCAGGACAGGGTGGCTCACCTCCTCTACTGAGGAGCCTCCAAGCTGTTCTTTGGGAATGCAGCAGGGATACCCCCTGTCCCCATCCTGTCCCGGCTCTGGATAATTCTGAGAATGCCTGAATCTTCTCAACAGCCTCCCCTGAGGCATTTGTTCCATCCATGCTAAGACCACAGACCGAATGAAATTTTGGAGGTAGTGGACACCACCTTAGGTGACAGCCAGAGATTTCCGCTGCCGCCCCCCCCCCGTGGTGGGGGGTTGCCAGAGAAGCAGCCCAGGTTGGAGGGGGGCACCTGCCCTTACCATTCTTCTCTTTGGGGACCTCCAGAAAAAGCCATCCCGCCAGGCTGTGGGAAAAGGCTGGCAGCATGTGGCAGGGCATCTGCTGGGCCCTGGAAGTCCCCAAAGTCCCCACCTGCCCACTCTTTCTCGGGATTGGAGCAGTCCCCGGTACTGTGCCTTGTAGGCAGAGCCAGCTCACCCCAAGCAGCAGGCTGGCGGGGACAGGGTTAAGAGCATGGGTGCCTCCCCCGTTCCTTTGAAATGGCTCCCTGGTTCCGGAATGACTCTGGCTTCCCCTCTTAATCTGTATTTTACGAGTGAGAAGCTTTGCATTATGCAAATCGTTAGATAGGAACAGGTGACATTTCAGCAAAGAACATGAGCAGGCGGCGGGCCGGCCGGGCGGGCTGCTGATTTAGACATTAGTATTTGTCACTGGGGTGGAGGGGGCGGCGGGACTCGGCCGCAGAGGGCTCCTTGCACCTTAAGGTGGAAATTTCAGTTGGGGGAGGCCCCGGGCTGTGCAGCTATCCTCCCATGGTGGACAGGGGATGGCATCTGCACCCACACCCCTCTGCGCAGCAGCATGTGCTGGAGCCCACCATGGCATGGTGCGCAGGTCAGTGCAGCCCCATTGTGCTGATTAGGGAAGCTGAGGCTGAGAAGGGCTGGGAGAGCCAAGCAGGCTCTACCCCACCCGGCACCATCCTGGCCCCAGCTGTGGCCCTCCCTGCTTTTCCACATCCCACCCCACCCCGCCACCTCCCAACCTCACCGTTGGTGCTGGGCGCTTTCCTGGGCAGGCGTGTGTGGCGGCCATCCATCATCCCAGTGTCGGAGGCAACCACCGTCCATTTCCTGGGAAGTTGCTAGAGAGGAAATGGACGAAAAGCGAGGCCACTGCACTTCACAGCTAGTCTTTCAATTTTCTAGCTGCCTGCCGCTGCACTTCGCCATGCTCTCCTTTGCTCCTCAGCACCACGGAGCTCTGATGGGAATTAGAACAAATGCATTGCTCCGCCACTCCCGGGCCTCCAGGGGCCAAGCGCTCATGACCGCCAGAATGGGTTTTCCTCTGGAGGCCTCGCCAGCTAGGACTACACCACTCGCAGAGCGGTGACTCACCATCACCAGCAGTCCTGGGTCCCCGTCCAGCCTTGCTCTCATGTAGGCCTTGTGATGGGCCCCGGACAGCGGGATTCTGACCTCAGTAGGCTCCAGTTGTTTGACTGAGTCAATGACCTCCACTGACCTCGGAGGCCTCTACTCAGACTAGTTGATAAATCAGTGAAGGTCTCTTCTCTGTCTTAAGGGAGCAAGAGCTGGAGATCTGGATAGGAAAAACTGAGCCACAGTTTGTGGCCGTGGGCCCTTAGGAACCATGGGGGTGGAGCAGTGGCCATCTAAATGACAATCAGAGAGATTTGCAACTATTAGCAAGACAATTAAAAAACTTCAAGGTCCTGCAAGGAGCACCAATTCCTCTTAACCAGGATGGTGCGTATTCAGGAAGTAAGGGGCCCACAGAGGTGGTCTGATTCCTCAGTCTGGCCAAAGGGATAGAATTGCGGGTGGGTGAGGTCAGACCAAGATGAAACAGAGGTCGTAAGTGCCTACCGCCCTCTCCCTGCACAGCTTCTGGCACTGGCTTATGTGTTTGAGACTGACTCCATCTTGGCTCTGCCAGCTTCCACAACAGCCGAGCCGCTGGTGGACAAAGCCATGGCTGGGCTGCCGCCATGCAGCCGGGTGGGTCTCCCTGAACCTCAGAGACCCTGCTTCACAGTGAATGGCTGCCAGCTTCCCATCTTCTGAACCATTCCTGGGGAGACATCAGGGGATGGAGATTAAGGCCAGGACCCAGGAAAGGCACAGCAGCGGGCCACCTGTCCCACTGCCCGGCAACACCCAGACTGCTTACCTCCCTGACTGCTTGGAGCCTCCCTCCCTCTCCCAGCCTGAGGGGCACACTGGCTGGAAGTCACTTTGGAGGTGAGATCTTATTCCAGGGCAGGAACGCTGCTGTGTCCCTGCTCAGCTACCCTGGCACTCAGAACTCTACCTCCATGCCAGAAGGTTCCTGTCACAAAATGTAATCCCGGGCCTTTTTCCTGCAGACCGTGGCTCTTGGGAGCCACATCCTTTGTATTCTGGATGAATGAGTGAAGGCGTCTTTGGGATGAGGCTATGCAACTGCAGAGCTCTTGGCTCTTTAGTCCTCTAGAGTGCTACCACACATCTCTGCATAGGGTGAGATGGCAAGAGGGGTCAGACCTCAAATACCTGCCTGGTGTCACTCAGCCATTTTCACAGACATGTAGACACAGGTACCAAGGAGCCAAGGCCACTGAGGTGGGAGGGATGAGGGTGAGACTTCCCACCAGAAGCTTGGTACTAGGCTAGGCTCGAGGACATCTGCAAAGGCCAGTGGAGAACCAGGGAGCATCAGCCCTGCCTGATACACGGGGCAGCAACGGCCAGGTGGACCCTCCTCAGTCAGGAAGGACAGCAGAGCCACTGGCTTGCTCTGGCCCTGCCTCATGGATTTCCCACCTCAGGACTTGCTCCTCCTCCGCTCCCTGGCATCCATAGCAGGCTCCCCATCCGCCCTTGGGTCCTGTCCTCCATCCCACCATATCCCATCCAGCACCTGTGCCTCCAGGCTGGAGAACGAAAACCCATAGAAGACGTGACCACAACCGCTGGCAATGGGTGAGCTTGAAGCCTACTTGTGGGGCACACCCTCGGCACCTTCCAGGGCACTTGGAAGTTCTCTGAGGAGTGCTAGATTCATCAGCATTGCCTAAAAGAACAGTACCCAGCAAGGGAGAGACAACCTATACCTACACAGAGTCAACGGCTCAGGCGCAGGGAAGGGCCGGGGCTGGAGAAGCCGGAAAACATCCCTGCATCTAGAAAAATGCTTGGCTGTGGCCACTCTTCATTTCAAATCCCCCAGCACAGGGAATGGGGCTCCCAGGGAGGCATTCGAGTCTCAGAGCTTGGGAAGCGGCTGTGCCTTGGTGTCTGTGGGAAGTGGGGAACAAGACTTCCTATCTTTCCCTGGTGGGTGGCCCAGGCCACCAGCTGACCGGTGTCCCTGAACTGCCCACCCTGGAACAGCACACAGTAGGTGCTCCATAAACTCGCAATGAAGAAAAACTCAGAACCAAACCTAATGGTTTTCCTTCCGAAGCGCTCCCTCCCAGTGGGCAGATGCCCGAAGTGATAAACAAAGGGTCTCTGCCCTACCTGCCTGGAGAGAGCTGAGACCCCCTCTACCCTAGGGTTCTGACAGCTGGAGCTCCCACCCCTGAGCCTGTCCAGAGGAGGAGGAGGAGGATCGCTAGGCTCAGCAGTGACATTTAAGAGGAGAAGAAAAGGGACGCTCCAGCTCCCGGGGTGTGGGGCAGATCTGCATTAGCATGAGAAAGGGGCTGTCCTTATCACCCAGTCCTGCGGAATGGACGCTCCCATCCTTGTCCCTTTGTCTACTGTCAATAATCACTTACCTTCATTCTTGGGGGGTTCATAAACCGCCAGCTCCTTTTTAAATTAGCAGGTAGAGATTTTTACCGGCTTCTATTAAGGGTGATGGTGGGGGAGTAATGAGCTGCCACTTCAGCAGCCCAAAAAAGGGAGAGCCGACTACCCCACCTGTGAATAGACTTAGGCCCCGATGCAGAGAGCATAGCGCGTCCGGGTCCCAGTCACAGGAAGTCAGGCACTGGGTCCTCCCAGGTGGGGTCCTCAGTGTACACTCACACACTCACAGCTGTACACACTCATTTCTCACACAGGCAGGGACACATCCTTACACACATACAAGACAAAAATATTCACACATTCACACATGCATGCACACACTCACGTGCCCCTCAACAATCCCAGAAGCTCCTCAAAAATGCTGCTCATCCCTCTAACTCCCCACCTAGTCTGCCAGGACAACTCCAAGGCCACCCCACCCCAGCTCTCCCTCATCCCCAGCTCCTCCCTCATCCCCAGCTCCAACCCATCCTACCCCCCCCCTTGCCAGCTCCTCTTTCATCCTCAGCTCCTCCCCCATCCTCAGCTCCTCCCTCTTTGATTTGGTTTGGTTAGTTTTTCAAGACGGGGGGGGGGGGGGGCGGGGAGGGGGTTGGTCTCACTATGCTGCCTTGACTGACCTGGAACTCATAGAGATCCACCTGCCTCTGGCTCCTGAATGCTGGGACTAAAGGGGTGCGCCACCGTGCCCACTGGCTCCTCTTACTCAGCAGCCATATTATGAGTCAGGATTTTTTTTTTCAAATATTTCACTTTCAAATAACTTTAGATTTACAGAGATATCTCCGAGATGTTGTAGCCCCCATTGGGGTTAGTTAGTCCAGCATTTGTCTGCCAGAAAGGTGACTCATCGACCCCTCACCAAGGACAGCACACAACCGGTATCTGCCAGGGGCTTTGTGGGCAGCAGCCACACACACCTCTGTGCTCTGCCCAGATGATTACCCAGTGCAGTCCCATCCCAAGGGCACTGAGCCCACCTCATGAGTCCCCTGTGTGTGTCTTAGCTTCTGCTGCGAGGAAGAGGCCCGCGGACTCTTCACCCAGAGATGGGCTCTAGACCCGATGGCCTCCATCCTCTCTGAATCTTCAGGCGCTGGCATTGATTATATAGCGGGGACCCCAGCCCAGCCTGTCCCAGGGCCTCCCCTAGGGCCCTGCAGACACGGACTCCAGGGATGGGGTGAGTCTAGGTTGCTCTGCCAGGGAGCCAGGGGTGACCTGGACGGAATGTGGATAAGCTGCCCGCCCCTTTGGCTCCGAGGACCACCCCCTCTACTTCCCTCTGTGCCAATACTCTTGGCGAGAGATTAAACATGAGTGATAGAGACACGTGACGGTGGCCTCACCACAGTACTACAGAGCCTGCAAAGCCCAATAAACTGAGGCCAGGGGCATCCCAGGTAAGAAAAGAGTAGCTTCCGGCTCCACCTGCTCTGACAAAGGCAACAGTGTAGTCTACCCCCCCCCCCCGCCCGTCCCGTCCCACCTCGCACACTGCATGCCAGCCAGCTCCCAAGAAACAGTAAGGTCCAGATGGAGGTACTAGGGATCGTGCTGTGGGCTTGGGTACCAGCCATATCCAGGCCTCTCTGACCTCCATCCCCGGCCCAGAGGACTGCCTGTAGACTCTTCTCTAATCTACCTCATCCTGCCCTGGACAGGGACTGCAAAGAAAGAGGCAGGGCGTAGACAAGACAGACACCCCCCCCCACACCAATATCCCCAACTGTGGGGTTTCCATGAGGAAAAGAAGGTGTCCAGGGGTCAGATGCAGAGTGAGAATGAGGAGGGTGGATGGATAGGGAAAGGAGGGTTCTGCAGTGAGAAATGGGGACTATCAGCCATCAGTGTCCTGGGGCCTTGGGGTGTATGGACCAGAGGTCCTGCCTGAAGCCAAGAGAGTGAGAAGAGAGACTGAAGATGGATGGGCCCCATGCATGGTCCCAGCAGAAGGGTGTCTCATGCTTCCAACTGTGTCAAAGCTAGGTCTGTCACCTGTCCCACAGCCAGCCAGATGGGTTCCAAACAACCAATCTCCCTTCTGGCTAGGGTGTATTAAGAGATGGGGTTAGAGCAAGATGGCTTCTAAGGTACCCAAGAAAAAGGCTTAGTCTGGGAGGATGCTGGGAGGATGCTGAGATCCGCTGCCGGCATGCTAGCTGGTCTCTCAGGACCCCCTGCAGCCCTGCTCTCCGAAGGGCCAGGAGCCCCTGGGCGTGGTTACAGGCTCAGTCCAGGGCTGGTAACTGCTGCAGCAGCATCCCACACAGCCAGCCCTCGGCTCCACCTTAAATGGGTCTGATCAGCACTGCACCGGTGAGCACATGCTAATATTGGCTCCAATAAAGAGCAAATCAGGACCCAAGTCGACTCGTCTTATCGCACAGTCAGAACTGATGGCTTCAGAAGTCATAAAGATCCCATTTAATCTCGCGCCTATCTATCACACGGCCGCCTTCATCCTCTTTGTGCCGGGGTAATATGTGCTCATTACGAAAGCAAAACAGATCTGGCATGAATAAACGCGGGATGAAGTGCTCACTCGGAACGTGACAGCATGATCAGTGGCGGCAGTAATCGCAGAGAATCGAGGGCTAAATTATTCCATAACCGTGATTTGAGGGGACAGCCCAGAGCACCCCATAGCTGCCTGCGCCACGGCGACGTGTCCTGATAAAACATCCTTCCCAATTTACGGGGCCGCGCTTGACTAATCTGCCGCGGCGCGCACACTGTCTAATCATGCCATCAGCACTCGAAGGGGCTCAATTGGGACTCAAGGGGAAGGAGGTTGGAGAGCCACCCTCAATTGAAATTACATTTGTAAATGAGGCAGAGTTTTCTGTTCAGAGTGTGAATGTTACGGTAAATCTGCTGGAGGAGTCCGTGGCAGAGGCCTTGGACTGCTAAGGGACCGCAGCGGTGAGGGGATGCTGTGGGGAGGGAATGCTGTTGCAGGTATCCAGGGTGGGGGGGGACAAGGGAGGGACAGGGACCCCGTTCCTGAGAGATGCTGCCATGGTGGCAGCAGGGGCGGAGGCCAGGTCTGGTCTGCTAAAACAGAACCAGTCCTATCAGAAACCAAGAGTGGGCAGTGGGAAGGTTGTGGGACAGACTGAGTGAATGCATGCCTTCCTCTGCCTTCCAGGGGAGGCCGGCCAGCCTTTTTCTGAGTCTCTGTCCTTCCAACACTCTGATGGTCGGTATCTGTGTCTCTCTGGTCCCTGTGACTAAGGCAGTCTGGTGGGACCCATCCACTCTCAGAACTGGGTCTGGGCAGTGTGTAATGGCTGCTGGAGCTGAAGTCAGGTCAGGCCAGGGACAGGGCTCAGATCAATGGGCTACTTGCTCTAGGACCTTGGCATCTATCCACCCAGGTCCAGGCATACTCCCTGGAGAAACTCAGAAGGTAAAGAGGAGGGGCAGCCTTAGCCTTAGAGGAGGCCATGACCCCAGAGTGTGAAGGTCCCAGGGTAAGGTGCCTTTGTGCCTGAACCGATGCTCCCCGGGGGGTAGGCAGGGCTTACACAGTGGATGGGGGACCCCGTTTGCCAGACAGGGTGTTGTATTAAACTTTTCCTGAGGAGACACAAACACATCCTAGACAGGGAACCCATGACAGACCCAAGCCCAATTTGGTGAATCGATGAGTTCTATTGGAGTTACTTATAGGAATACAGGTGTGGGGTCACTTACAGGAGCAGAAACGACTCAAGGATGACGACATCACCAAAGCCAGCCTCAGAATGGAACCACAAAGCTGGGAACCTGGAGCACACTGCACAGCCAGCAGCCAGCTCAACAGGTTGGAAAGTGTCCTTTCCAGGTGCCTCAGCTGGCCTAAGCCTCTGCCAGGTAACGCAGCTGGTTTCTGCCTCTTCTAGGCAGCTGGTCTAGTCTAAAGGTCTTCTTCGCATCTCAGCTTCCTTCCATCTGAGTGGGACCCATAGCTCTTATTGTTTACTCTGGCAGGGAGGGGCCTAGTGAATCTGGTCGGTTTCAGGGACTTCCTGAACCTATTTAAGTTGTTTACCTTTCCTATTTAAAGAGCTTTTCCCTGCAGGAAGGTGTTTGGAGGAGACAGTTGCCCAACATAAGGTCTGAGGGGCAGACACTGGGCTCATGAGTTTGCTCTGGTCTGTCATCATATTATGCTGAGTCCTTCTGGCTCAGAGGTGACCCTAGACCCCCACATCTGACAGTGGCCTCTATGTCCCAGACGCCAGCTCTGGCTGTGCCACCATGTGGCCTGCAGGGGGCTCCCACTGCCTTGCCTGGCTGCCTTTGAGGCTGGGCCGGAGTGACCCCCACAGCCAGCCAGGTAAGGTGGCACAGGCCTTCTCACAGGCCTTTATGTAAATCAAGGCCTAATTAGCCCATCCGGCATTGGTGTAGAATATCATTTTTTAATTACCAGCCCTGGGCAGGTTTGGCTGCTGCCTGTTGTGGGGCCAATTACCATAAATCCCCCGGTAACAATTAACAATACTGGAGCTGGGGCGCGTAGCCAGTGTTATAATTGTGCTCGCTCTTGTTAATTGGCCTATCTGACTCTTTACTTTTTATGCCGCTCATCTGCTCATTACCGCAGCCATTTAATTCAATTAGCACCTTAATTAGAGGAACAGCCTTGTCCAATGTCGGGGCCTTGTCAGGGAGCCGGCCTGATGAGCAGAGACAAACACACCAGGCCGCACAGGGAAGGTAGCACAGGGCACTGGGGGGGGCTGGAGGCTACCCAAGGGGGTACAGCTACCCCCCCCCACGCCAGCTGCTCTTGGATACTAGAGGCCACCTAGGCATTCCTGCCCCTATCCCCAGGATCATGGCCCCTCTACCCAGCAATTCCACCCACCCAGGACACTCTACCTCACCGTGACCTTCAGGCACCCATAGATCTGCCCTCCCCCTCCGACAGCTGCCAAGGCCCTGGACACCGCCCCCAACGCAAAGGGTCCCCAGTGGTTTTGTTTGGTGGCAGTCTGTTGAAGCCGCCATCGCCTGCCTATTAATTCTCCTAATTAGAATTAAATGAAGCATGCTAAATTGCTAGATTAACCAATAATTAAGCAGCCAACACACTAAAACTGTACACCCCGTGTGGCCGGCACCCCTCAGTCTCCCATGCCAGAGCCAGGGGTGGGGGTGGGGGTGGGAAACCGCCAGAGCGGCAGGTGATCGGCTGAGGAGAGGATTGCAGCTCCTGTGTGCCTGCACAAGTGTGATTGAGTGTGTGTGAACATGTGTGGAAGGGAACCCCACAAGGGAGAAGCCCCACAGAAGCGTGTAGAGCAGGAGATGGGGGTCCTGAGATGTCTGGGACCTAGGGATGTTTGGGGACACATGGGCTCTAGAGACATGTGGCCAGGGGCTCTAGGAAACCCTGGAGGAGGGAGGGATGGTGCTTTGGGGCAGACCAGGGCCCTCCTGTTGCCGGGTGCCACGGACCTGCAAAGCCCTGGCTGCCTGCAAAGCTCAGATATAGCAGGGATGTGCAAAGTCCCCGGCATAGCTCCAGGAAAGGAAGGACAGCAAAGGGGAAGAGAGGGCTGCAACTGTGAGGTTCAAGGTGCCGCTCGAGGAAATCCTAGACCAGGAGCTTCCGGACGCCCGGCCTTGCGTGCCCACCAAGATTCAGCATCCTCCCACAGTCTGCAGCCCTGAAAGCTTGTCTTGGCGAGCTGTTCCCGCAGCGCCACGTTTGTAGGGGGCCCCCTGGTGGCCAATCTGGGCCCTGGTCAGCACCCCACGGACTTGTGCCCTTGAGGAGGGCACCTAAAGACCACTGTGTGACCCTCATCACCGCATCCCCCACAGGAGCCAAGCACCACCCTCCAAGCCCATTCAGGGTAAGGGATCTGAGCTACAGTCCCCTCAGCCAGCACAGAGGAGCACTGTCCACACCCTTCAGACAGCATGGTGGGGCGCTATCCACTCTGCTCTCAGCATGGAGGAATGTTCTTCTGCACCCACAAGCCAGGGTCGGAGGAGGCAGTTCATACTAAAATCCAAACTGAGTTTTGCCAGCAATGTGCCATCCATGAGACCACTGCTGATTGCCCAACCTTGGACCACCTTAGTTTCCCACACCTTATAAGTACTTCTTAGCGGCTGTGAGGATCATCGTGACACAGGGGGCCAAAAACATCACTTTGGGATAGACTAAATGTACAACACACAGGAGTGATTTCCACATGGCCCCAAGATGCCGCCTGTTGCCACAGTGTTCCTAGACAAGAATATGAGCATCCACGTGGACATACAGAGCAGTTCTCAGCTGGGGGCGGGGGAAGGGCAGGGTCAGGACTGGGGTGACCCGTGTCTCACTGTGCCCCCAGAGCATGTTTCTACTGGCACCTGTGATTAGATATAATATGGCGGTGGGGGGGGGGGGGTTGAGAGATCATCTAGGGCAGAGCCAGGCTTCCTGCAAGGGCTTGGCCCCCACCCTGCCTAGTGGGGCAATCCATCCCCGCAGCCCATCACATCAGGGCCTCGAGGCTGTAAACTTCCTCGTAACAGCCGCTCCTGCAGCTGGAAGATATTGACTCCGAGGAGAAACAATGGCACGAATAAAATAAAAATAAAAAAGTTAATTATCCTTTGTGTTTGTAATTTAATTAAAGATGCAGTAAAGTTTTACTGTTTTTCCAGGTGATGATGTTTAGAGCCCCGAAAAGCTATTTGTGCCGGGGAGATTAAAGTGCATTTTAAAATGTTCCTCGAGTACTTTCACATTTGTTGATAGATTTTTAAATTAAACTTTAAATTGTAATCTAAATTACCTCCAACAATTCATGGCCCCTGTAATGAACTCCCACTGTTCCTGCTGTCATCCGTCGATGATGGAGTGTGAATGGGGATCCAGCCGCCTGCGCCTGAGGAGCTGGAGCCAAATCAAACCCTTGGAGGCCACATGCCAGACCAGGCAGGAGAGCAATCACCCTGGCAAGGACCCCGGGGCACAGATATCGGTTCTGTCCCTGCTCTCAGGACCCCAGCCCCATGCGGCCTTAGGCAAGGGCCTGAACAGGGAGCGCATGCGCATAACTAAAGTCAGAAGCGGAAGGCGTCCAGGGGCCAGAGGGGACCACATGAGAAGGCAGCTCAGAGCCAGTGTGACAGGGTGGCAGCATATCCCCGTGGGGCAGACAACACCCCTTATACCCCATGGCCGTCACTCAAGGCATCATCCTGCCCGGAGCGGGGTCAGCACAGCAGTGTGACAGCCCTGCTCCTCTCCAAGAAAAGCAAAAGGAAATGGCCAAAATAAATGATAAGTGTTGAATTTTCTCCAAACACTTTGCCAATGATCGTTTTCCGTTCCAGTTTACTGTTTAAGTTTTGTTCTGGTCCTATGCGTTGTTGTTGTTGTTGTTGTGACCATCCAAGAGAGGCAGAAGGCAGCAGAGGGAAGAACGGTTCACCCTCCTCAGCCGGCCAAGGAAAGGAGAATGGAGCCAGGAAGCAGCTGCTTGGTGTCGCATGTGAGCCTATATGGCCCAGTGGTTGACTGCAGTGACTTGGTCCATAAGCCAGTGATGCAGAAGAGGAGGCACCATGACGCAAGGCTCGAAGCCATCACCTCCCTCGGAACCATGCGACATGGCACTCTTCACGAAGGACTGAGAAGTCAGAATCTGCAGAGCTAATCCCATTGCCAAGCTGCAGCCATGCATGCACATCACCACATCACCACAACTTAAACAGCAGTCAGCAGGAAGAGGCTCCCCCAACACAGACAAACAGGCAAGCAGGATAGACAACACCATGCACTGCCCAGATGGCTTCTGAGAGGCTTGGCCATAAAGAACGGAAGCTGTGCCCTGGCAGAGAGCCCTTTTGGAGGCTGGTGTTGGCTTCAGAGAACAACCTCGCCCAGGGCTATGCCCTTAGGAACAGCCAGCCACGTCCAATAACAAGTTTCTGAGCACTGAGAGGCCATGACCGGTGAGATCAGCTGTGGAGCCATCCTCAGGACAAGACCTCAGGACAAGACCTCTCACAGCCCAGCTCCTGCTACTCTTGCTCCCAGACAGCTGTAAGCTCAGAGCAACATCCTGAAGGCACATCACCGGCTTGGTCCACTTCTTAGAACCATTAAGGTCCAAACTGGTGGCAGGAGAAGCCATGGCAAAGATGGACTTCCTGGGAGCAGAATAGTTGTTGGGACCCTGCCCATACTTCAGAGAGGCTAGGGTACTCTGTCTATCACACATGTGGGATCAAATCTGCAACGGAGTGAATTGGGGGGGCTACCACCAGTGGGGGCACCATGGATAGACTGGCCAAACACACATGACATCCCCCCCAGGCTGCCAAGAGTGGTCCTCCATCTGCACTGCCAGAACAAGCCAACAGTGGGTGGCCTGGAGACCAAGGCTCCTGCCCAGCTCTAGGCCATGGTCAAATGCAGGCCGCAGGCCATGGGCTGTGGCTGCAAGGAAGGCCAGGTCCCAGGGTGTATTCATTACTTTTCTAGTTACTATGAGGATGTTCCCGATAGACATAAGTCAAGGGAGGAAGGATTCATCCTAGGTTGCAATTTCTAGGATACAGTCCGTTCAGGCCAGGCATGGTGATTGGAGTGGGTTTGTCTGTGGCTGTGGGACTTCATATGTAGTAATGACTTCATACATGACACTGACCAAGAAGCAGAGAGCTCCGTCCAGAATTAGAGGCAGGTATTACCTTCAAAGCCTGTCCCTAACGATCCATTTCCTCCAACTGAACTCCCTATACCAAAGGCTCCACAACCTTCAAGCCACAGCACCAGGTGGGGACCGAGTGTTCAGACCCATGAGCCTGTGGGGGATGATTCAAACTCAAACTATCACAAGAGAAAGAGACTTCTATGGCCTGATTCCATTCCTTCACCAAAGGATCTACACCTATCACTCAGCAAATCACACCCTGGGGGGGATGGCAAACACTTTAAAGACCAATAGACACAAGGTCCAGGTTGATACTGACCACATGCAGGGCAGGGGCAACTGAGGTCCAGGTAGTACACAGGTCTAGCTTAGAATAGATCTGCAATCCATCTCTCTGGGGACTCAGCTTTTTGGTGCTGGTATGTGGTGACTTTGACACCCACATGCATGCAGGTGTGATGTCTGCCCATCAAGACAGCTTGCTCTTGGTGCAGGGCACACAGCATCCCCTGCATCCTACAGGAAGGAGAGAGAACAGCAATATACAGCCCAGACTCCACCATTCTCCCACCCTTTGTGGGTCAGAGGGCACTGTAATGATGGACGGCTCTCTAGCCCCATTGTCTCAGTGGTACTTCAGCTAAGCAACAATTGACCTGTATGGTGGAGCTCTTCCAAGGTGTGTTGTAGGATGTAGGGCCCGCTTACCAAAGGATCAGTGCCTAGGATGTGCAAAGATAGTCTTCGAAAGTAAAGGACAAAAGTCATGTCTGGGCCGGGCGGTGGTGGCACACACCTTTAATCCCAGCACTTGAAAGGCAGAGCCAGCCTGGTCTACAAAGTGAGTTCCAGGAAAGGCGCAAAACTACACAGAGAAACCCTGTCTCGAACTTAAAAGAAAAAGTCATGTCTGATCTCTCTCTCTCTCTCTCTCTCTCTCTCTCTCTCTCTCTCTCTCTCTCTCTCTCTCTCTCTCTCTTTGGTTTTTTGAGACAGGGTTTCACTGTGTAGCTTTGCGCCTTTCCTGGAACTCACTCTGTAGCTCAGATTGGCCTTGAACTCACAGAGATCTGCCTGCCTCTGCCTCCCAAGTGCTGGGATTAAAGGCGTGCGCCACCACTGCCCGGCCTGATGTCTCTTTTAAGAAGGAAGCACAACCCCTGGTCAGAGCAATACAGAGCACACTGTAGACATGGCTCTGACCTGGGACCCCTGACAGTAAATGCTACAGCTTTGACTGGGAAAGCAACAGGCAGGCCCAGACTTCCCCTGTATCTTCTCAGAGTGTCTCCCAGTGGGCGCAGGACCAAGCTGCCTCTCCACCAGGCCAGCTGCTTCAGTGTGATGACAGAGATTCAGAGATCACAGTAGGACCATCTGGATCTATGGCATGGCCCTCTGGAGCATGCCCATGCCAGGAACCAGATCCACCCCTGGGGGTGCTGCCATCCAGGGAGAGGCATGTGGAGCAGGCAGTGTAGCAGTTCATGAGCAAGGTCATCTGTCTAGTCTGTCCTGTGTTGTCTGTGACAGGGTCTTCCATGTTCCTCGCCTGCCAGCAGGTGGCTGCTGTCTCAGTCATGTGAAGAAGTCACTGTGAGTGTGCACTGAGGGAGGGCCTGGAAAGCTGGCCCCACCCACCTGCCATCAAGCCCCTCTGCTCTCTGATCATGCAGTCAGCAGAAGAATGGCAAGAGAAGCCGAGGGACTGCCACACGGAGCGAGGCTTATCCACCTTAGTTCTGAGACGCTTTGCAGTGGGCACCCCAGTGCCCATTCGTGTGGGACACAAATAACTTCACAGTTTGTGTCCATTCTGGGAAGTTCCAGCAGGTTCCAGCACACAGCTCTTTAACACAGCTTTTCTCTGTGTAGCCCTGGCTAATCTGGGACTTGCTGTGTAGACCAGGCTGGCCTTGAACTCACAAAACTCTGCCCGCCTCTGCCTTCTGAGTGCTATAATTAGAGGTGTGCACCATCTGGGTCCTACTAGATTTCATCACTAATCTTCTAATCAGGCTCAGCCCAACCCTCAATCATTAATCCAGCATGAGCAACTGCCTTGGTGGTGTGGCTCCTTCTGACTGGACAGGGCTTCTTGTAGAGTGGACACTCCAAAGTACTATTCCCAGCTCTTCTTTCTCCACTGTCCCTCAGCCTTGGGGCAGAGATTGAAGGGTAGGAGCTGGTTCTGCAGGACAGAGGGCCAGCCCTCAGCTTGTGGCTTCTGATCCAAGAACCCGGCTGCACAAGCAAGAGCACTGGGACGCAGGGACACTTTCTCAGCCTTGGGACTCAACCATCAGGGAAAAGCCCATCAATGAGCAAGGTCTACTGGGGTGGCTTAGGAGCTCAGACAAAGTTCTAGTCTGTGTGCTGTCAGAGCCACCCTGTGTGGTCCAGGGACTCTGGGGATCACGGGAGACCCAAGAAGGCCTGCAGGAAACCCTCAGGGGCCAAGGGATAGTTGGTGAAGTGAGGAAAGCAGGGAGCCTGACCATTTGTAAGACAGGGGCATAAAGGGAGGGGTGGGGTGGGCTGGGCGGTGGTGGCGCATGCCTTTCATCCCAGCACTTGGGAGGCAGAGACAAGAGTATCTCTGTGAGTTCGAGCCCAGCCTGGTCTACAGAGCGAATTCTAGGACAGGCTCCAAAGCTACACAGAGAAACCCTGTCTTGGGGGGTGAGAAAGAGGGAGAGAGAGAGAGAGGGAGGGAGGGAGGGAGGGAGGGAGGGAGGGAGGGAGGAGGGAGGGAGGAAGGAAGGAAGGAAGGAAGGAAGGAAGGAAGGAAGGAAGGAAGGAAGGAAGGAAGGAAGGAAGGAAGGGACAGGTGGGGCATAGAGCTTAGATGCTGTATGGTTCTAAAGATGTACCTCAAGGCCAATGTGGCCAGAGCTTATTGTGTGTCCAGATTCATGAAGGTGGTGACAGTCTCTATGCCCTGCATAAAGCCCACCTCAGCTGACAATCTCCCACCCAGGCATGGGCTCCTGCAGCACCCTGGTTCCGCCTTCCGAGTTCATGGTGCTCAGGTGTGCTTCTCTTGAACATGTTTGGAACATCACCGACACCCACAGCCACCAGTCAACTCCATGTCCCTGTCTCAAACACTGGCATCACCACCCTTGCCTAGGGTCTTGTATATTTCTCCAAGCCACCTCCAGAGTGGTATTCACGAGGAAACACTTGCTTCCGAGCTCCTGCATGCCCCCTGCCCTTGGTCATTCTTACGCCGCCTCCTCCCTGTATCTGTGAGATGAAATGGCCAGTGCCCACGGAGTCAGCGCACAACCTGGCTCAGAGGGGAACCCCGAGAAGGACACCAGCTGCCATTACTGCTGGCTCTTCACCTGAAACCCCACTACCTGCCACCAGGTGACATTGCATAGAGCGTCCTTGAGGGCTAGACAGCATCTCTTCCCTGCACCTTGGAAATGCACAGCTATCTAATTTTTGCTGATCTGACACAGAGTAGATCTCCTGCCACTGACCACTGGAGATGCCAAGTGACTCCATGTCAGTTGGCTATTGGGGGATCTCCCAGGGAGTCACCAGTTCACAGCCGCTGCCCATTTTTCTTTCGGAAGTCTTGTCATTTGCAAGGTGATTGGTGGTGGGTTCTTGTGTATTCTATCAATCCCTTGTGGATTTCAGATGTTGTGAATACCATCTGTTAGCCCACTGCCCATTTGTTAACATGGTCTATTGAATTCTTTATCGAGCAGAATCCTTCATTTTGATACCATCAAATCCATCCATTCTTCACCTTATGATTTGTTCTCTTGAGTCTTGTTCGAGAAATCCTTTCTTCCAAGGTCACAGAGAATTTCCCCAGCACGTTGTTCTCCTATCCTACAGTTTCACCATCACTCAGTATTCAGGTCTCCAACTTCTTACATTTGGGCTTCCCTTTGTATATGCCTGAGGTAGGGATTCCGCCTTCTATTTCCCAGGATGTGAGCAGATTGTTCAGTATTGTTTCTTGTGGTTTCCATGACTGTGGAACAAGTTGTCTCTGCTCCCAAGCAAACATCTTCATCTGCTCATGTGTGTGAGCACCAGGACTTCCAGGAGGCCCAGGAGAGGAACTCCTCCTCTTTTAGAGATAGAGAGCACTCACCCGGGGAAGCAGTTTGAGGTTAGGTAGCCTCTCAGAGTCCCCAGTTAGAACACCGGGGTAAGGTGCTCATGTGACCATGGCCAATGCTCAGGTGCTCAACTGGACTGTGTCACAAGCCCCTGAATGTGTAGCCACCCTATGGGGTGGTCTTGAGTCCTCCAGATTCCTTACCTCATTCCTAGCTGACCCCAGAGCCACAGACAGGATGAAATCAGGTAGAAGTACGTGGTATCTCTGGTGCTACGTAACATCTACCACCATTCAACCTGGCAGGAACCAGCAAGTCCCTAAGGTCCATCCTCATTCAAGGAAAACAGACATGGGCCCATTTACTCTTTCAACTTTATAAATCACTTACTTTTTATGGTTGGCAAAATGGCTCAGCAGGTAAAGGTACTTGCTACTAAGCTTAATGACCTGAATTCGATCTAAGGACCCACATGGTGTAAGGGGAGGATGACTCCAGCATGTTATCCTCTGACCTCCATACACACTTGATGGCATGTGTGCCTACACACACAAAAGTAAATACATAAATAGTAACACAAATTAAATTGGTTAATTTTCATCTGTCTGTAAATACTGTGTATTGATCACACACCACATGTTTTGAGGGGTTGGGTGGAGCTTGGTTGACAAGAGCGCTTTCCCAGCATGCTCAAAGCCCTGGGTTTAAGCTCACATAAAATGGGCATGGTAGTGTTCAAGTGTGACGCCAACACTCAGGAAATGGAGGTAGGAGGAAGTCCAAGGTCACCTTCAACTACACAATGAGTTTGAGGCTAGCCTGGGATACATGATGGTATCTCTCAAAAACAAAGCAAAACATAATTTGAAACATGTATAGATTGTAAATAACATATATTAATTATTAAATAACCTGCATATTCTCGTGTACTGACAACTAAAATCCACTCTGCCACACTTCTTTTCTTCTTTCCTTTTTTTGGGGGGTGAGTTTTTGATTCAGGGTCTCACTATGTAAGCTCTGGCTGTGAGTTCTGGAACTCACTATGTAGACCAGGCTGGTCTTAAACTCACAAGGATTCGCGCGCCTCTGCCTCCCAAGTGCTGGGGTTAAAGGTATGTGCCATCACACTCGGACACTCTGCCACTTTTCAATCTTGTATTGCTTTCTTTTATTGCTGCCCTGGTGTACATAGGCACCTTGAACTTCTTCCTTCTACCTAACTGAAATCTTCTATCTTTTATCCAGCATCTTTCCCTCACTCCAACCCCAGCCCTGTAATCCCTTCTAACATTCTGTCTCTGTGAGTTCAGCTTTTTTAGATTTCATGTGTAAGATCATGAAGCATTTGACTTTATGCATCTGGTCCATTCTCTTCAACCTGATGTCCCCAGGATCATCCACACGGTCACAAAGAGCATATGCAGAATTTTTCTTTTTAAGACTGCACAGTATTCCACTGTGTGTGTACTACATTTTTGTTATTTATCTATTAATAGACTTTTAGGGCTGGGCAGTGGTGGTGCACACCTTTAATCCCAGCACTTAGGAGGCAGAGGCAGGAGAATCTTTGTGAGTTCAAATCCAGTCTGGTCTACAGAGTGGGTTTCAGGACAGGCTCCAAAGCTACACAGAGAAACCCTGTCTCAAAAACAAAACAAAAGACATTTAGGGTGATTCCATATCCTGGATGTTGTGAATAGTGCTGCAATGCGTATGGAAGTGTGAGTGTCACTTTGTCAAACTGACTTCATTTCCTCTAGACATAACACCTAGAATTAGCTGGTTGTGTCATGTGGTTTATATTTTTATTTTTCAAGGTGTGGTGGGTTTTGAAGGTGGCTCCCATAGGCTCACGTATTTGAATACTTGGCCCCCAGTTGATGGAACTGTTTGGGAAGGATTGGGAGGTGTGGCCTTGTTGGAGAAGGTGTGTCACTGGGGATGAACTTTGAGCTTCCAAAAGTCCAGGCCACTCCCAGTTAGCACTCTGCCTCCTGCTTGTGAATCAAGAACGTAAGCTCTCAGCTACTGCTCCAGGGCCATGCCTGCCTGCCTGCTGCCACGCTCCCTCACATGACAGTCATGAACTCTCTGAAAGTGTAAGCCCTCATTAAATGCTTTCTTCTAAAAGTTGCCTTGGTCATGGTGCTTTGTCACATCATTAGGAAAGTAATTAAGACACAAGGGAAGCTCCATACTGTTTTCAGAGTGGCTGTACCAATTTGATCAACTACCAGCTCTTCTCATACAAATCGTTCAAGAGTAGATGATCATTCTCGCTGTTTCTATCTGCAGTTTCCTGATAATCAGGAATTCTGAGGATTTACCATACACCTGCTGGCTATTTATACGTCTTATTTTGAGAAATATATGTCCAGACCCTTAACACATTTAAAAATATTTTTAGTATTTATTTATTGATCTAGTGTGTATACAATGTACGTGTGTATGGAGGCATGCATGTGCCATGGTACAAGTGTGGAGGCCACACACAACTTGATAAAGTTGGTGGTCTTCTTATACCATGTGGGTCCTGGGGACCAAACCCAGGCCATCAAGTTCAGTGGCAAGTGTTTTTACCTACTGAGTTAGCATAGTGGTCCCCCATACACATTTTTAAATCACATCATTCATTTTCTTTCTACTGGGTGGTTTTAATTCTTTATATACTTTAGATATTTAACCCCTTGCCAGATAATAGTTTACAGGGACTTTTTGTTGTGACATGCCCTCATGATGTAGCACAGGTAGCCTGGAACTCTTGATTCACCTGTCTCAATCTCTCCAGTGCTGGAATTATGTATGTGTACAAGCTGTCCACTTCACAGACCTGCTTTTAGAAAATAATGTGTGTGGAGCTGGAGAGAAGGCCCAGTGGTCAAAAGCCTGAACTGCTCTTGCAGAGGACCAGAGCTTGGCTCCCAGAGCCCACATCAGGTAACTCACACTCTCCTGTAACTCCAGCCCCAGGAGATCCTGGCCCTCCTCTGGCCCCCTGCCATACTCTTACCACATGGCACTACCTGCTGCCATGTCTTCCCTATCATGGTGTGTATTTCCTGGAGCTGTGAGCCAAATAAGCCCTCCCTGCCTTAGGTTTCTCCGTGTTAGGTGTCTGGTCACAGTAATAAGAAAGCAACACAGAGCCTGCACAGACTCTCCTCTGTTCTGGTTGGGATTTCCCACAATTCCCTGCTGTTTGCGATACTCTTTCTCCCTTAACATTAGCCCATCTGAGCCCTGATTTAGCTTTATAAATCTCTAAGTTTTCAAATCTTAAAAAGACTTATTTTATACACACACACACACACACACACACACACATACACACACATTTTCCCTATGTGTATGTATGTGCACCACATGCATGGCTGGTGTCCCCAGAGGACAGGAAGAGCACTGGAGTTATGGATGGTTGTGAACTACCATGTGGGTGCTGGTACCCAAACCCAGGCTCACTGCGAGAGCATCCAGTGCTCTTAACCACTGAGCCATCTCTGCAGACCCCTCTTCTCTGGCTTTTAATGTCTTTATAGTTATAGACATTGCCATGGACGCTGGTCTAGGTATACCATACAATCCCTAGCATAAGGTGCATTACATATTTTATAATAATTTCCTTGTGGAAATTTCCTCTAACCCAAGAGTTCTTCAGTAGAGTTTTTCTTCTCTGACATCTGGATTTTTCACAATCTTTTGTTATTTGTTTCACTGCACGATTGTCACATTAATTCTTTAACATGTGTCCTATTGTCCTATGTGGCTGTGTGGCTGTTCCCATCTTCAGTATTTGGCTGCAGAAAGCTTTATTCCTCCCTCTTCTCTTCAATGCAGTCACATCTGCCCTGCTCTTCTCTCAGACCTCGATGAAGCTAACCCAGTCTTCTCCATGAGTGTAAGGAAAATGTCATCAGCCCCCATGTCTGAACTGGCTGTGGGGTCAGCCCACCTCCTCATAACAGGTGACTTAACAGTGGCCTGGTATGGGGCCCATTTTTGTGAATAATAATTTTCTATGGGTTATACCAGGTAATAGATAATGGTTGTAATTTGACTAATGTACTATAGCATTCAGACCCAAGTAACTCTGCATATTCTTTTTTTGTTTGTTTGTTTGTTTTGTTTTTTGGACAGACAGGGTTTCTCTGTATAGTTTTGGTGCCTGTCCTGGATCTCGCTCTGTAGACCAGGCTGGCCTCGAACTCACAGAGACCCACCTGCCTCTGCCTCCCAAGTGCTGGGATTAAAGGTGTGCGCCACCGCTGCCTGGCCTGTCTGCATAGTCTTATATTTTTATTCATTTTATAAGAAACTGTGGAAAGTTCCAAATACATAGTTTAATTATAATTTTCTTTCAGCAATAATTATGCATACTATTTAAGGGACATATATGACTGTGCATTTTTCATTGATTCATTTATTGTATGTGTGAGCACACATACATGTGTATGCATGCTCTGACACACATGTGGAGGTCAGAGGACAACTTGCAGGAATCAACTCTGTAGATGTAACCAACCATCTTATTAAATAAGAAACACAGAACCAATGCAAAGAAGAAAGCCAAGAGATCAGAGCTAAGAGCCTTACCCGTCGGCTGCAGTTAGCCTCTTCAGCAAAAGAGAGACCTACTTCCTGTGTGTTTGTCTTTATATAGACTTTCTGTTCTGCCTTCTCATTGGTTGTAAACCCAACCACATGACTGCCTCATCACTGCCTGTCTGTACAAACTTCCAGGTCTTCTATGGTTGGTATTGAGATTAAAGGCGTGTGTCTCCATGCTGGCTGTAGATCCTTCTGCTGTAGATCCTAAGGCGCAAACCCAGCTTGTCAGACTTGGTAGCAAGCCCCCTTGGTGAACCATCTCGCCAGCCTCGTTATAGCTTCTTGATCTTTGGTTCTTTTGAACCAGGATCTTCTTTGAACCCGGTCTCATCATCTTCTTTGACCCCTGTGGTTTTTTTTTTTTTCTTTCTGTTCTTAGTTCATTTGGTCTGGCATAAGGAGTGCTGCCCTGAGTTTCTCTGGCTCTCGTTTGCCTGGTCCATCCCTGGCCCACCCTGCTTCCCTCTCTTGGCTCCTGGTCTCTCGGTGTCCTTAGTCTTCTGGGAACAGCGGCATCAGCTTCTGTCAGCAGCACAGTGTTCATGTGACCGCACTCGGTGACTGTCTCTGCCTCCTCTTCTCTGTTTTCTAATTTCTTTCTTTCTTTATTTCTTTTTAATATTTATTTATTTATTATGTATACAGAAAAGGGCGCCAGATCTCATTACAGATAGTTGTGAGCCACCATGTGGTTGCTGGGAATTGAACTCAGGACCTCTGGAAGAGCAGTCGGTGTTCTTAACCTCTGAGCCATCTCTCCAAGCCCCTGTTTTCTAATTTCTATACAGTCGGTCTCCCCCTTCCCCTTTTCTCCTTCACCAGAGCCACAAAGATCCCACCCCTCTCCAACTTCAGAGCAGCTGAGCAGTCCACCTTGCATCGATGCCTCCCAAGCTCTGACTTGCTCAGCAGCTCTGCACCCCAGAATCTTTCATGTTCCTAGAGGAGCCAGGTTCCTGCCCTGTTGGGAGGTAAGAGAAACACACAAGCCCCACAGCATTCTTGCAGTGACCATCACCATGCTATCCTGACCTCCACAGGACAAGATGATACTCGGCCACGGCAATTTCAGCCCCATGCAAGGGACCCACCTCATCTGGGCTATTGAACCGGAAGGCATGAAGAACTGGGTACTGTGTGTTGTGACTACGTGGCTCAGCCTGAGTCCCTCACTCATCTACTGCCTCTTCCAGGTGTGGGCTCAGGATCACTCCAGGCCTAAGAGTCCCCAGAGTAAGGGATGATCAAGAGGGCGGGAGCACAGTAATGGAAGGAAACCAGAGCTCCTGCTGAAGTTTCTACCAGAGGACCAGGAGCCCACCCTAGGACCCTGATTACCAGCTCCTGGTCCCAGTGTCCTAGCTGCTAGCAAAAGACCAATGGCCTCTGCTTCTGAGGCTCAGGACAGAAGGGGAGGCAAGAGACCTAAAAGTAACAGAGAGGCAGGCTTGAGCCCAAGCAGCTGACCAGCCAGCCCAGACCTCAGGCACAGTGCAGCACCATTGGCGGGATGATAAATGGACACTATTTTTAACGAGAGACGCCACAAAGACCATTTCTATTTGTTTTTGTGGTTCAGCAGTGCCGTTGGGCCTGCGTATTAATGCACTCTGAAGGAGATAAACTGGGAAAGCTGAGCTCTGAGTCCACCCGATACCATCAGGCACCATGGGGAAAAATGCCTCGTAATAATCTCGTGAAGGTTTTCTAAATTAAGACCAAACAGATGACCTGCGGTGTATCGCCCCATCAGCCGCGCCCGCCTCTGTGCTCCCATCCATCTGCAGACAGAGTGACAGTCACTGGGCAGCAGAAGGAGGAGGCGGCCTGTGGCAGCCATGTGGTTGTGAGCTTCCCATGGGGTGGCTCTCTAAGGACTCCGAAGATCGCTCTGGCTCCCCCCAGAGGAACAGGGTCCAACCCAGCATCTGAGCAGTGAGTGCTAACCCAGCATCCTGAGCAGTGCTAACCCAGCATCCTGAGCAGTGCTAACCCAGCATCCTGAGCATGAGCAGTGCTAACCCAGCATCCTGAGCAGTGAGTGCTAACCCAGCGTCCTGAGCAGTGCTAACCCAGCATCCTGAGCAGTGCTAACCCAGCATCCTGAGCATGAGCAGTGCTAACCCAGCATCCTGAGCAGTGAGTGCTAACCCAGCATCCTGAGCAGTGCTAACCCAGCGTCCTGAGCATGAGCAGTGCTAACCCAGCATCCTGAGCAGTGCTAACCCAGCGTCCTGAGCATGAGCAGTGCTAACCCAGCGTCCTGAGCAGTGCTAACCCAGCATCCTGAGCAGTGAGTGCTAACCCAGCATCCTGAGCAGTGCTAACCCAGCATCCTGAGCAGTGCTAACCCAGCATCCTGAGCATGAGCAGTGCTAACCCAGCATCCTGAGCATGAGCAGTGCTAACCCAGCATCCTGAGCATGAGCAGTGCTAACCCAGCATCCTGAGCATGAGCAGTGCTAACCCAGCATCCTGAGCAGTGCTAACCCAGCATCCTGAGCAGTGCTAACCCAGCATCCTGAGCAGTGAGTGCTAGCCCAGCATACTGAGCATGAGCAGTGCTAACCCAGCGTCCTGAGCATGAGCAGTGCTAACCCAGCGTCCTGAGCATGAGCAGTGCTAACCCAGCGTCCTGAGCATGAGCAGTGCTAACCCAGCATCCTGAGCAGTGCTAACCCAGCATCCTGAGCGTGAGCAGTGCTAACCCAGCGCCCTGAGCAGTGCTAGGCTGGAGGAAGCAAGCAGGAAAACATAGGTGACTTGCCATGGTCCCCTCCCACCCCAGACATGCATCCTCTGAAGGCCATTTAGAAGTCACCAGTGTCCCCAACCCCAGTGTTTGCTACCTCACACCATGCTTGCCACCCCCTGCGGGGGTCTAGGTTCCTCCTGCTCTGCCCATACCCTGTTTTCTGGAGCACAAGGTGGGATCACGCCTCAAGGAGGGAACACAGTCACCAACCGAGTGCAGGGGGCCAGGGACCTGCCACAGGCCCTGCCGTTCATCTTGTATGCCCACCAAGAGGAATGACGGCTGTGGGGTTGGGGCCCTGAGTCAGCACCCAAGTGCCCTTGCCCGTGGCTGACATCCCAGCTTGTCTCCAGGACCGCTGGCCTTGTGTTCTGTTCAGATGACCCAGACGCAGACAGGGCACGTTGGAAGCCATACTGAAAAGACTCACGTAGGGTCTAGCTCCAAGGTCTCTGGGTCTCCCAGGCATCTGGATCCGCTGTTCTTTGCTTTGTGAAGGCCACGGCAATCTTCAAGCTGTGGGAACCTGTGGGATCTTCCCAGGTTTGCTGAGAAGGGGTGCCCATCCCACAGACACATAGGCTCTGTCTTTGAGCTGTCCACTTGCTTGTGGCTACAGTGGCCCGGACATAGGCCTAGATCCCTTGCATTGGAGCCATCCTCCACCCATCCCAAGAGCAGCCCTAAGTGTGTGCCATCTCATTTTCACCCCCATAGAAACACTCACCCTAGGGCTCCATCCCCAGACCTTGAAAGTCTTAACCTCCTCAGCCAACTGGCCACCACGTGCCTACCCCAGGAGGCTCTGGTACTCAAGGAAGAGTGGGCACAGTTATTCTTCCACACAGAGCAGTGGCCATGAACAGAGAGAGGCCCTGGATCAGAGGTCAGTGACTTCCAAGACCCTTCTGCTTGTCTCCTGCTCCTCCCTGGGTTCGGAAGCCTCCAAGGCCTGATGAGGTCATCCCTCCACAGCCCTTCCTGGCAGCCTCTGTGTGACCCAAGAAGGGAAGTCCACCTAGGGATAGTGACCAGGCCTGGGGAGACATTGCAGCCAGGCCCAGTGCCGGCCAGAGGTCAGTCCTGGAGTTCCACAGCCAGTCTCAGATGCTCCAAGGTGGGGGGCAAGCTCAAGCCCCAGGGGCAGCTCCAAAGCTGTCCTGGACACCCTGTCCCATGCACCCCCCCCACCTCCCGCAGATCAATAGCTTTGGATTCTGAAAAGAACCCAAACAAAGAAGTGGGCTTGTAAGTATCCAGCTTGTATCAGCTGATAAATGGTCCCCTCTTTAAGGGACTTATCTCTTTAGGACTTGCGGGATGAGGGATGGCGTCATTTGTCCTGTCGGCTCGTCTGGACCAGCCGAGCCGGATCTATTTAAAAGATAGTGTGATACTGTCGACAGCAATAGACAGGGTAATTGCAGAGCGACTGCTGGGGTATAAATTACAGGGCTCTAAGTGGTGGAGTGGCCGCTGGCGAGCGGGGGACTCCTGACAATTTACTTGTCCCTCTGCCCCGCCGCCTGCTTATCACGGGCCAGCAGAAGAAACGCGTTCTGGGTGAAAAAATTAAGTATTGATCAAATTAACAGTTTTTACTGATCTTTTTAAGGTAGAAAAGGAGTACAACAATTAAATTTAGAACACAAAAGACGCAGTGGGATAACTCTTGACCCCGAGTGGCAAAGTCGGCGACACCAACAAGCAGGAAATATAGCATGGGCAGGCAGCCGACCTCCGAGACTCACCCAGCCTGCTTGTGCAGGGCCCAGGCTGGAGTGGGAAGGCTGGCCTCAGACGGGGAGGAGTATCTGGGGCCCCACCCCCACCCCCCAGGCCAGCCAATGGCAGCCAAGCTCACTGAGGACACCCCCCCCCCCTGTTTAGTAAGCCACCAGGGCTAGCCCCACCAAGGTGCGGGCCTCGGTGATGAACAAGGGACGCAGAAGCATCATGGGTACTGCGGCCCAGTGACATGGATGGACCTTCGGTGGTCCTAGCACGTGCTAGCCCTGAGAGGACTGGGCAGAAGCTGACCACGACTGGCCTCAGTTTCACTTGCAGAGAGCATGACCTCTCAGGGTGTGCAGGGTTCGTGGAGGAAACCAGGGGAGAGGGTAGTTATCACTGCCATTGCCATGTGGGGGCCCTTTTTTTCTCACTCCTCAGACACCACGGTCTTAGGTGCAATAGTCCAGAAAGGTACTGAAGATCCAGAAGTTCACATTCCTGCCAAAACATGCACTATGCCCCAGAGTGGGCCCTGAGTCTAAAGAAAAATCCCCTTCCTGCCAAAATCACCGCTTGAGGCCCTGCACTCGCCCCCTGGTTGAAGCTCTGTTCAGCAAGGTGTCTGCTGCCATCCCTGGAGGGATGGAGATCAGGCTCATTTACAGATGATCCACTGAGGTTCAATGTGAAGTGCAGACCCCACTGGGGTCAAAGGGCAGAGACCTGACCCAGGGACCCTTGAGCCCAGAGGAAAGTGAAGGCGTCTGCAAAAATAAAAACATGGTCCCTCTGACCTCAGACTTTGTCCTCTCTGCAAGGCAAAAGGCTACACAGCGGGAGTCCTGAGGGCCACTCTCTTCCAGGAGGCCAGGGCCCTGGGTGACCACTGGACGGTGACCATGGAAACCAGTACACCCGAGGCAGGGATGGGGAGGACTGTGTGTGGAGAGCTGAGAAAACAGACATGCAGAAGTAGGAGCCAGGCCTACTGTGCACCTGGGAGGGGACAAGCCACCTCACACCTAGAGCCACCCCTCCTGAGCAAGGAGGTATCGAGGCCCCCGGGGCTGGAAACAGATCCATAGCTATGGGGCCCAGGGAAGGCAGGAGTCCTGAGAACCAGCACTGGTGGAAACTAGTGGCTTTGCTGACAGATAAATACACAGCCTCAGAGAAGAGCGGACCCCAGCCTGGCTGGAGCCATTGGCTCCCCGCCTGGTCCCAGCTGGGTAGGAAGAAGCCTGGAGATCGGAACTGTACTCAGACTCTCACTCTGGCATGCTGAGAGGCCTCAGCTGGGCTTAGCTGAGGTACACGTGAGCCCTCCGTCTCCTCTGTCTTGTGCTGCTTGAGAAGAGCCAGCCTAGAACCCAGACCATTGCTCTTGGTTGCCCAGATTCTGGGTGGGACTCCACAGACCAAGTGTGACTCAAGCTGCTGGGGGCCGAGCTCCACAGGGCACCCAGCACCGCTGTCCTAAACATGAGACCTCTGTGGTCTATTCCTGCCAATGTGACAAGTGGGGTCGCTGCTAGGCTGAAAGCCAGTGGAATGACGGGAGGTAGGAGACAGAAGGCCACCCAAGCCACGCCCCAGGACATAGCCCCCACCCACTCCGTAAAGGCTCAGCCACTGGTGGCCAGCCCACTCTATCAAGACAAAGAGTGGGACCCACCCTCTCCATACTCGCTTTCTCTGCAGGAGTCTGACCCCTCCCAGTCTGAGCTGCTTACACACTGCACTAAACAGGAGTGACACCCAGCTTCTGGGAGTCAAGGCCTCACCAGAGCATGTTAAATGGTGGCTGCAGTGGCTGCCTGCCCCCACCCCCACCCCCCGTGGCCCACACAGCCCCAATACACACAAGGGAGGCAGAGAGCAGCAGGGAGGTCCTGAGAAGAGGTCCAAAGTCCACGGGTACCGATCCATCAGAGCTAGCAGACCCATCCAAACTGCGGCATACATCCCCACAACTTCTTTCTCTCCTTGGGGCTGCACGTGCACATCCCCCAGGTGTGTCCAGCACTCCTGGGCTCTGGACTAGGCCAAGGCTGACTCAGGGCTCTCAGGGTGTGGTATGTGGGCATGGGTGTAGCTACAGGTGGGTAGGAGGGATATTTTCCCTACATGATGCCGCCATTAGGACTTGTGACACAGTTTCTAATTAAACTTGACATTTGAGGAGATTGTAGATTCACAGAAGGTTATGAGAAACAATATGGAGATCTAACATGCCTGTTGACTGGTGTCCCCAGCGGACATCTGTAGGCCACCATAGAACATCACAGCCAGGGCATCGGTATTATTTGGCCTGGACACAAGATTCCTCTACTGCACGGCCCCTTTGGCATCCTCACAGCCCCACCATTCTCCCCTTCTCAGGCACGAGTCCATCTCCAGCGCTGTCATTTGCTCTCTCATTTCAAGATACTCCAGAGGGGCTCCAGAGATGGTTCATCAGTTAAGATCACTGGGTTCTGCTCCAGAAGGTCTGGGTTTAGTTCCCAGCACCCACGTGGTGGCTCACAACCATCTACAACTCCGGTCCCAGGGAATCCTATGCCCTCTTCCAGCATCCACAGGCATCAGGCATGCAAATGGTACAGAGACACACACACAGACCGAACACCCATACACTTGAGTAAACAAAAAAAATTTTTTTAAAGATTTATTTATTTATTATGTATACAGAAGAGGGTGCCAGATCTCATTACAGATGGTTGTCAGTCACCATGTGGGTGCTGGGAATTGAACTCAGGACGTCTGGAAGAGCAGCCGGTGCTCTTAACCTCTGAGCCATCTCTCCAGTCCAAGTAAACAAAAAAAATTTTAAAAGATATTCTAGAGCTAGGATGCAGCTCACTTGGTAATGGGCTTGCCTAGCATGTGCAGACTCCAAAATATGTAAGTGAGTAAATAAACATTTTGGGGGGAAAAAATCTAGGGCTGACAAGATGCCTCAACAGGTAAAGGCTCTCGCAGCCAAACCTGCTGACCTGAGTTCATTCCCTAGAACTTACATGGTAGAATGAGAGAAGAGACTCCCAAAAAGTGGTCCTCTAACCTCAGCACACACACACTGCGGCATGACTGCGTGTGCACACACATGGACACACACAGAGATAAATGAAGAAATATTAAAAATAAATTAAAAGTGTACTGTAGACAAGGACCCATAGAAATGGCCCTCCGGCTTTCATTGCTTAACATGGTTCTCTGGAGAGCTGACATTTCTCCCTTTCTACTGCTGTGTTCTACTCCATGATGGATGCCATGTTGGTTTATTTATCTGTCAGAGACATGTTGTGTGTTTCCATTCTCACCACAATACAGATTGATAGAGCAGAGAAATGGGAATGGGGGGGGACAAGGACAGAGCCTTGAGACGCATGTGTGGGGCTCATAGACAGAGCTCTGTCCCTGGGGACTGTCCAGCAGCCCCAGCCTGAGCCCCTAATCCTCAACAACATTCTGCTCCAATCAAACACCTGAAGCAAGCCCGGGGCCACTCACAGGCTCCTGTGATCCCTGCTCCCCCAGTCCTTCCCAGGCTCCAAGTGCAGTGGACCCAGCTTCTGTGACAGTGTTAACCTGATCGAGTCAAGCTGAGGGCTACCCAGATCCCTGCCAGCCCAATCCTGGAACCCTCTTACCTGCCCACCACAAACACTTGCCCTGGCATCCCTCATGCTCAGGCAGAAACCAGCAGTCTCTGAACACAGAGACTGAGCTGATGCAGACCTCAGGCACTAAATCAACAGAGGCCCTGCAGGCTCCCCCCCTCTTTAGCTGCCCAAGATGCCCCCCCTCAATGCCCATGTATCAGCAGCAACCTTAGGTGGCCCTGAACCTTTGCAGGGAGATGACAAATCATGAACTGTAGGATCACTGCAGCTGCAGAAGCCACACCCAGCATGTATGCCCCTGCTGTCAATAACTGGGTGACTTCAGAGGTGATGGGGAGAAGTTGGTGGAGCTTTTTCCTTGGCCAGGTTGTGGGAAGCCAAGTGCTGAGAGACACAGCCCTAGGGATCTGGAAGGTGCTGTTTGAGAGAGCACACACAAGACTCCCACCCTTCCCACACTCCACTGCTGGGGAAAGCCCAAGTAGGACCAGCGGAGCAGCATGCACTCCCAGGCACACATGCCGTGGTGACATGAACAGATAATATCTGGGTCATATTTGAAGGTCCCTAGGCCAGGCTGCGACACCCACAGCCCTCAACCTGAAGGCAGGAAAGCTAGACCAAAGACTGTCTGTGGTGAGAAGACTGGAGAAGACATACACAGACACGTAATCTGACAGCTTCCTCGCCTAAAGGGGTGCAGATGGTGGGACCCCACTCCTGGCCGGTTGGAATCCATTTCTACAGAGCAGAGACTATCAGACACCCCCCCCTTGCCCCAGAATCAAACAATGAGGGTGAATAGAAAATCAGAGAGAGAGGGAGGGAGGGAGGGAGGGAGGGAGGGAGGGAGGGAGGGAAGAAGGGAGGGAGAGAGAGAGAGAGAGAGAGAGAGAGAGAGAGAGAGAGAGAGAGAGAGAGAGAAGAAAGCCCTCACCGGCAGCATATCCCTCAGAAGACAATTTTTAAGCATGAAGAATTGCTGTTGCAGATCCTTCTGGAAGCCCCCCTCCTGCATTTGATGCCTTTTCTCTGCATAGTAATGTGTCTTTAAAAAAAAAAAAAAAAGAGCTACTGATATATGTTACAAGAAGTGTATCTCTTTCACCAAGACAGAACATTTTAATTCCCCGACACCTTTTAGTGATTGCTTCAATTTCCGAAGATTTTGATAAAATCATGCGGTTTAGGAGTCATGGGATGGAGCCGGTGCAGGCAGAGCGTAATGAAAGACTCCTGTTTCACGGCCTTCCTTTGACACAGCCCAGCTCGGGGCTAATAAACGCGCCGTGATGAATGCCCGAGCCACGATTGTAAAAATATACTTGTAATTGGGTTAATATGCCTTAAAATACGGCCCATCAGTTATCTTTCCTTCTCACTGCAGCATGCACGTGCAGGGGTGCGTGCGGGCTGCTTCCCTCTCCTCCCCACCCATGCTGCTGCCAGCATCCCTCCCTGGGCCACAGGCTGTTGACAAACCTGCCTAGACCATTTCAAGGCTGGGACTGGGCAGCCACAGCAAACCTGCCTGGCACTGGGCAGGAGCAGACAAAGACTGAACACACAGGGATGGGTGTCCTTCCATGCAGAGGTGGGGTAGAATGGGCTCCAAGTAACCCCAAGGATATTCTGGCCCTCCGGGGGCAGCATCCACTCACTCAGCTCCATCAATGCCCAGTAGACATCTATCCTAAGAAGGCAGGAGCCTGGGGTGAGAAGGCCACCAAACAGTAGGGAATGAGGCAAGGAAGGCTACCAGGGAGAGTGAGGCTCTTCCTGGAGCAGTATCAGAGCAAACATACCAAGGAGTCCCTAGGCTGGGCCCCAGTAAACCCAAAATGAAGTTTCCAGACACAACCTTGTTATCTGCTTTACACCATGCTGTTACCTGCATGCAGAAGTGGAGTTCCCTGTAGCACTGAGATCCTGGGAAAAGCCCTTTAGGCATCTCCAAGATGATGACCTAATCTCACTGGTGTCTTGTAGATGTTTGTGGACCTATAAATGGATAGGTGGGTGGATGGGTAGACATATAGGTGGGTGGTTGGGTGGACAGATGGATGGAAAGGTACTAGGTGTGGATGGATGGGTGAGTGGGTTCATAGACAGATGACTGGTTATATTGGATGGATGGGTGGATGGATGGATGGATGGATAAATGGGACAGATGGATGAATGAGAGGATAGATAGGTGGATGATAGATACATGGTGAGTGGATGTGTGGGTAGATAGATAAATTATAGATGGGTGAATGAGTAGGGGGGTAGGTGAATGAGTAGATGACAGGATAGACAGGATAGATGAATAGATGATAGATGGATGAGTGGACAGATGAATGAATAATAAATATACGGATGGGTGGGTGGATCAGTAGATGGATGGGTAGAAGGATGGGTGGGTGAATAGATGGGATAGATGAATAGATGATGGATGGATGGGCAGATGGATTGATAGATGGTATAGGTGGATAGGTGGGTAGATAGATGTATGATGGATTATTGGATTAATGGGTGGATGGATGAATGAGTAGGTGGGTAAATAGATGGGTGGGTGAGTAAACAAATGGATGAATAGGATAGATGGATGGGTAGGTGTACAGATGAATTTACTGTTGGATAATGAGTGGATAGATGGATAAATAGATGGGGTAGATAGATGGGTGAGTGGATAGATGGACAGGTGGATGGCTGGGTGGGTCTTGGTTGCACAAATTGGTGAATGGGTAGGTAGATAAATGGATGATGGGTGGATGAGTGGATGGATAAGTAGTAACTGAATACTCATTCTGCAGAGCTTACGGTGTACTTCAAGCAGCAGTCTGATCCAGGAACTGCTATATTGGTATGTAGAAGTCTGGGAGCAGCCTTTGGTTGATACCAGGAAGCTTCCCCTTTCCTCTAGGGCAGAGGACTTCTTCCTGTGGGTTCCTTCTCCTCCTGAGGAGCCCCAGTTACTCTAGACCCCAACCTTGCTGAAAACCATCTACCTCCAATCAGCCCTGATTTGATCGCTCAGTCCCTCTTCTCGCTCCCCCCAGCCCTGTGGAGGTCAGGTCTGCAGCCCCCTGCAAGGCTGAGAGTATCAGTTTGTTAGAGACAAACATGTGAGGACCACACAAGGTAGAGTCTGGTGGTACCCAGGAAGAGGCCAGGGCTCTACAGAGAAGGACCCATGGGCCAGTGGAGGAAGTCAGCAGAGAAGAGCCAGATGCACCAAACAACAGATCTGGGTATGCTGAGCCAGATCTCCTTGAACCCCATAAAGGGACCAGAATGTTCTGGAAGTGCCATCCCACGGGGCTAGCCCAGCCAACTAGGAGCCCACAAGAGAAGTCATTTAGTGCTTGGCCTCTCCCATAACAGGACCAGAAAGATATTCTAAGTATTTCACTGGCCAGATGAGATACCAAGTGAGTGATCTCAGGCTTCACAGCCTTGGGAATAATGGGATAAAAAAAACAGGCCAGGCTGGGGGTGAGTGACTAGGCCAGCTAGATTGGGTACCTAGCACATGTGGCCAAATGAGGAAGACTTGAACAACGACCCCATGTTTGAAAGAAGGCTCAGCCAGCCTCAGCGTGGATAATTGCCCCCCCCCCCGTTTCACCTCTTCCTCAGCCCACTCCTGCTGTGGATATCGCTCTGTGTAAATAAAATGCTGATTGGCCAGTAGCCAGGCAGGAAGTATAGGCAGGACAAGGAGAGGAGAATTCTGGGAAGTGGGAGGCTGAGAGAGAGAGAGAGACACTGCCAGCCACCGCCATGACAAGCAAGATGTAAGGTACCAGTAAGCCACAAGCCACATGGCAACTTATAGGTTAATAGAAATGGGTTAATTTAAGATATAAGAACTAGATAACAAGAAGCCTGCTGTGGCCATACAGTTTGTAATCAATATAAGTCTCTGTGTGTTTACTCAGTTGGGTCTGAGCGGCTGTGGGACTGGCAGGTGAGAGACATCTGTCCTGACCCTGGGCCAGGCAGGACCAGAAAAACTCTAGCTACACACTCCCTTGTCTCAGATAACACACATGGCATGCAGACACACAAACACCATGCCAATACACACACACACACACACACACACACGCACACCTTGTTCCCACTCAGGCCACAGTCACCTTTGTCCTCTCCTGGAAGCCAGACCATGAAGGTGGGTGTACAATAGACTATTTCCTGACACAAGAACTGTAAGTCCTCTTCAGAGTCTAGAGAGGCCCAGGGTGGGCAAGAGCACATGACCTCAGGAAGGGTTAATGTTAGAGTGCTCTAGGAAGTGGAGGTCATGTGACCGTAGCCCCACCCTCCTGGGGCACACAGGGTGACCCTGGTATCAGCTGTCCTATAAGTAACCAAGACACCCTGTCCAAAGACAGCCAGAAGCAATCCTTGAAGCATTTGTCCTCCCCAGATCTTGAGATCTTGAGATCCACATCTATCCACACAGTGTGACCTGGACATGAATCAATGGTGGGTGTGTGGGCATGGCGTATGTGTCATTATGAATCTGGCCCACTAGATTAACCAAGGGAGCTGCCCTATCTGGCTTATGATCCCAGTGGGCCGGGCTCCTTGCTCTATGGCCCACCATCCCGCCCACTTTCTGAACTGCTGCATTTTCCCATCTTATGACAGCGCATACAGTAGGCTAGGTGCTCTCAGCAAGGTGGACACACACCCAGGCTCAGGGACTCAGCTGCCCTTGGGATGACCATCTGGAAGAAGGGATGAGAGACCCAGATACCAGTCCCCAGAATCAAAGCCACAACCAGCTGGTAAAAGCATCCCCAGCTGTCCTCTGGACTCTGTCAGTGAAGGCTGAGACCCCACCAGGTCCTGCACTACCACCAAAGGGCAGGTGAGGTTTGGGCTAAACTGCACAGAAGGGTGCATGAGTTAGGGCTTGAGGGATGGTAGGTAGGACACAGAGACCTTCTGAGGGGATCCCAGAATCCGGCAGCTCTGCTAATGAGGTCTGGCCTGAAAGCCATATGCCCAAAATGCCCAATGGAGAGAAATGATTGTCAGGAGTGGTAAGTTGATCCCTGAGTGAGAGAGGCCAGGGTGATGTGAGGAAGGAGTATGGCTCCACGCCAGGACCAGGCTCACCTCAAGCAGGGAATAAGAAGTGGAGGGTAGTGTCATGGCCATGGCGGCTGAGCCCAGCCATGCAGGACAATCATAATTAGATAATTCCACTCTAAAAGGTAGGGGCAGAAGGGTCTGCAGGCGCTGAGTCCAGAGCCCCACCTCTCAGAAAGGCCAGAACAGAAACCTCTTAATTGGTTGTGGGGCAGGGCACATGAAATGCTGTCAATCCCAGGCCAGGAAAGAGGGGATGGGGGTCCTCTAGCCCAGTGAGGGCTGTGGAGATGAAATGGTATTTGCCTGCTTATGGGAAGAATGATGGAACTCTGAATGAGCGGCTGACCTTCTGGAATGACAGGTGACCCGCAAGATAGCTGTGGTGGGCAGTGGCAGCCGCCTCGAAAATTGCTGCTGCTGACCGAAAATAAACAATAAGAGAGCAAATGTGGTTTGAAAAATTGACTCGTTTCAACACTGAGGGAGAAAGTGAATTATCTCAGGCCACCGGTCCGAGTCGTCAGCCTGCCCCTCTCCTTGTAGCTGCAACAGCGAGGCCAGGCTGAGCAAGGAGACCCCTTGTAGGGCACCATGGCAGTGGACGTGGGGCACCCCAAAGGTCTCAAGCCCACCCTTAGTGGTAAAAGGGCCTCTATAGGACTATCTATGCCCAGGAAGGGTGCGGAGGCAGGAATAGTGTCCAGTGGGCAGTCTACAAAGCCATCCCAGGGCTGTGGTCACAGGAACGTGAGGCTCTCTGCAGGGACCCAGTCTGACCTCACCCCTTCCCAGAGTCCTGGCTCAGCTCTTCAACAGGATCCTACCAACCAGGAAGCCATCTGACAGATGCACAGACCCTAAAGGGTCTCTGGGATGCTGAAGTTGCTTCCTGAGGCTCTTGTGGTTTCTCCTCCACCCTTCCTCCTCTCTGTCACCGTTCCTCCCCAGGGAGAGAGACTCCATTAAGACTCCAGCATGCAGGGATAGAGGTACACTGCACTACAGATGTGAAATATCCTCCACAGGCTCATGCGTTTGAATACATGGTCCCCAGGGCATGGTGCTGACTGGGGAGATTGTGGAACTTTGAAGCCTTGCTGCAGGAAGTGGGTCATTGGGGAGTGGGCCTTATTGAGTATAGGTTGCCCCATTCTAGCCTTAGCTCTCTGCTTCCTGCTCTGCAGAGGAGTCTTATCACATAGTATAACACCGTGAACTCTACCATGCCTTGACAACCATGATGGACTATACCCTCTTAGTAAGCCCAAAGAAATCCTTCTTCCTCTAATTTGCTTCCTTGACAGGTATTTGGTAACAGCGACAAGAAAAGTAACTAAAACAATGTGGTAGACGTCTGAGGGCCCAGACCGACCAGGTTCCTGCCTTTGGAGCCCTGGTGCCATCATCCCCTCCCCCTGACTCCTAGGAAGTAGCAGCTTCCATCTACAGGACACAGACAGCTAGGCTGTCTCCCTGGTTCTTCAGCCACCCAAGAGCAGGCCTCCACAAGGCCATAGCCTCAGCCCATGGGGACAAAGGCTTTTGCCTGTTCCCATGCTAACAAAGGGGAAGCCTGGGATGTCAGCATGCACAATACTCCACCCCTGTGAGCAGAGCACCTTCTCAGAGGGACTCCTTAAAGAGTTCCCATACTCACTGGTCAGTATGCATGTCTTTGGAAGCCTTGAGGGAGAGGAGAGGCCAGACTAGGGAAGGCATGAGGAGCCTATAAGTATGCTTGGAATACTTTCTGGTTGTGTTCAGACATACCCCAGAGCAGGGTGGTAGTGGCAACACCTTTAATCCCAGCACCCAGGGGGAGACAGAGACAAGTGGATCTCTTTAAAGGAGGCAGAGGCAGGCAGATCTCTATGAGTTCAAGGCCAGCCTGATCTACAGAACCAGTTCCAAGACAGCCAAGGCTACACATAGAAATCCTGTCTCAAAAACCCAATAGATTATAGATAGATAGATAGATAGATAGATAGATAGATAGATAGATAGATAGATAGATAGACAGAGCTAGATACATAAGTAGGCACCCTAAAATGTGACACAGGAAGCTGAGGATGGAGCCCCAAAACACCCACGGCTAGGAGCCTTGCAGGCACCAACCCATTCCTATTGGCCTCAACCTCCCTGGCCAGCTGGCTATGAAGCAAGAAAATGCCCAGTCAGCAAGGCCCATCCACTGCCTAGTGACCAGCACACAGTCCATGCCCCTTCTAAGCTCGAGGCTAAGTTAGACTCTGGGAGCTAAACGTGATTCAGAGAAGGGCCCCTGTGCCACCACTGCACTCCAGGTGTGGGGATGGGGATGGAAGTACTCAAGAAGAGAGTCCATACCTCAGAGAGACACCCACCTGGGTGGCTTTTGCCTTGATCAGCAGGAGTGGCCAGGAGCTGCACTAGCCATGAGACACCTAGGTCCCAACTGAGTGCTTGTCTAAGCACACCATTGGAACTAGCGTGAGAACCTGCAGGTACCTGAGCCCAGGGCAGTTCTGCCATGCAAGTGTGGCAGCTGTGTGCTCTCCCATACCCCCATGCCCTCTGGCACCGTGCTTAAGCAGGCTGCTCAGAGGGTCTCCTGGAGAGGCAACTATCAAGGGGCAGTACAGGAAGGACCAAGCCCAGGGACTCCAAGGGAAGGCAGGGAAGGGGGTCACGACAGAAGCGTGGAGGGCCTGCGGGTAGGAGAGGCTCAGTGAGGGCCCTGTTAGGGGGACACTGTGTATTTTATGGAGAAAGCAGGGCCCATGGCCAATACTCCCCCAGAGGCCCAGGAGTCTCCAGCTCTCCATGCAGCCCTGGCCTTGCCACTCTCCTCCTTCTCCTTTCCTTCCTCCTCCTCCTCCTCCTCCTCCTATTCTTCCTCTTCTCCTCCTCCTCCTTCTTTTCCAAGACAGGAGTTCTCTGTGTAACAGCCCTGGCTGTCCTGGAACTCACTTTGTAGGCCAGGTTGACCTCGAACTCACAGAGATCCTCCTGCCTCTGCCTCCTGAGTGCTGGGATTAAAGGCGTGCGCCACCATTGCCCAGTGCCTCTCTCTTCTTTTACCTAATGCTCAGCTCATTCAGCTCACATCAACTGGATCACATGGGAGTGCCATCACAGGGAACCTTCTCCATGGGACACCCAGGACCCCTGTCTCCCCACATTCAGATCTCCACTCCAGAGGACTCCATTCCAGCAGACACAAAGGGACACTCTAATCCTAATTCTAACTCCATCTGTTCTCTGCTCCAGGGTATATTCTGAGGCAAGAAGAAGCACATGTACCTGAGTGCCCACACAGTCAGCAGCCAGGCTATCCCAGGGGGTGATTTCCCTGGGTGTCGTGTCTGTACATAATTAGTGTGCTCAGATCAGGGCCTAGGCAAGACATGCACACCTTAGTCCCTGGGCCTCCTAGAGGTGCCTGCTAGGAGCTCTGTTGCCCCCTGATCTTTCTCCTTTTTGGTGCCTCCACCTCCCCCTGCCCCGGGCCCCTGCTCAGCCTCAGATGCAAATGTGGAATGCCCTCAATGGCCCTGTCTCATCCTTCCCAGGTAACCATGGCCTGTTAGATGGCCCCTTTCCCTCCGGGCATCAATGTGGTAAGGGTTTTAGTGTGTGAGTCCCAGGATCCTGCCCAGGATCATAAGGGACTTGGTAGTCAGTGGTAGGCTCATTTCCTTAGGGGAACCAGCAGGTGGGTAGGCCAGATCAAGCAAGGTACTGTCTCACTGTGCTCTGCAGAGAAGGCTCAGGCACATGAGGGAGGTAGGGAAGTATGTGTACCTTGGACGAATAACAGGAGTGATGCCTAGATGGACGCTCGATCTCCCTGGTTCCTTGGAGGGAGTAAGGAATCGGGAGAGGTAAGGAGAGCTACAGGAAACACTCGGGCCCCAGGAGCACAGACTTGACAGCCCCAGCCTCAGGCCAGGCCAAAGGGCTGCTCAGCTAAGCCCTTGAGTGGGATCCTGCCCCCAACTCCCATCCCTAGAAGATCCCTACAGAAGCTGGCCTAGCAGCACCACCCACACCCGCTTCCCAGGCCTCCTAGCACTCTGGGCGGGTAGGAGGGCCATGGGAAGGCCGGGGTGGGGGAGACGCGCCTGTCTCTCCCCCAGCACCCAGTGGCCTCATCCCCATTTATCACCCTCTGTCCTTCACCGGCCCTGCTCCTTGCCCGAGGGAGAGCCATTCAGATCTGCCCAAGCTGAACAATACAATATTTCTATTGAGCTGTGGATTTGATTAATAATTTGGAAATGAAATCAATATGGGCTCTGCTTTTCATTCCTGGAGGGTCCTTGTGCACCAGGCCGGCTGAGGAAGTAGCAGGCTTGGGACCCAGGGACAAGGCACCAGGGACAGGCATCACTTGGCCTGGGAGTAGCAGTGTGTGGTGGCCACCTCCTGCTGGAGAAGTGGATGGTCCCATCCCAGATGGCCATGGCTTTGTGTCCTGGAGCAGAAGTGTGTGAGACTCAGACCTCCTGCTCCAGGTCTCTTGGGTCTCAGGGAAGTGTTTCCTGGATGTAGAATCTGGGGCCTGGACTCCCACCCAGTTCATCAACCTCCTCTCATCCTCCTGTTCCAACAATGCAGGTAGCTTGGCCACACCCACTGTGGCTTCCCTGTGGTCACCCATGATCCCCAGATCTTTGGTGCTGAGCTTCCCACCAGCTTTCCTAACCATAACTCCGGGGCCTAAAAATCCCATCCCCAGGGCGACACCACACCCACACTGCTCCCACAAAAATCTCCCTAGTCCTCATTCAGCTGGCCAGCCCTTCCCTCCAGGTCAGGTGTTGGGGCAGCCTACAGATCCAGCCATGTTTCTTCCTTCCTGCCAAAGAGCTGCTACCAGCTTACATCAGGATAAAGCAGTCAGATGACCCTGCTGACTTTGGTAACCACAGGGCTGAAGCTGGGAGCACTCTCCAGGTCATCACTGTGCCAGCACAGCCCACATTCCAATCCCGCCCTGGCCTGCCCACGTCAGTGGACTGGCCTACCGGACATTTGGCCTACCACCACTACCTCTAGCCAGGCTCCAGATGCCCTCCCACCTCCTTTGCCCTGAAGCAGCATCAAGGAGGTGGAGGAACAGGCCAGATGCCCTTCAGGCTTCCGAGGCTCAGGACCCCACCTTGCTTGAGGGTACTGAGGGGGAAGTGGCCACTTCCTGTGTAGGAGGAGCCTGGCTTTTTCCTTATCACCTCATGATGCCCATGGGGATAGCCTCGCTCCTCCCAGCTGCAGGGGAAAAATGTCTGACCACGTGGCCTTGGCCCATGCCCAGGGACCTTGGGCCCATCCCTGGGGCCTCATCTGTGTTGCAGAATGGAGTCCACGAACTATCCTAATCATTCATCTTGATCCCTCAGTGCCAGAAACCATACTCACACTTGCACAAGTACGGAGTAGATTCACAGATTCATACCTGTACCTGCCACAGACACCAGGAGCATAGGCAATGACCTCTTCTCTCATGGGTGTGACAAGGGCCAGCCTTGGTATGTCCCTTGCTTCTCGTGTTCAGCTTATCCTTTGGAGCACAGCATGAACTGGGATTTGAGGAATGTGGAGTCCTGGTCTCTGGACGGTTAGAGACCCCTGAGTGGTGGAATCCAACCACCCATCCTAGTCTGATGCTTCGGCCTTGAGCTATCAGTCTGCCCCCACCCCAGGAGGCTCCAGGTTCCAACAGCTGAGATCACTCCAACCCCCATCTATCCCAGAGACAAGTGCTTGGGCATGGGGATAGCCACAGAGGTAGCTACCCAAAAGACCTTTCCTTTACTAGCCAACAGCTAGTCATGACCAGAAAGCTAATAGTACATATCCCCCCCCCCCCGCCATGTAATCCTTCACACATGAAGACAGGGCACTTATCTCTCAAGTCCCCCACTGGTCCTGAGACACAGATGGGACTGAGACTCAAGAGAGCTCTGCTGGGAAACAGCCTATCAGCCACAGAATAGGGGCCATGGTAGGAACCGGCTCCCTGTCTCAGGGTCCCCAGCCACTTGAACAACAAATCAGCAGGAGGGGTAAGAGGTCCCCACCCAAGATTCTCAGCCTAGAGGCGGCTCCTCTGTCAGTGGGTGGCGTGTGAAGCCCCGGAGCCACTTCCTGGGAGCCAAAGTTCCTTGACCCTCATGTGGGGAAGGCAGTTTTATAGGAGCCATTGACCGGCAGCATTGATCCCCAAGAATGTATCGCACAAATCATTTTGCACTAAACTGCGGAATCGATGGAGAAATCTCCCGGAAAATTTATATTAAAAGTCTCTGTTTGCCTAAATGAGTTCCCTGTGCCCATATTGAATATTTGGCTGATGAATTGAATGGGTTTAAATTTGAACATTGCAGACCCATTAAAGAATGAATTCTTAAATCAAACCCTGCCATTTATGATTGAAATGAGATTTCCTCCGCGATGGACCAGCCACTATATAAATCAGCTGCGCATTTTATACCAAACCATAAACAAGATATAATTCTTTTAAATACACAACAGGTGCCTTAAATCTTTTGATGCATCTTGTATTTATCTGAACTGTGGATTGCTGTATTTACACCAGGTCGCACAGGCCTCTGATGGCCCTGGCTGGTGAAGGTTAAATTCAGAGGGCCACCCGAGCCTAAGCATATAGAGCCTGCTGAGCAGTCCAGGGGTGGGGCAAGGGCACTGAGTTCAGGCTCCTGTCAGCACCCCCAGTCAGGGTCCCCCATGGTGAACTGAGTGTCTCTCTCTCTCTCTCTCTCTCTCTCTCTCTCTCTCTCTGTCTGTCTGTCTCACACACACACACACACACACACACACACACACCTATGCATGCACGTACATATGCATATATATTCTCATATATGGCATACCTGTCCATACTCACATAGCACCCAAATGTACAAATATGCATCCGGCACATGCTGAAATGCATATGTGCACAAATGCAAATCCTTATGAATGCACACGGGGGTATACCACACACACACAAGCATACATGCTTACACAGACACATGTGCAGAGAAGCAGGGACACATTAGAACATGCAGATGGAGTAAAGCCACAGACTCACACATGTCCATAACTGCACTGATGTGTGTACACAATCACACGTACAAGCAAACCCATACAATGCCCACATAGAACATGCACCCAACACATGTGTGGCAGCTGGCCAGATATGCACATGTCCATTTCTGCAAAAATGCACCAGCAAACTGGGCATGATGGCCCAGGCCTGTGGCTTCAGCACTTGGGAGTCTGAGGCAATGAGATCAAAACCAATCTGAGCTACCCAGTAAACTCTTTCCAAAAAGCTAAAGTGCACCAGGGCAAGAATGAACACATTAGGGTTGAAGAGACGGCTCAGTATAGAAGAATGGAGTGCGTACTGCTCTTGCAGAGGACCTGGGTTCAGTTCCCAGTACCTACAGCAGGGGGCTATCAATCACCTGTATTACCAGCCCCAGGGAATATGGCACTTCATGGCCTCCACAGGCATCTCTCTACTCACATGTAGAACACATAAAGTCACACAGCTTCACACATGCATAAATAAACCAACAAATAAAATATTTAAAATATGAAATTGAGCATGGTCTGTCTGTGCACACGTGCGCCATGAGCAAGCAGCTTCACACATCACAGTGCACACTTGCTTCTCTGTGGGAGCCACTGAACATCAGGAAAGCCTGACCCTTTTCCTGCCACACCTGTGGCTGACGCTGCCCAGGACTAAGGACAGTTTCCTTTTCTGCACGGCTTCCCATTACGGTGCCAGGCAGAAGCCACCAAAGAGCCACAGGCTCCCAGTTCCTCTCTCCCACAGCCAGGCTCTCCTGTTGGAGGTTAACAGTCATGCTTGAGTCTAAGATGTTCCCAGATGGTGGATCTGGACACCCGCCAGCAGGCACCCCTGGGCAGAGCACACAAAAGATTGCCCTTGTCCTGCCCTGAGGTCCTGTTGGCCGCCCATCTCTGATCATGTCAGGTTGAGCCTGCTGGGTATGACCTCACAGCAATGCTTGCAGAAGGAGGCTTGTGTCACAAGCCTTGCTGTAGAGGAAAAGCTCTGCCCTCTCTAAGTCGTATGAATGCCTGGGAAGGGCAATGAGGAAACTGAGACTGGAGAGGAGTGGCCAGGACTAGGAGTCAGGACAAGAATCTAGGGGCGGGGTTCCCTCTCCACTCCCCTTCTCTGTACATACTACCCCCGACCCTATGTTCAGCAAGGCCTTTTGCCGTGTCCTTCACTCCATATCCTCTGGGCTGGCCGGCCTCCCCAGAAGAGTGAAATCCCATATCGCTAGAAGCCACACAGGATCCTCCCTGGACGTCTTCAAAGATGCAGACCACGGAAGACCATGCCTCTTGGAGACCACTATTTCATAAGCTCAAAGCCTGTCCTGACAAGTTTCATGCACAAGTCAGGCAGCCAAAAGTCCCTCCACATGTGGGCAGTGGCCACCAACCAGAGAGCCTGACCCAGACTCCACTCCACATGCTCACTGGGTTCCCAGACCTGAGGCCCTCCTTCCATAACACCTCAAAGTAGCTCTTTATCCAGGTCCATGATCACAAGCCCAAACTGGGGAAACCAAACAGGAGGATTCTAAGTCTAAATCCCATCTGGGATGAATAGGAAAACTTTATTTCCCAAAATAAAAAGAGTGATTAAAACGGTACATTCGTGTGAAGTTTATGTTACTGTAATTTAAAGAGTGTATGATGACAACCTGTGTTCATGTCCATCCCATAAGTTTTCCATGTCCCTTCTACTGTCTCCCATCCCTGGCCACTGAAATGGCCTCCTCTCTGTCATCTGCCTTTGCTGACACCACCTCAGGCTGTCCTCACCTGCAGCCAGATCACCCTTAAATACTTTCTGTTCTGCCTCCACACAGAGTGCCCCAGTGAGACCCTTCCTGCCTCACAACCAAAACAACCCTATCCTCAACACCCTCCTCACCCCAGAACTCTCCAGACTTCACATCCAGAATCCTCCAGAATCACTTCCAGAATTGACTCTGCTGTGGGATGGTCTGTATGTCAAATTACTCTGATTGGTCAATAAATAAAACACTGATTGGCCAGTGGCCAGGCAGGAAGTATAGGCGGGACTAACAGAGAGGAGAAAAGAAAGAACAGGAAGGCAGAAGGAGTCACTGCCAGCCGCCACCATGACAAGCAGCATGTGAAGATGCTGGTAAGCCACGAGCCACATGGCAGGGTATAGATTTATGGAAATGGATTAATTTAAGCTATAAGAACAGTTAGCAAGAAGCCTGCCATGGCCATACAGTTTGTATGCAATATATAAGTCTCTGTGTTTACTTGGTTGGATCTGAGCTGCTGTGGGACTGGCGGGTGACAAAGATTTGTCCTGACTGTGGGCCAGGCAGGAAAACTCTAGCTACATGACTCTGCCAGTACTCACATCCAGAACCATCCAGCCTCATACCCAGACTCCACCCCATAGCCAAACACTATTTTCCTTGAAACAGAACTTCCTTTTGCCCCATCCATTTCCCCTGGCGGCTCTCTCTCTCTCTCTCTCTCTCTCTCTCTCTCTCTCTCTCTCTCTCTCTCTCTCCATTTCTTCTTTTTCCTATCATTTAAAAATGGCATTTGTGTGTATATATGTGCATGTGGAGGCCAGAGGATACCTCCGGGAGTGGTTCTTTCCTTCCACCATGTGAGTCCTGGGGATAAACTCAAGTCGTCAGGGCCTTTACCTGCTAAGCATCTCACCACCCATTTTTTGTCCTCTCTCGGCCACCACAGTTGCCCCAGACCAGGCCCTCTTTACCCTCTCTGTCACAGCACTCAGGACAGCTGTGTCACATGTATGTCCCAGTCTCCTCTCAGTTCAGAAAACCCTGCCTGGCAGCTCTCTAAGAAGCAGGTGTCAGCCATGCCTACCTTGTTGAGGAGACAGGATCTTTATCTCAGCCTTTGTTGCTATCACTGAATACCACAAGTAGGCAAGTTCTAATTGTCACACATTCCTCTAGAACCCCAAACTGACATGTGTTTGTCTTCCTGCCTCTGTTCCCATGGTACCTGATTGCTGCCTCACATGGTAGAGGGGATCCCACTCCTTAAGGCTTTCTCTACAGTCCTCCTTCCTGAGGACAGAATTCTTGGAACTGTAGATTAAGTTTTAATGTGACTGCTAGAGGGACATAATCCTTCCAGCCATAAGGTACCCTAATGTCAAAGCACACGCAGAGTACATGTAAGATAACCACGCTCAGCTGTCATGTGTGTGGACATATGTGCACACATTCTCATGTGTGTCTGGCTCTGTGTGTATATCACAGGCTTCTTCTAAAGTGCTTTTTATATTTATTAATTTGTGAGTGTACGTGTGTGGGTATACATGCCACATTAGATATGGGGAGGTCAGAGGAAACCGTGGAAGTCAGTTCTCTCCTTCCACTATGTGGGTTCCAGGGCCACCTTGCTGGCCCCTTTCTTTTTAGAGGTAGAGACTTACCAGTTGGCCTCCAATTTCCTTTTTCTAAATTTATTTATTTTTATATCATGAGTGTGGGTGTTTTACCTGCATGTGTGTCTGTGCACCATGTGTGTGCAATGCCTGAGGAGGCCAGAAGAGAGTGTTAGATTCTTTAGAACTGGAGCAATAGACAGTTGTGAGCTCACATGTAGATCCTGAGAAACAAACCCAGGTCCTCTGGAAGAGCAGCACGTGCTTTTAACTGCTGAACCATCTCTCCATCCCCTGATTTCCAGTTTTCAATCCTCCTGCCTCAGCATCTGGACTGCTGGGATATACATACATATACATATGGTATGTTTCACCATATCTGCTGATGTATATATTTTAAACAAGATGTTGCTAACTGTATCCAGTGGAGTATTTTAAGTGACACCTCATGACAATTTGGTCAGGTACCCTCAGAAGTCTCCACACTGGAAAATATGCCAGACAAAAGTGTCCTGCCAAGAGCCTAGAGAAAACAAATGATGCAATTGTCTCAAAACATGCTTCATGAAGTTTAATACTGGATTTGCTTGTTTTGTGTATGTGTGTGGTATACATATTCAGGTGAGTGGGGATGGTCAAAGTTGACAACAGCTGTCTTCCTCAATTACCCCCCACTTTACTGAGGCAGGGTCTCTCACTGAGCCCAGAGCTCATCAAATTCTCCTTCCTACTCTGGCTAGCCAGCCTGACGGAGGAATCCCCTCTTTGCCTCTCAGTTGCAGGTGGCCAGCACACCTGCCTGGCTTTCACATGGTTTCTGGTGATCTGGACTCTGGTCTTTGCTGTTACTCAGCAAGTACTTTATCCCCTGAGCCAGTGCTCCAGACCTTGACATTTAAAAAAAAACAAAAACTAGGAATGAAAGTGAATTGGATTATTATATGGAGAAAAATACATAGCTGTATCTTTCCTCAGGCTGAGTGCAAAGACCTATAATGAGAGCATGTCAGAAAGTTTTGGGAATTGATGGGGAAAGTCAGGGTTGGGGATGTAACTCAGTGGGTAGAGGATGCTTGCCTAACATGTCCAAAACCTCAGGCTCAACCCAAGCACCACATAAAACCAGGCACAGGGGGCTGGAGAGATGGCTCAGCGGTTAAGAGCACTGTCTGTTCTTCCAGAAGTCCTGAGTTCAATTCCCAGCAAACACATGGTGGCTCACAACCATCCGTAATGAGATCTGGTGCCCTCTTCTGGTGTGCAGGCAGAACACTGTATACATAATAAATAAATAAATCTTTAAAAAAAAAAACAAAACACTGGCACAGTGGCACACACTGGTAATCTCAGCACACAGGAGGTATAGGCTAGAGGGTCAGAAGTTCAAGGTCACTCTTAGCTACATATCAAGTTCAAGGCCATCCTTGGATACTGAGATCCTATCTCTCTCTTTAAAAAAAAAAAAATCAGCACCAGGCAGTGGTGGCACACGCCTTTAATCCCAGCACTCGGGAGGCAGAGGCAGGCGGATCTCTGTGAGTTCCAGGCCAGCCTGGGCTACCAAGTGAGTTCCAGGAAAGGCATAAAGGTACACAGAGAAACCCTGTCTCGAAAAACCAAAAAATAAAAAAATCAGCGAGATGGCTCAGTGAATAAAAGCACTTGCTGCAAAAGTCTGATCACTGAGTTCAGTCCCCATAACCTACAGTGGAAGGAGAGAATTCTAAAAATTGTCCTCTGACCTCCACATGGGCACCATGGCATGCACATGCCAGCACTCAGCCATGTACTCACGCACATCACATACACACACACACACACACACACACACCTACTACTACTATCAATAGTAATAACAATATATATGGAATTTTTTAAAGAGGAAAGGAAAAACGTCATAAACCCCCCAAAAGAGAGCTACTGGGTCACTCACTGGTGAAGAGTTTCCCCCCACAGGCATCACACGGATGTGAACCTGACACACTGCACCCTCAAGAGAACAGACAGCCGTGCTCAGTTCCTATCTGAGGCTGGCAGACACCAACTGCCCAGGCCATCCAGCTGTAGGCAGTAAGTCTTGGAGGCAGGCTGTGGCTCAGGAAGCTGAGTGTCTGTGGACCCTCAGGTTCCAAAATCCTACTCTTGAGCTCAGGAGACCTTTCCAGGAATCCAAGTGTTCACTATTGTGAAAGGTTGGGGAAATGTACACTGTGTCTAGCACACCCAATAGGGAACAGCCACATGGGATTTCATCACAAGAGTTGGGTGGACAGGTTCCCAGTGCCAGCACAAGGTCCCACAGAAGCTTAAAACTCACAATAGAGCCAGGCAGTGGTGGCGCACGCCTTTAATCCCAGCACTGGAGAGGCAGAGGCAGGCTGATTTCTGTGAGTGTGGGGCCAGCCTGGTCTACCAAACAAGTTTCAGAGAAATCCTGTCTTGAAAAACTTAAAACACACACACACACACACACACACACACACACACACACACACACAGGTTGGTCACTAATAGGTGCTTCTGTTGTAAACCTTGCAGATGCCACCCAGGAAATTCTGTGCCACTCCTTGGCTTGCACAGGATCAGCTGCTCATGGACCTCTGGGTCACATCTCATCCCCCTGGTAACTCTGTGTTCTGCTTGGCTCTTTTAAGCATAGATGGAATGTACACTTCTGGTTAGTTAGCACTGTGTCCACAGCCAACAGTTCAACACATTTGAACAAAACTTCTGTAATAACCAAGTTTTCCACTAAGTAACATGTAGCTGCCTAACACAGAGGAATACTAGACAGCAAAGAACCAAAAAGAACAGAGTGAAAATGTGGCACAAACTCCAATAAGACCCTTGTCACCCACAGAGTGTGGCCTGCTCACCTCTCCTGGGAACACACCTCTAGTGACTACACTTGTCTGTAAATGACCACAAAGTACAGCAGGCATTGACTTGGGGTCCTCAATATACTTTAACAGGAAGGCAAATTCACAAATACAGAATCTTACAAAGAGCACTTTCCTCAAAAGCCACACAGAGGACATCTATGTCAACACGGTTCAGGGAGGGCTGGTGAGGAACAGAGAAAGTGGGCACAGGTAGCTGGGGTCAAGGGATGTTTGTTTGACCATCGGCACAAAAGCCAACTGACTATGACTCAGGGTGTCCTTGCTCTGCCAGCCCCAGATATGTCTGGGGAGGACAGCAGAGGTTGGGTTAGGTGAGTGGCGCTGAGCCAAGGTGAAGGGGCAGCTGTGCTGGAAAGGAGTTACAGGGATGACCAAGTGTAGAAGGACAAGAGGCCTAGGGTCCAAGTGTTAGAGAAGGAAGTAAAGGGCCTAGAACAGTCCTAAGCTGTTGAGTTAGAGTTCAAGTCGCACGGACGGACATAGGCAGATGTGTGTATGCCTGTGGATTCTGCATCTGCAGATTCTGTTAACCTCAGATCAAAACTATCTCTAAATTCTGTTCACACTGAATGAATACAGATGACTCTTGCTACTACCTAAAGAGGTCAGTGTGCCAACTATTGACATGGCATCCATCTTCTAGTAGGGGCTGTGGGCAGTCCAGAATGACGAGGACAAGTGTGGGCTCTACACGTTGTTTTACAGGAAGGACGTGAGTGTCTGTGTGTCTGTCTGTGTGTCTGTGTGTCTGTCTGTGTATCTATCTGTGTGTCTGTCTGTGTGTCTGTGTGTCTGTCTATCTGTGTGTCTGTCTGTGTGTCTGTGTGTCTGTCTGTGTGTCTGTCTATCTGTGTGTCTGTCTGTGTGTCTGTCTATCTGTGTGTCTGTCTGTGTGTCTGTCTGTGTTTCTGTCTGTGTGTCTGTGTGTCTGTGTGTCTCTGTATGTCTGTATCTGTGTGTCTGTGTGTCTGTCTGTGTGTCTATCTGTGTGTCTGTCTGTGTGTCTGTGTGTCTGTCTGTGTGTCTGTGTGTCTCTGTATGTCTGTATCTGTGTCTTGAGCAGCTTTAATGTCTGCAGGGTCCCTGGGACGGGGTCTCTGGGAATTCGAGGGACACACAAACACTCACGTCTATTCAGGAATGGAGAAGTACAGGTGGACACACCATGAAAAGAGGCCCTGCCCACCCATCCTGCTGCTCACAGCCCTTCCTCCCTGTGCTTGTCCCTGGCCCTGAGGTCACTTCCTTCATGACAATCACTATAACACAATGCAGACCACACTTTGTCCTTTGCTCCCTAGAGCCCCCACCCTGCCCTGTCCTACCCAACAAACCAACTGCTGACTCTTACTTCTGATACCCCTTCTTTCTCTGGCCTCTTGCCATCCCTGGGGACACTGGCCCTAGCTATTCCAACCACAGAACACCACTTCCTTGGGTTTTGTTCCTGCAGAGCATTCTTTAGAGGAGATCTGGATCCCACCCATAGATGGACCACAGCTGATGACCTTGAGACAGGGCTCGGTTGAGCTACATAGTGTCATAGATCCTTGGGGACAACAACACAGGTAACAGTTAATGTTTTAAGCAAATAAGTTTGGGGGGGCAGCAAGATGACTCAGCAGGCAGGTAAAGGCATTTGCTGCCAAGCCAGAGAACCTGACTTCCCTGGAACCCATAGCATGGAAAGAGAGAACTTCCTCCTGTGAGTTGTCGGCTGATGTCCACATGAACATCATGACATGCACACCCACACATATACACAAATAAATGAAGTATAATAAAAATTGTTTAGAAAGTAAGTTCTGGGAAGGGGGCTAAGGAATCCACAATATCACCACTAGAGTTAATAAATGAGACTATAGAGATAAGCTCAATAGACAAAAATTCAACTCTATTACATAAATTAATAGAAAACAATCAGAAAAGTTAGAAGAAATAAGTTCAAATTAACACCAGAAGGAAAGACACACAGAAATAAATTGAACAAATGTGTGCAAGAGTGCTGTGGTGATAATTGAGAGAAACTAAAGAAGACAGATAAGTAGGGCAAAGGTCACAGAAAACTCAATAGTGTTAAGATGTAAATTATCCCCTAAGTTGGTATATAGATCTAACATGATACCAATCAAAATACCAATGGCCTCTCTGTAAAACTTGCTGAGCTACGCAGAAAGTCTAGAAAGACTTTTTTTTTCTAAGAAAGGATAAAAGGCCTAACATTTCCTACTATAAGACCCCTCTTATGCTTTAAATGTGAAATATCCCCTACGGGGTCAGGTCATGTGCCCTAAAGCTCAGGTTCCCAGCTGGTGATGCTGTTTTGGACAGTTCTTGAAACTTGAGAAGGTGGAACTAGTTAGATGTAGTAACTCACTAGAGGCTGGTCCTTGGGGACCTTTGGCTCCTTCCCGTCCTTCTCTCTTCCCCCTTCATGACGTGAGCTGCCCTGCCCTGCCTTCCATGACAGAATGAGCCCTCCAAAACCGTGAGCCCAGATCAATCTTCCCTCTCTTACATGTGTAGGTCTGGTATTTCGGTCACAGTCACCAAAGTCTGACAAATACAGAAAATGCTGCCTGAGAGGTTCTTGTTCTTAGGCCTTTGGAACTGGTTTGTGGGAAGAATGTGGAAACATTTGGAATGGGGGCTAGAGAAGCCTGTGAACGCTACAAGCAGAGCCCAGTGGGCAATCCTGGTGGGATCTCAGAGCAGACTGCATTCATGAAGCTTCTGACGGGGACAAGGACACTATCAGGAACCAGGCTGGAGGCCACTCCTGTTACACCCTGGCAAAGTTACATCCTGAAATGCTGTGAGACGGTAAGTCCAAAGGTGCCGGCTTCCCTATAGAGGAAGCGTCTGGGCACACTTATTTCTGGACACCAGGTTCACAGAGAGAATCAGGAAAAATCAGAGACTTGGAACTCTTGCAGTTTGGTCAGAAAAGTCTGTAGAAGTGAGGCTAAAGAAGGTACTGCTGCCTTTTTTTGTTTTTTCTCATGAAAAAGAACCCAAAGGCTGGGAGTATAGCTCAGCTAGAGCGCTTGCCTTGCTTTAAATCCAATTCTCAGCATGGGGGGGATGGGAGGAGCCAAAGATTTTGCTTCAGGACAACAGGAAATACGCTTTGAGGGCATTTCAGGAACCAGGAAGAGACCCACTGCAGGCTCCATGGCAGAACATTATGAACTCATTTAAAAGACTTTTCTTTGAAAAGAGAGCTACATCCAGGACACCCTGTCACACAAGGCTGCCAAGGAAGTGTTTTCCCATTTCAGCCATCGGGCACTTAGAAATCACGAAAGCTATGGGTCTAAGGGGACCCAGCTCAGGCTGCCAGCAGACTCTGACATCACCCACATGATGCTGGTTCTGTGTACATGCAGACTGTAGGGGCGACAGGGTCACTGAGGCAATCAAGACAGTAGAATCTAGACACACACCTCCGATCAGAGGGGCAAGAACAGAGGACACAGAGAGCTATGGGGTCTGCACACACAGTCAACTACTTGTGACAAGACATTAATGCTCTTTAATAGAGTAAGGATGGACTCTCCTAAGAACAGTGCTGCAGCAATCAGTTAATGATCTGCAAAGGATGAACATCAGCGCCTTTCCACGGTAACCGAATATGAACTCAGACCTCACTCCAAAAGCTTCTGGAAAACTCTCAAAATGCCTTCATAGCTCTGGGTCATTCGCTGACTTGGTGAGTATCTTGGGTCTATGGCACATTGTGGCTGCAGATGTCTGTAGCTGCTTACATACCATGTACCACAGCTCTTTGCTGCCAGTGTTGTGCCATCTGAGTGAAGTGTGGAAACATTGCCAGTGTCTTTTTGCCTGCCTGACTCAGTGCATCTGTCTCAGCCTCTGTCAGGATTTGTGTGAAACCGCATTTTTTGCCTCCAGCCCCATGCAGGCTCTAGACCAGTGGTTCTCAACCTTCCTAAGGCTGCGACCCTTTAATAGAGTTCCTCATGTTGTGGTAATTCTCAACTATAAAATTATTTTCATTGCTACTTTATAACTATAATTTTGCTACTATTAGGAATCATAATGTGAATATCTTGTGTTTTCCAATGGTCTTGGGCAACCCCCGTGAAAGGGTCGTTTAACTCCTGTGAAAAATGGTCCCCAAAGGGAGCAGCACGATTAGGAGGTGTGGCCTTGTTGGAGTGGGTGTGGCTTTATTAGAAGAAGTGGGTCACTGTGGAGGCGGGCTTTGAGGTCTCATATATGCTCAAGCCACACCCATTGCCTCAGACCACTTCCATATTGCCTGCTAGAGTCAAGATGTAGGGCTCTCAGCTCCTGCTCCAGCACCATGTCTGCCTGCATGTCGCATAATGATAGTGGGCTAAACTTCTAAAAATGTAAGTCACTCCAATTAAATGTTTTTTCTTTATAAGAGTTGCCGCAGTCATGGTGCATCTTCACAGTGATAGAAACCCCAACTAAGACAACCCCTAAAAGGGCCAAGACCTTCAGGTTGAGGATCTCTGCTCTAGAGTGTTCCTGAGGATGAAGACGTCGAAGCACTCATAAATCACTGGCTCCCTTCTCCACAGCCCAAGCTTCCTTCTCTTCTCACTCTCACCTCTTTCCAGGGACACCATTAGCCGCTCTTCCAGAATGGTCTGCCAGTCACCATCTCTTGGTTTCCTGTTACCTGGAATCATCTTGATAAACTGAAAGATAGTATCATGGGATGTTACTTCCTGTAGATACACCCTTCCATCAGCATCATGGGATGTCACTTTCTGTAAATACATCCTTCCATCAGCATCATGGGATGTCACTTCCTGCAGATACACCCTTCTATCAGCATCATGGGATGTCACTTCCTGCAGATACACCCTTCCATCAGCATCATGGGATGTCACTTCCTGTAGATACATCCTTCTATCAGCATCATAGGATGTCACTTCCTGTAAATACATCCTTCCATCAGCATCATGGGATGTCACTTCCTGTAGATACACCCTTCCATCAGCATTGGAAACAGCAGATCCACAGGTCAAGGGTACCTGCATCAGTGGAAACCTGTGTCAGGAAAGTTCTGTGCACACAGCCTGTGTCACCTTGCCATGGGAAGGGCACATCCTCAGCAGAAACTGACGCCTGAAGCATCTATTTGGCATGGAGTGGGCTGGTGAGCAGAATGACAGGGTACTGAGAAGGCAGAGGTCTATGCTACACTGCAGCAAGATATTTGAAAAAATGCCCATGAGTTCCTTGGAAAGAAGATGAGAGCAAACAAAGTCCTGAATGTAGGGGACAGAAGTGGAGCAGCCACCACCTTTGAGTGACAGACAAGTTAGCTGGAACCCTACTAGGGAGTTAACTTGCACTGAGCCAGGGCCTCCAAATGCTGCCATTAAGTGGGTAGACATGGAAGATATTCACCCTAACATGGACTGGTGGGCAAAGAATAGTCAAGCTCCAAGGGAAATCAATCTAGAGAATTCTGTACCCTCAATGCCTGTGAGGGGAAAAGGTTGATGTCCCAGATACCCTGGTCATAAAACTCAGGGTCCCCTGGCTACCCTACTTTGTTTGGATTCTGGGCTAGAACTGGACAGTAAAGGTAGTACTCTGAGCCACTCCCTCAGAAGGGAGGACAGGAGTAAAGGCCCCTGGCCAGCCAGAAGTGAGCAGATGTTAGCCTCTGAGCAACAGATGTAGGCTGGAGTATGATCATGCTGTGAACCTAGCATGACCTTGGCTGTGGAGCTATGGGACAGAAAGACTGCCTCCTGGTTCCTGATCAGCATCTCCTCACAGAGCTGGGCAGAGCACCTTGGACTTCACCCAGAGTAGCAACCCCTGAGCAACAGAGGGATAGCCCTTAAATCAGTAGTTCTCAACCTTCCTAATGCTGCAACCTTTTAGTAGAGTTCCCCATGTTATGGTGACCCCTCAACCATAAAATTATTTTTGTTGCTATCTCATAACTGTAATTTTGCTACTGTTATGAATTGTAATATCTGTGCTTTCTGATGGTCTTAGGTGACCCCCGTGAAAGGGTCATTCAAAGCAGGGGTCTTAACCCACAGGTTGAGAACCACTGCCTTAAATGGATCTAATAAAGACATAGTGATATCTGTGAAACAGCAGACATACAGATTAGAACTGAAAACAAGAAGAGGACTTCACACTATGCAGGCACCCAAACAGAGCAGGGTCCCCCTGGGTGGCAGGGCACTGGGGCTAGACCCACTCATGTACTCACTCCCAGCTCCAGCAGCTTCTACAGCAAGTAGCTCATTGACATCAACCATTGCCTGCAGCTGCCAATGTAGGCAAGGGGTCACCATTCCACAATGCTGTGGGTCAGGACAGGGAGAAGAGGCCTGTGGTGATGTGCAGGGGGAGGTGGGACAGGACCCAGGGCTCCATGGGACCAGCCACACCAATGGCCTAACCTTGCCTTTCTTGCCCAGCCAGGAACCCTGGGAAGGAGGCTGGAGCTTGGCTCCAGGGTCCTAAGCAGAACAAACGCAGACAGATAACAGGGCTGGGCAGACTGAGCAGCTGGGCTTAGAGGGGTGAAACCTCCACACAAAGTCTGACTCATGGATTAGCTTCACTACCTCTGTCCCATGACCATTTTGGCTCTCATTTCTTGTCTACATGGTTCCAAGCCATCTTGTTCCCATAACAAATCTTTCCTGAGTGTGTTCCATAGCTGGTATTGAATTAAATGACTCTCCTATAAGATATTCCCCAGGGTCTGTCTCAGGCCTCTCCCTTCACCTTGGGGATGATCCGAGATGTGGGAGGATCAGGGCTCTTGCCTCACAGAGTAGAGTGTCCTTAGTTACTACCATCCTTGAGCATTGTACAGGCACACACACAACCCACAACAGCATCAACAGTAATACTACCAACAATAAGCAAGCATCACAGCACACCAATATCTTCACCAATATCATTAACAATAGCCCAACAACAATATTAACAATATATCTCCGTCGACACTAACACAACTAACATATAGCCATCACCACCAATAACACTAGCAATACCAACACCTCATAACACATTCCCACTATTCTCATCAATACCACTAACAACACCCCACCTACTCTTCCCCCACCTGTAAGGAAGGTCAGCCTCCTCAGAGTCAGTACAGGACACATCCAGACACCAAATTCTCACCCCAAAGGAGATTTATAGACCCGGAGGGACATGTGGGGGGGTTAGGAGGGGGTCTGCAAAGACAGCAGCAATAACAAGCAGCAAGCAAGCAAGCAAGCAACAAGCAAGCAAGCAACAAGCAAGCAAGCAAACAACCAGCAAGCAAGCAACAAGCAGGAGCAGGTGTTTCTGCAAGAGTGACTTTTTAAGGGGGAGGGGGAGAGGTCTGTGCTAGGGTGAGTTGGTAAATCCTGATAGAACATGTTAGCCAAATAATGAATTTTGATGGTTGGCCCTTGGTGTTAAGTCTCAGGAATGAGTCAGTGGCCAAATAAGGGAATAGACTTTGGGGTCTAGCTTTAAGAATGTAACAGTTTTTAGCAAGGGGGGAAAAAAGGGACAAAAGGGCAAAACCTGTCTGCAATGTTTGCCATGCTCGGGCCTGTGTTTGCCATAATCAGGCCTGCTAGAGACCTTCACCACCATCAATATTAATATCAAAAAACATATCGCCATCAACACCACTAGTAAAACCGCAGCAATCCATCGACAACAAAATAATGCTAACAAAAACACCACCAACACTGTCACCAGTGCCCACACCACCAGCCCCTGGGCACAGCAACAGGCCCTGCAGATGCCCCTCCATGGTGGATGTCTCACCACCCCGTCTCTGGAGGCAACACTCACTCACTGTGTCCCCATATGAGGGACGGGCTCCAAACCCTGGCAGGTGCCTGGAGCCATGAATATACCAACCTTGTACCCACCACTGAGAAACTGAGATCGCCAATCTTGATGACAGGTGGTAACTAAATAACTAGAGGGTGATGGCACACGTGGACATGGCAGGCAGAGGGCGGAGCCTCATTCAGGGTGAAAGGGCACAAGGCCGTGCAAGATCTCATCATGCCACTAGGGATGGCTCACAATTTAAATTAGGAATTGGTGTTTCCAGTGTAATATTTTTGGAGGGAAGGCAACCTCAGCTGCCACATCCGGCATGGATTGATCCTGGAAATCTGACTAAGTGATGGAGGAATGAAGAATGAACAGGCACACAGACATATGCACGGAAAAACTGGGATCGGGTGAGATGTGTGCTCTCTGATGGAGACTTACCACCACCAACAATAGCAACTCAGAAACTCAATGAGTGTGTTTTGTACATCTGAATAGAGGAGGCAGTTTACTATATACAGCCGAACAAGGAGGCAGGTTTAGCTAATCTCGGTAGGTGTTTTTGTAGTGGAGCGGTCTCAGACTGAAATCATCCCAGAGAAGGCAGCTGTGGTTGGTAGTTCCTACACACACAGTCAACATTCCCACGCAGACAAGAGGAAGGCTTTGGCATCCCTCTGAATCTCACTCAGGAAGGCTTGCCCCTCCCATGGGTCTGAGGCATCGGGGTCCTTCACATGACCTTGTCTGCGTCAAACAATACACATTCACTCACAACCTCATCCTCTCACTGCACTCAGGTAACCAAGACCAGAGGGTGGGTGGCAGACAGAGATCCCTGCTGGACACTCAAACCTCCCTGTCCAGCCCCCAGCTCTGTCAGCAGATCAGCCCATGTGACAGAGTTCATATGGGAAGGAGGCAGGGACAAGGACAAAGGAGTTCCATCCCTGGGAACAACTACATCTAGAACTGGCCTGGACAGATCTACCTCCATTGACCAGTGCCTCCTTGTGGCCAGCAGCCAGAGCAGCAGGGGCTGAGTGTACACAGCACAGGCTGTGTGCTTTGCCCAGCTGCCATTGATCCTCATCCTAAATCAAGCACCAGGCATCATGTCTCGATATTGTAGAGACAAAAGGCATAAGGTGCCACAGCAATACCCACGGCCATGCAGGTGCATAGCGGATCGCGGGACTCCATGCCTCCATTCTGCCTTCAGTCCCCATGCTGGACAATAGGAATGAAGCTGGTCCAGCCGCCCACCTGGTGTGACAGGACTTGGAGCAGCTTCCTCAGGACACGACACTGGCTACAGACATTATTGTCACGCTCCAAGTACGTCCCAGATGCCATCACTGGCAGGTGCTCTGTGGGCCGCTTTCCTGGTGACAGCCTGGCTTTCCTGATGATGCAACTTGGCCCTGCCCTCCACAGAAGAGGCTGCACCATGTGAACAGTAGCTATGAGGCTTGAGAGCCTGGAGTTCAACTGTAAGTTAACAGGACAGGGGTATAGGGTAGGCAGTTTTCAGGGTCTGCGTGGCTGCCTACCCTGAGACTGCCCATCTCCCCCAGAGGCCTGGCCCACTCCTTCTAAGTGTGGTGGCGGCTGCACGGTGACCTTGTAGTAACCCAAGTGCCATCCGTCAGCAGCCGGCCGCCAGCCTCTGGAACGCTGCTGCAGCTCATCTGAATTCAAATTACCCTGGGAGCCGCACGCTGGTGCCAGCCATAACTCAGCACGAGGAGGAGCATGGCCGCCCCTGGATTGGACATCACCATACATTCCTGGGGCGTCGGACAGGGCTACTAATGAAAATATCAATCAAAAACTCGGCTGACTTAATGGTCAATTTAAATTAATTAATTGGGGAGGAGAAAAAAAAGTTGAGGAGGCCAGCACGGCTGGGCTCTGTCTGGTGGTAGTGAGCAGCTCTGTAACCAGCTAAGCACAGTCCCCAGGCAGGACAGATGCCCCATCCCAAGGGACCCACGAGGCGTGTCCAAGAATCCCAGTGCTCGCACTGCTGGAGAAGGGGTTCAGAACTCGGACTTCCCATCTGTGCTTCCTGGCCAGCTGTGCCAGGCTCATGCCTCTTCCAGCTGCCTGGTCAGTTTTCTGGGCCCTGTCCCTTCATCTGGAATAAGATGGCCACATCCATTGCCAGGACATTGCTGGCTGAGGGCTCACCGGGTACTCGGGACCAGTCAGTAAACATTCTTCTACATATGAGGAGATAAATATCCAAAAGAGTGGGCCAGGGTTGTAAGGTAGCCGGAACCCTGGATGGATGGCATTCCTGAGGGTCGCTGTTTGCCCCAGGCAAAGCAGGATTCCAGTGGGGAGATGCTTCCACACATCCAGAGCTTCAGGGATGATTAGTGTCCAAACACGACCACCTCAGAGGAACTGAGAAAGTCATCCAGGAACCCCCTGGATGTGGGAAGTTCACCCCAAACGCACTGGGACATTATGCACCCACAAAAGCAATGGCAGGATCCTCCGTGCACATGGAAAGGTGAGGAGGCCCATGTATCCCCGCCACCCTGCAGGGCACAGATGAGCTGATACACTGCCAGGAAAGAGGGTGCAATCTGCCCTGGCCATTCACATTAAGTGACAGACAGCAGGGATTTGGCTCAGACACTTGGAATTGAGGGATTAATGCCACTGGTTACCAACCTACATCCCCCACCCTGCCACAAGGCAAGGGCAGGCTGGGGCAGAACTGGAAAGGCCTTATCTGGGTGAGGAATGCGCAGAAGGACTCAGGACTGTGGGGACAGGACTTCCAAGGCCCACAAAGATGACTGAGGCCCGGACTCACCAAGTCTTAACCACCAACCACTTCATTATACATCCCACATGGGGAGAAGTCAGCTTTCTGCAAGTTAGGTACAGTACGGGGGTGGGGGTGATGTGGATCATCTTTATTTTTTATTTTATTGTATTTATTTATTTATTTATGGAGGTTTTTTGAGACAAGGTTTTTCTGTGTTGCTCTGACTGTCCTGGAACTCACTCTGTAGACCAGGCCTCAAACTCACAGAGATCCTCCTACCTCTGTCTCCTGAATCCTGGGATTAAAGGTGGGCACCACCACCACTCAGTTGTGGATCATCTTTAAAGGGACGGCCAAGGCCTTTAGTGCCCGTGAGAGACCAGACTTTGGTCCGAAGGCTTGTCCCAGGCTACACTGATCGTCATGGCCCCTACTCTGAATTTTGTGTCTAGTCCTGACCGTGTCTACACCCAGGATCCCGCTCAACCGGCCTTTGCGCCTTCACACAACCTCCCTGACACTCAAGTCCCCAGGATGAGCACCCAGGGCTCTGTCCAGTTCAGTAGGTGGAGGGCATGCTACCTTGACGCTCTGACTCCAAGCACCTTGTCTGATCCGGCTGGGCCAAAGCCAGAGCAGCAGTCAGCTGCCACCTCTGTTCACTGAACCGGCTCATGCCCTCGGATAGCTGTCAGCTGTGAACTGCCCAGGTACAGGCCAATCGCCCAGACCTTGTGTGCCGAGGCTGCTTCTCTAAGAACCTACAGTAGAGGGGTCACTCCAGGAGACTCAGAGCAAAGTACCTGGGGTGCCACGAGGCCCACCCAGTCATGACTTCCCCTTGTATCCCAGCCCGGACAGCCCTCTAGCCCACACGGCCAGCTAAGACCTGGGTGTCCCCGGCCTTCTGTCCAGCCTGAGCCTCGTCCTGCTCTCAGCACTTAGGCCAAATCCTTGAAGCCAGAGGCAGGGTCCACATGGGTATAATGGCCCAGAGCACATTCATGGCCAGCCTGCGGGGAGGAAGTCATGGAAGAAGTCCAGGATCAAAACGAGGTCTAGGCCATGCACCGACCTTCTCCCCTTACCCACCACGTCTTTCTCCCTCCCCTGGAGTCCCATCAGCAGCCACTAAAGTCTCCACTCTGAGAAGTGGCACCTCCTAGGATATGCAACAGCCACTAAAGTCTCCACTCTGAGAAGTGGCACCTCCTAGGACATGCTGCACATCAGGGGACCTGGACTTGGACTGAGGCTCCCCACGCACCATGAAATGACTCCGTCTGACAAACAACCAACCCCAGCTCTGCTTGTGTGCATCAGGCAAGTGTCTCCTCGTCTCTGGGATCAGAGTCCGGAGCACCGAGCAACGAGGAGTGGGGATTCCTCAGTCCTCGGTTTATACCTGGTACCACGTACAAGGCCCTCCCCCAAATTTATGACCAGTTTTTGATGCCTTGGTTTCCATGGGGCATGAGCGGTGGTCTTCTTATCCACAGCTCTATAGGCCTCCTGGTGCTCTCTTCTGGGGGCAGCATTAATGTCCTCAGGGGACTCCAGGGCCTAGACCAAGCAAGGAGTAGGAGCACAAGATTGGTGGGATAGATATATCTTTCTCTCCACCCACTCGGGCTCGGGTTCTGAGGTCTCTCAGGCTACTAGGCCAACTACAGCATGCCAACAGCACAGCCACAGCCAGGGCTGATCTCTGCTGCCACCCAGTGGCTGCTGAGGGCAGAAGACTGGCCAAAGGAGGCCAAAGCCACAAGGCCTCAGCCTCTGTGGTGGCCCAAGGCCAGTCCTGGGCTTGGCCAGGAGGGAGGAGGGAGCCTTGCAGGTCAGGTTGATTTCTGGGCATGGTCCATCCATATGTCTGGAGATCTTCCTGACCTCAGGGTTAGGTGTCCTAATGCTCATCTGCCATAGTTTCAGCGTCACAATGGCTGACACTGAGTGTGGCACGGGCCCCACATACAAAGAGGCCAGGCTGTATTGCCCAAACTCTTAGTCCCTGAACTGCCAGTCTTAGAATGGTGTCAGGCTGGGCTGCCACAGGAAGGACCATGCCTGTCCTCACTATGTCCTCAGGCACACTGATGAGGGGTGGCTTCTTCCTGGATCTGGCCCCGTATGCTTCAACCTTGTCCCTTTGAGCAGCTCACACAAGACTCAAATTGCCACCAAGAGCCAGCATCTCCTAATGACCTCAGGACTCCTTTGGCTCAAGGACAACATTGGCACTCAGGACCCCAAATGCCCCAAATCCCCTTGACCTTACACTCTGCCCAATGGGCCTCTTCTACATCCAGTACCTGACCCAGCCCAACACAGCCACCCCCACCTAAGCCACAACTCACTAGCGAGGACCCAGCACATCTCGGGCCTGGACCCCACTTTAAAAACACTAATGTGGGGACTGATGAGATGGCTCACTTGCTGCCAAGCCTGGTGGCCTGAATTCAATACTGGGGACCCACATGGGAGAAGAGAACCAACTCGCACAGGTTGTCCTCTGACCTCTACACACCTGTGTTACAATCACACACACACACACACACACACACACACACACACACACACACACACAAATAGATGGCTAAAGAAATAAATGTAATTAAAAACACCAACGTGATGCCAGGCGGCGGCGGCGGCGGCGGCGGCGGCGGCGGCGGCGCACGCCTTTAATCCTAGCACAAAGCCAAGCAAAGCCAGGTGGATCCCTATGAGTTCGAGGCCAGCCTGGTCTAAAGATCGAGGTCCAGGACAGGCACCAAAACTACACAGAGAAACCCTGTCTCGAGAAAAAAACAAAAACAAAAAATAAACACCAACATGAAGTCAGTGAGATGCTTAGAGGGTAAATAAAGGTCCTCACCATGAAGCCTGGTAGCCTGGGTTCGATCCCTGGGACCCGTGTAAAGGGGGAAGGCGAAAACTGGTTCCACGGAGTTGTCCCCTGACCGTCATACTCATACCATGGCACAGGTGCACAACATACTCAATAAAACTTTAAAGTTTTTAAATGAAAAACAAAACTAGGGGCCAAAGAGATGGCTCAATGGTTAAGAGCACTGGCTGCTCTTCCAGAGGACCTGGGTTCAATTCCCAGCACACAGGGCAGCTCAGGACTGTCTGTAACTCCAGTTCCAGGGGATCTGGCACCTTCACACAGACATACATGCAGGCAAAACACCAATGAACATAAACTTTTCAAAAATTAAAAAACAAAACAAAACTAGCCAGTCGGTGGGGGTGCACTCCATTAATCCCAGTGCTTGGGAGGCAGAGGCAGGTGGCTCTCTGTGCCTACAGAGTGAGTTCCAGGACAGCTAGAGCTACACAGAGAACTCTGTCTCAAATAAATAAACAAACAAACAAATATTTAAGAATAAACTTTAAAAACCTGCACATGTGAGCAGATGCACAGGTGCAAGCTGAGCAATTCCGTTTTGAGGAAATGTCCAGATGGAAAGGGGCTGCTGCTCACCAGGGGTGAAGCAGGATACTCAAGGAGACTTCCTTTTAGGGTCTTCAGGGGTTTCATTCTAGGGCAAAATGTTTTGGAACCAACGAAAGTGGTGTCTTCATAGTTTTATGAATTATTGCTATAAAACTGAGCACTTAAAGTTAATTAAATTAAAGTTAATTAATTTAAGAAGACAGGCAGTTCACATATATAGTAATGTGTAAAATTAACATCCCAAATCAGTTTCATATATGTTAGCATAAGGACGCTCCTGGTAAGCCCTCCCAACTGTTCAAGATAGTATTTGTGGTAGGGGAGATGAACTTGACCCTTAACCACAGTCCCATCCCTCCCAGCCCCCAGGATGGATCCCATCTGGGGAGCAGCTGAGATGGGGAGGATGTCACCTGAATCTCTGGAACTTCAGGAAACACCCCTGCCCAGGCCCCAACCTCTGCTCTGCACAGCAAGGGCGGAGGGTGGGGGAGTGAGGGGGACTCGGGCTGGCATGAGGCTCATGTACCACACATGTTCACCTGGCTCTCCTCTGCCATGCATCCCTGTGGCTTCCAACTCTGTGAAGCATGTTGCTTTTGACCTCTGTGCTCCTGAATGGGAGGGTCACTTCTATGAACAGGATCAGCAGAAGTGGCGGGTCACTGGGGGAAGCAGATGACAAAGGCTGGCTTTGTCACTTGCCTGTGAACTGTGCTGTCCTTATGGAGAGGCTGAGTGGCAAGGAGCTGAGGGTGACTGACCCTGGAGGAACCATCTGCAATCTGAAGGGCAAAGAGGAGTTTGTCAAAGTGCAGAGCCCCAGAAAGTGGCCATGGCTCACAGAACAGAGAAAACACACAGGAAGTCCAGGCCTGACAGGGCTGCTGAGAGACGAGTGGCTGGCCTGACAGATGGACCAAGTCCAGACTGTCAGGAAGGAAAGTGAGGACATCAGAGCCCAGGCCCTGAGAAAGCGAAGCCCTGGCAGTTTCTAGGGAAAGGGCTAACCAAGGCTGGAGCTCACCCTGTCAGCAATAGGTAGAGATGGAAGGCCCATAACAAGGTTACAGAAGCCACAGCCAAGAAAGTATAAAACTGGTCAGGTCGGATAAGAAGCTCCCTGTTCCTGAACTCTGGCCCCTGAGGCCTAGGAAGCTGGAGGCCAGAACTGAAGGACATGTGCTACCATTTCTGCCTCAGGCTCAAGCACAGGATAGCAAGGCCAGTTTGCTGTGGGATCAAGGAACACCTTGGAGAGCCGGGTCCAAGGGGAAGAGCTCCCAGCTGCAGGGCCTACCTAGCAGGGCCCATGCCAGAGCCAGCAGGCATGGGGATTGACCAGGCCTGGCCAACAGCATGAACTACAAGTCCAGAGAGAAGGTGCTCTGACTGGCCAAAGCCACAGCCAATGCCGCTCCAAAAGCGACCCAGGGGAGCTCCCCACAGGGAGTCAGTGAGAAGGCCTCCAAGGACATTGAAGCAGCATGAAGCATCCGGAGAACCAGTGCAGAGCATCTGTTAGAGAACCTCACACACAAAGATGCGGTGGTGAGGATTTGCTTGTAACTTACCAAGACTTTGCCAAACAATGGGACTATGTCTTCGTATCACAGAAAGGGGCCAGTGACAAGTAGATTCCGTCCCCAGGACTCACATGGCAGGAGGTTAGAACAGACCTCCTCCCCACAAGCTGGACTCCTAAGTCCATGTGTGTGCTGGGGCATGCATGCCCTACAAGCACACGATAAATAAGTGTAATTTTTTAAAAGCTCATGAAGAGACAAGCTCTATCTAGCAAACACCCTTCAAAAATGAGGCAAATAAAGGCATTTTCAGATTAATGAGAGCAGAGATGTCAGACCTAAGCACAGAAAATTCTAAGAAAGTGATCAAGGCTGAAGAGAAACAAGTGCAGAGGGACGCTCAGGTCTACCGGGAAGAGTCAGAAGCAGGAAAGAAGGTTTACCACAAAGATAGTGAGGTATACCTCTGGCAAAAGAGAATTTAGGTAAAAGATTATTACCAGAGACAACAAAAGGTCAACTCAAAGTTTCTATCCATAGGAATGTATAATTCTAAATTTCTATGTACCAACAAACTGTGGGGAGAAATAGAGAAATCCGCCAGTGAAGAATCTAACTCAACAATCAGTAACGAATATATCAGGAGGTAGGCATAATGAAGCACGCCTGTTAGCCCAGTAAAAAGAAGAGTTGGAAGCCAGGTTGGGCTACATAGAGAAATCCTGACTGAAAAAAAAAAAAAAAAAAATGAAGCGTGAAGATCCAGGTGTGGTGGAACATGCATTTAGATCCACACTTCAGAGGCAGGCCAGCCTGGTCTGCATAGTGAATTACAGGACAGCCAAGGCTATACAATAAAGAGACCTTGTCTCAAAAAAATTGCCACAAGAAAGTGGGGATATAGATTTGTACAATATTAGCTATTACAGATGTACATAAAATGCTGGATGTGTCTTCAAAATACACACTTTCCACCGGGCGGTGCTGGCGCATGCCTTTAATCCCAGCACTCGGGAGGCAGAGCCAGGTGGATCTCTGTGAGTTCAAGGCCAGCCTGGGCTACAGAGCAAGATCTAAGACAGGCACCAAAACGACACAGGGAAACCCTGTCTCAAAAAAACAAAAACAAAAACAAAAAAAACCATACTTTCCAAGTGCACTGGTCAATTGTCAACTTGACACAAACCTAGACATATCTGGAAAGAGGGACTCGAAGGGAGGAATTGCCTCTGTCTGATTGGCCCGTGGACATGTCTGTGGGACATTTTCTCAGTTGCTGACTTATTGAGGGGGCCCTGGTAGTCAAGGGAGGTATAAGGAAGTTAGCTGAATGTGAGCCTGAGAGCATGGCAAGCAACGCTCCTCCGTGATCTCTGCTTGAGTTCCTGCCTCGGCTTCTATCAGTGAGGAACTGTAAGCCAGATAAACACTTGACTCCCCCAAGTTCCCTTTGGTCACGATGTCTATCAAAGCACCAAGGAGCACACCAGCACACTAAGTAGAATGCAGAATGTCCATAGAAATTGCCACATAACATTGAAATCAATTTGCTGCTGTAATAAATGGAAGTTAGATATCAGCAAATCTTCACGGGCCGTGTGTGTAAACGCTAGGATGCAGAACAGAAAACCAGAGCACATGAAGTGCAGTGAGAACATAGCTAAGCCAGAGTCCTTGTGCCCTATGGTGGCACACACAGGGTCCGGCCACTGTGGAAAACAGTTGGTGCCTCAAAAACTAAAAACTGCCATTGCCAATATAGTGTTGGTTACTTTTCTCCATGCTGTGACAAAGTACTCGTCAAAATCGACTTAAAGAGCGAAGGATTTATTTGGTCTCCCAGTTGGAGGATACAGTCCATCACGGAGGAGCAAGCATACCATCGGGAGCGTGTGGCAGCTGGTCACATGGCTGACCACATTGTGTCTACAGTCAGGAAGCAGAGTGATGAACACCAGCACTCGGCTTCCTTTCTCTTTTTATTCAGTCCAGGATCCCAACCCATGATGACGTCACCTGCACTCAGAGTGGCTCTTCCTGCCTCGGTTAAACCTTTCTGCAAACACCTTCATGGACACAGTTCCATGGTTATTCCAAATCCAGTTGTTGTAACAGTGTTCTCCTGGGGTGGGTGACTAAGCAACACTTCCTTCCAGACCCTTCTGTGGTTCACACTAACGCAGCCATACTAAATGTTCTGCACCCAGCATGGATGGTGACACTCCCATGGCTGTGCAGACGGACCCACCCCACCCCACCCCACCCAGTCTTCCCCAGCCTGTGTACACTATGGCTTCCATGAGACAGCCAGGTGTAATTTGGGCAGAACTGCACACGACTGGCTAGGAGGAGTGACTAAATAGTCAGGTGAGGTTACAAGGACCCCCCCCCCCCCGCGCCGCCATGCTCCTTCCGTCTAAGGAAATGTCAACAGGTAACAAGCACAGCTATGACGATCCTTCACAGGCAGACACAGCTGGTCTTAGGATGGTGGTTCTGCTCAGAGGACAGAACCATACAGCACCAGCCAGGCTGCCAATGATGTAACCGGCACACGTGACCCAGAAACTTTACTTCTAGGTAGAGATTGAAAAGAATGGAGCGAAGTCTCAAGAAGATGCATGAACACCACTAGTTATAGATTCACAAGAACCCAAAAGAAGGTCCACACAAGTGTCTGTCAACAGAGGGTAAGAAAACTGCATTTGATGCAATACTACTCTGCTTCAAAAAAAAAAAAAAAAAGGAAAGGTCAGACACCTCCACAATATGAATAAACATTGAGAAATTATGTGGAATGAAGTGGGTCAGCCATGAGAATGACAAATACATAAGGGACACAGAGCCAGGTATTGTGGGATATTTGTACACTATGTGAAGATATATTGCTATGATTAGTTTAATAAAAAGCTGAAAAGTCAGCCTGGCAGTGGTGGCGCACGCCTCTAATCCCAGCACTCAGGAGGCAGAGCCAGGCAAATCTCTATGAGTTTGAGGCCAGCCTGGTCTACAGAGCGAGATCTAGGACAGGCACCAAAACAACACAGAGAAAACATGTCCTGAAAAAAGAAATGCTGAAAAGCCAATAGCTAGGCAAGAGGTATAGGCGGGACTTCTAGGCAGAAAGAGAAGAAGTAAGAGATGAATCTAGGTGCACGAAATATACCATGGAGCCACGGAATAAGCTGAACACACAGAATGGGAGAAAGGTAAAAGCCTTTTAAAAATTAATCTATGTTCTACCATAGATTAATTTTTTAAATGGGTTAATTTAAGTTATAAGAGTTAGTGGGACAAGCCTAAGCTAAGGCTGAGCTTTTATAATTAATAAGTCTCTGCATCGTTATTTGGGAGCTAGCAGCCCAAAGAAAACTCTAACTACGTTTGATGCTCAATGTGGAGCATTTAAATCTACATAGGGCCTAAGAAAGCTGAAAAAAACAAAAGTTCCCAGTAAGCTCAGTGCTTGTGGCATATGGAGAGGTGTGGCTTCTTTAAGAGGCCCTGCTACAGAGCACTTGAATGGGGTTTATGAGAAATGGGCTGTATGCCACTTGGTCACATGAGACTAGGTACAAGCACCTACTTAGCAGTTTATGGTTTGACTCACATGGTCAGAGAAAGTTGCAGCCATGCAGTAAAGTGGTCCAGACCAAGAAAACCTTTAAACAGATACAGTAAAAAATGGGTATAGACAGTCATAGAAAAAAATAGTTTAAAATAATAAAGTCTTTAAAGAAATAGTAAAGTAATATAAAAAGAATAAGCCACATAAGGATGGGAAATACACAGGGCATCTGGATCCTGTATGGAGCTTTGTTAATTTTAAAGTTTTTTTGTTTGTTTATTTGTTTTTCGAGACAGGGTTTCTCTGTGTAGCTTTGGAGCCTGTTCTGGAACTCACTCTGTAGCCCAGGCTGGCCTCGAACTCACAGAGATCCACCTGCCTCTGCCTCCCGAGTGCTGGGATTAAAGGCATGTGCCACCACCGCCCATCTTTTCCCTGTCTTTTTTTTCCCCCCCAGATCTGAGGACCAAACCCAGGGCCTTGTGCTTGCTAGGCAAGTGTTCTACCACTGAGCTAAATCCCCAACCCCATATTGTTTTTTTATTTTAAAGTTTTTAAATGCTAATGAACAGAGAACAGCAACTGCTGAGAGACACTGGATTGTGTAAGGGACCGTTAAATTAAACCAACCTATATATTTTAAGAATGTCTTAACTTCAAATGGAAGCCAGAAATTATGTTTTGTTGGGGGAAAGGTTATGCCTTTGTTCCCACAGGAAACAAAAAGTTACGGTTCTCTTCAAAATTAATAAAGATCAGATTTGATTGGGGGAGATGTCCTGAGGATCTTGGCTACAGACATGAAGGAATGAAGAAAGGCTGCAGGACAGGTGACAGGTATGCTGGTCTCTCTACGTGGGGACAGCTCTGAGTCTGGATGAGACATGATAAATCTTGTTGGCTACAGAGCTCTCATGACTTATCACATGCCATCCTTTCATATGACATGGATGGAAATTTATAGTTTGGTTCTACAGTCCAAACAAACTTATAAAGTTAACGGATGGCTTTTACATGCTCAAACATAAAACAAACAAAAAAAGTCTTTAACTGACTTGTGCACATCACACATTCTATACTTGTGTTAATGCAGTTATCTACATTACCTTTAAAAGTTTATGTGTTTTCAAAACAAAAGAACCAGACAGCTATGAAGACAGATGGCTCAGGTGACCCAGCTTCTCACGATGCCTCTGTTGCAGTTTCCCCAAAATTCTGCATCCAGAACATCTTCAAAGCTGCCAGCTGAGAAGGTCCAGCCTCACAGACGACTCTATCCAGACAAGCCCTGCACTTTGCCCCCACACAGAGACTGGACAGCAAATGACACAGGTAGTTTTCCCAGGACTTGACCATTATCTCAACTTTCTCAGGGTCCCCTACAGATGCTGTCCCCCCCAGACAACAGGAAGTAATTTTAAGAATATGATGCCCACATTCCCAAGAGGTGGGGTAGGCGGTTTTTGATTGCTCTGTAGGTTATGGATGTTTGCCACTGTCTAGGAGGATTGGTTATGAGTTGTCTCTGGTCATGGTAGGGGAGGAAACTAGACAGGGAAGGTTGGGTTCAAGGATCTCTTTCTGAAAAGAAAAAGGGTGGATATGGGAATGATAGATAAAAGGGTAGATTATTGAATCTACTTTTAGACAAAAAAACAACTACTAGTCTAAAATATTTTACTGGTATGGATTTTTGAATGTTGATTCAAATTTAAGGTTATTTTTGTTACACTGTACATATGTTCCTACTCTTGTTTAAGGTATTGTACCTGTGTAGCTCATTTAAAAATGTAATGTAAATTTCTAATCCTTAAAGCCATTTAGGATAATGAAAAACAGGTTAGGATAATAAAGAACTAGTAGTCATCTATAACAATCAAACTTGTATTCATGTTAGGTATGTTTTGAAGGTCAAACAGATATATTTTAAATAGATAGATGGTCTTTAAACACTTCAAAGATCTATAGAATATGGCATTTAAAATGTCTTAATTAACATAAGGCTGTTCAAGATGTGAGACATGTCTGCTCCCAGCAGCACCAATTTACTTCAAAAGAGGATGATGGGCATCAAAAAACCTCCATATGGAGTTTGCTTTCAATGTGGCAAAGCTAGCCATTTGGGCAGAAACTGCCCTTACCTGGACCGTTGACAGGATGCTGTCCAAATTGAACAAGCAGGACACAAAAGAAATTGCCAAACTGTGCCAAGACAAAGTAGGACAGTCCTTCAAAATTCCTTTTTTGCTTCACAAAAAAAGTCTGTCAGATATTCTAGGACTATAGGCCAAAGATGGATGCACCAACGTTGCAGAGGAACTTTGGGTCACTGTCCAGGCAGCCAGATGTCTTTGTCATTTCTATAGTTTTGGAAGTTGCTTGTTCTGCACTTTCTATTTACTCAGATAATAGATATCCTTCTCAGATCTTTGATAGGGTTGAAAACTAGATAGTTATAGTTACAGTTTTCCTTGTTACCAAATTCAGAAAAAAATTCACAAAAGAGGTGTAAAATATATAGGGTTGAGAGACATAAAAGCTTAAGTTGTTTATCTAAGGAAATGATTTGAGATCTAGAAAGATAGTTTTGGGTTGGTAATACAAGTTAGGATAGAAAGTAAATCAGGCACAAAACTCTGGTCTCATCAAGATAGGATAGATAATGTAGTATTTTCTTTGAATTTGCTTATACTAATGGACTGGACATTGTAAATGTAATTCTTACCTGATAATTGTTCTTTTTTCTTTCTTTTTTTTCTTTTCTTTACTTTCTTTTTTTTTTTTTTTGGTTTTTTAGAGACAGGGTTTCTCATGTAGCTTTGGAGCCTTTCCTAGAACTCACTCTGTAGCCCAGGCTGGCCTGATATTTGTTCTTATTGTATATAGTTTTACTATGTTAAGAGTTAAAACCTTCCCTTGTTATTTAGACAAAAAAAGCGAAAATGTTGTGCGATATTTTTTACACCTTGAAGATATATTGTTGTGATTGGTTTACTAAAGAGCTGAATGGCCAATAGCTAGGCAGGAGGTATAGGTAGGACTTCTGGGCAGAGAGAGAAGTAGGAGATGAATCTAGGCACACAAAAGACACCATGGAGCCACAGAATGAGCCAGACACATAGAATGGAAAAGAGACAAAAGCCACATGGTAGAATGTAGATTAATAAAAATACAGGCTAATTTAAGTTATGAGCTAGTGGGGCAAGCCTAAGCTAAGGCCAAGCTTTCATAATTAATAAATCTCTGTGTTGTTATTGGGAGCTGGCAGCCCAAAGAAAAACCCGACTACAGTCAGGAGGTAGGATGGAGGTACCACAGCCGGGAAACAGGGAGTCAGTGTTTAATGGGCATAGTTTCAGTGTGGGAAGATGGAAAAAATGATGGCCATGGTTGTACAAGTTGTGTACTCATCACCACTGAATCGTACACTTGAAAATGGTTAAAGCGGCAAATTTTACCACTACTTTCAAGGTCTTTGAAGAGGTTATCAAAATGCAGCCTGGTTTGTGGCATTTTGTGATGGCAGACCAAGCTGCCACATGGTCTTAGGGGATGAATAAAACACAAGTAAAATCCAAGCTCCACTCACGATTTTAATTAATGAGCTCAGAAGATACAAAAATGCTGTGTTTGAAAATCTCCCAGGACACCTTCCCCGGGTTCTGTGATTTAACTATGTGAGGCCCTGCACAGGGAGGGAGAACATGGGGTCCCAGGACAAGCCCATCTTCACTACATTCTGTGCAGAAGACCCCACAGTCATCTGGTGGGCCCAGTGACATCAAAGGTATCTGTGTTCCATTCTGATTTTAGAGAGTTTCTGGTAGTCCCACCCTCAGCCCTGATCATCATAGTGCCAGTGAGCCTGGACAAGTGTTATAAACATGGGTGCAGACTCCAGCTCAACCTGGGAAGGCCAGTCTTCAGACCACCCTGAATGATGCATGGATTTCACCAGAGACTCTGAGTCAAAAGAACTAAACTGGAGTGAGTCCTCTCACAGATGTCTGTATGTTCACAGATCCTAGTACCCCACAGATGGAATGTATACTCAAAACCACAGTTCATTCTGCTTGGATATGGATGCAGACTGTACCTGAGTATATACACATCTACATACTAATATAGATGCACATAGTACACAGGTATACACAGTACACACATAGATCCACATACAAACACACACAGGTACATAGACACCACATAACTGTGTGCACACACACAAATAGGTTCATATGAGTTTGTAGACCCCACACAGACAGAGATAGGCACACAGAGCCATCACGGCTAAGTATGTAGGGCTGTGCAATGTATACACATGCATGTGCACAGAGGTACAAGGATGCACGTACTTGTATACGTGCACATATAATAGTGTGTGAGAGTTCACTTTCATACATACACACAGCTCTCTATAGATGTCATTATTTAAACCAACGCAAGAAACCTAAAAGTTCAAAAGAGGATCTTAAAACTAAGCCAGATGGTTTGGAAATTCGGAGATGCTCTCCTAAATTATTCCTAAGCCAGAGAGTTAATAAAATACGGTGACAGGCGGTTTTACAATTATTCTGAAAGAGCAACTGCACGTCCATGGAGCAGCTTCAGGGAGTTGGCGGAGAATTCACAACCTTAAATGTTTTTATTACTGAGCAAGAGCGACTGAAAATAAATGAACTAAACATTCGACACAAGGAGGGAAAAACAGAACAATAAAGTAAATCCACAGGAGCAGGAGGGGGGAAGATAAAGGCGGATTAATGAATTGGAAACAAGAAAAATGGGAGTGCCCGTCAGTAAATCCAAGAGCTGGTTCCTCTAAATAAATAAATAAAATAAACAAACCTCGGGCCAGTCTAATCAGCAAAGAGAGAGACACACAGAGGCCCACAAGGATGCAGTGAGGGGAGTCAGAACAGCAAAGGAGATTGAAAGTGACAAGTTAATACAGTTGATAGTCTTGACAAAATTGACAATTTTAAGACAATATAAATTACCAAAATTAACTTAAAGGTGCTTTTTTAAAAAGCCCAAGTCCATAACTGCAGAACAATAGGAAGAGGTGTGTTGTAAGGCTCCAGCTGGTGGACTTGCTTCCGGCCCAACACAACACAGGGGCAGGAACCCACCCCTCAGAACGACCTCTACAGGACCTGGCACATCTCAAGGGGCAAAACCCAGCTGGGGACAGGGAGGGGCTCTATGGCAGTGGGGGGGGGTGAATGGTGGGTGGAACCAGCTCAACCCCCTCTTGGGGCACTGGTTGGTGGCTATTGTAAGGGATGGGGCTTCTTCCTGGCTGTGAAGAGGGCTGAGCTGGAGGTTGAGGACCTGAGGCCCTGGTGGACACGACCTGCCTGTGGCCTTGATTTTGGGGATGATGGGAGGGGCCTGAGTTTCTTTGTGCAACCAGAACCCCTTGCTGAGGTAAAGAGAGCAAGGTGCGCAGGAAACGACCTCTCATCCCAAGGACCAACTTAGGCTCTAGCTATCCTCTGAGCTCTAGTCATGGTCCCCACTGGACTTGAGGATGAGGTCACAATCCCCCGATACCATCCAGATATCAGGGAGCACAACGAAGAGAGAGGACCAGCCCTCTGAGTCAGCTCACAGATTCTGTCCAGGTTTCATGGAGATCACATGTGCTGTGTGCTATGCTTTGGGAGGGATCTTCTTTTTCTCTGTTCTCAAACTGTGAAAGATTAGCTGAGCTTGGTGGTGAATTCCTGTAATCCCAGCACTCTGGAGAAAGAGATTATGAATTCAAGATCATTCTTGGCTACCAGTTGAGTTCAAGGCCAGTCTGGGTTACATAAGACCCTGTGTTTAAAAAAAGAGAAAAAAAAATTGCACCTGATCAGAATTTCCTTGTTTTGTAGACCTGGCCCATAAAACTCACCCAGAGTCAGGTGGGTAAGATGGCTGAGCAGGGAAAGGTGCTAGCCTCCAGTCTGACAAACCAAGTCCAATTCTCAGAACCACAGGGTTGGAAGAGAGAACTGACTCTTACAAGTTGTCCTCAAACTTCCACATACCCATATGCACGTGTGTGGATATGCACACATGTGAACACACACAACATAGAAATGTAATTTTTAAAAAATTATACATGGGGGGTTGGGGATTTAGCTCAGTGGTAGAGTGCTTGCCTAGCAAGCGCCAGGCCCTGGGTTCGATCCTCAGCTCCAAAAAAAAAAAAAAAAAAAATTATACATGGGCATTTTATCTGAATTTATATCTGTGCATCATGTGTGTGTCGGGGACCTGCAGAGGCCAGAATAGAATGTTGGATCCCCTGGAACTGGAGTTACAGTTGTTGTGAGCAGCTATGTAGGTGCTGGGAATCAAACCCAGGTCCACTACAAGACCAGCAAGGGGTCTGCTGGGGATGTCTTTCTGTATGCTGTGAATGTGTTGCTCTGATTTGGTTGATAAATACAACGCTGATAGGCCAGTAGCCAGGCAGGAAGTATAGTATAGGTGGGATAAGCAGAGAGGAGAATTCTGGGAACAGGAAGGCTGAGTCAGGAGTCGCCCCCCAGACACAGAGGAAGCAAGATGTGAAGGCAGAACTGAGAAAAGGTACCAAGCCACGTGGCTAAACATAAATAAGAATTATGGGTTAGTTTAAATGTAAGAGCTAATCAGTGGTAGGCCTGAGCTAATGGCTAAGCAGTTTTAATTAATATAAGCCTCTGTGTGTTTACTTGGGTTCAAGCGATTGCAGGGCCATGGGAGCTGGGTAGGACCAGGAAAACTTTCAGCTACAGTGGTCTTAACTGCTAAACCATTTCTCTACCCCATAAATGTGAGTTTTAGATTTTTTGTTTGTTTTAAATCATCCAGCCAGGTGATAGTAGTGCACACCTTTAATCCCAGTACTGGGAGGCAGAGGCAGGCAGATCTCTGTGAGTTCAAGGCCAGCCTGGTCTACAAAGCAAGTTCTAGGATCCAGGACAGCCAGTGCTATTACACAAAGAAACTCTGTCTCAAAAAACAAACAAACAAAGCAAAAAAAAACAAAACAAAAAACAAAAAAGCACCCCCCCAAAAAAAAACAATAAAAAACAAACAACAAAAAACATCCAGAGCCATGCTTTTGTTTTAGTTATTTACTTTATGATGTGAATGCTTTACTTGCATGCATGTATATGCACCAAGTACACGTCTGTCAGCCCCTGGAACCAAGGTTACAGATGGTTGTGAACCACCACAGGGTGCTAGGAATCAAACCTTGGTCTCTGCAAGAGCAAGTGCTCTTAACTGCTGAGCTATCTCTCCAGTCCACTCTATCACTATTCCTAAAAACAAACAAGCAAGGTCTTACTCTGTAGCCCAGGCTAGCCTGGAACTTATGATTCTTCTGCCTCAGGATGAGTGCTGATATGAACAGGTATATGCTGCCAAATCCACCTCAGATCAAGCATTCTTTGTAATAAGATTTCTAACTACCATACAGATGAGCTTATGGCCACAGGACTATCTGTGAGTTCTCTTTTTCTGGAGTCAGTTTCTGATGGTATCTTCTCAAAGATTTGTCCATCTCCTCTGAGCTGTCCCTGACATCCTCCCTTTTTCTTGTGGTCTACCTTTCTGTCACTGTCCCTTCTTCTGTTCCTAGAAGTGTTTATCATTTTTGAACCCTTGGTCAGTGTGATGGTTAGCTTGACACAAGCTAGAATCACCTGGAAAGATAGTCTCAAGGAGGATTTAGACCAGGTTGGTCTGTGGGGGACTGTCTTGATTTTAATTGATTCAGGAAGACCCAGTGAGTGTTGGTGACATCACACCTTGGCTTTGGGTCCTGAGTTGTGTAAAGTGAGAGAAGCAGTAGATGTACATATATTAACATCTCTATGCTCCTGGTATGGAAGGAATGTAACCAGCTGTTTCTGATGCTTTGACTTCCTTGCTATAATGGACAACCATCTGAAATTGTGAGCTAAAATAAAATACACCCTTTTTTTCCTCTAAGTTACTTTTTCTTGTGGTATTTTTTTTCACAACCACAGAAACAAAATCAAGACAGTCTTGTTCATCCCCTAGGCATAACCTGCAGGTCAGTTTCACAGTTGCTCGGTGATCAGTCTCTTGTATTTCTGCTCTCATTTTAGTATTTCTTCTCTCCCCTTGAAGGTTTATTTCAATTTTGTGCGCATGGGTATTCTGCCTACATGCCTGTCTGCACCACTTGTGTGCCCACGGAGGCCAGAAGAGGTACTGGGTCCTTTGGAACTGGAGTTACAGACGGTTGTGAACTGCCATGTGGGTGCTGGGAACCAAACCCAAGACTTCAGAAGAGCAGCTATGCTCTTAACCACCTTGCCATCTCCCTAGCTCCTTCTCTTTCCATGATTTATTCTTTCTCCGTCATTAAGCAAATGATTACTGTTAAGTGTCTCCCGAGTACCGATCAGGAGCTATGGATAGTCTTTATTTTTTGTTACTTTTTTTCTAAAATGGGTTTTTACTGTACAGCTCAAGCTGACCTGAAACTCCTCATGCAGTGAACTGGTGGCAAGCCTGCCTCAGCCTCCCGAGAGCTCGGAGTACAGGCATGAGCAACTGTGCTACCAAGTTTTCACATTTTGGAAGGGTTGAGGATGAGGAAGAAGAATACTCAGGAGGGCACCTATGGCTGGTAAAACCCAGAATACTACCTGATGCTTGAAAAGAAAGAACTTGCTGTTCTGTTTTTAGTTCTCAAACTGGAAACTTAGGTCATTCATGCTCTGCTCTTGTTTTTTCCTAGTATAATCACCTAAGATTGTAAATTCCCTTCTATCTACAACTTCATATACATCTAATGAGTTCTGGTGTGCAGCCTCTCTCCAACACCTAGTCCTCAAGATTTTCTGGGGGTTTTGGTGGGGGGGGTGTTATTTTGATTTTGGGAGTTTTTCTTGTTTTTTTTAGTGCTATGGATGAACCCAGAGCCTCATGCATGCCAGGCAAGCGCTCTGCTGCCAAGCCATGCCCCCCTCAGTGGTGGATTCTAGGCCAGGACTCAGTCACCAAGCCACCAGTCCCAGTCTCTCACCAGTCGACTCTAAGCCTGTACTCTATCATCAAGCCATGCCCTCTGCCTGGTAGATTTCAGGTCAGAACTTCACAGTCAATGTCCCAGTCCTTCATGGTGGATTCTAGGCAAGGACTCTGCTCTTCAGTTATGCCCGGGCCCTCACTGTCATGGAGCCCAGTTAGTTCTAAGTGTTTTTTTCTAATTTCTACTATTTCTTCTTTGACCTATGAGATACATAAGTGCATTTCTCATGATTTTTTAGGGTTTATGTGTGTGCGTGTACACTTTTGTATGCCACTTGTGTGGTTTCCTGTGGAGGCCAGAAGAGGGTGTTGGATGCTCAGGAGCCAGAGTTACAGGCAGTTGGTAGCCACCTGATATGGTGCTGGGATTGAACTCAAGTCCTCTGGAAGAACAGTAAGTGGTCTTCATGGCTAAGCCATCTCTCCAGTCCTCTTATCAACTTTTTTTTTTTCCAAGACAGGGTTTCTCTGTGTAGCTTTGTGCCTTTCCTGGAACTCACTCTGTGGACCAGGCTGGCCTCGAACTCACAGAGATCCGCCTGGCTCTGCCTCCCAAGTGCTGGGATTAAAGGCGTGCGCCACCACCGCCCGGCCCAGTCCTCTTATCAACTTTTTAAAATAAGTTTCTTTGTTGTTATGGATAAATATCAATTTCTTGACATGTGTTGATATATCCTCCTGACCTGTTCACAGTCACACTTTGAGTAAGATTCCCCATGCCTAAAAGGCTGTGACTTCCCATTGTCAGGAGTATCATGAGGGACACACGGAACTCAGTTTGTCCTTACTGCTCACCAGAATCCCCTCTGGGATAGGAAATTTCTCCTTCCATCTGTCCAGTTTTGTCATGGCATGCAGCTGCTGAGAACAGCCACATTTGTAGTTTCTTCCTATTCACAGATTTTAGTGTGTTTTCACTTATATATTTGAACTCAGATTTACCATACTACTGTGTCCCCGAACCCCTGTTCTCTCCTCTGAAGCCCAGGTCCCCTTGCTGCATCCAGCCCCCCAAGCTTGTCCCTGCCCCAGGGCCTTTGCACCATCTGTTCTGCCTGAGCAGAACATGCCGCCTCAGATGCTCCCCACAAGTCAAGAGCAGCACCCAGTGCCCAGGGACCAGCCAGGTAAGAGTGCAGTGAACATGATGGACGCCTGAAATCAGGTTTTCTGGTGAGCCTGCAGAGGTGGATGTGCCTGCCAGGCCTGGGTGAGGTGTCAGGCCACAAGGCCACATTATATTCAAGATCCACGGCCATATCTACACCAGCAGGAACTGCTCCATCTGAGTCCCACAGGGACAGGCACGAGTGTCTGGGCTCAGGAGAGGATACTTCCTGTGAAGAAGGCACTCAAGAGGTAGGAGCCAGCTGAGCAAGGGAAGCTGCCTGAGAGCCTGGGTAGGTCATCAGGGTCCACAGCAGACTGGACAGAGCAGCTGCCATGGTATGTCTCTGTCCCTCACAGCAATAGGAGTCAACATCTATCTCAGTGGATTAAAAAAATAAGCCGGCCTTAGGCCACCCATCTAGTATGTCCTTGAAAAACAGTCTCCAACATCCAAGTGCCTCTGAGACATCATATAAATCAGACAAGATCCACATAATGCCACTGGTCAGGGACAAAGGTGGATTAGAGAGGTAGAGGGTGATAAATGGGGAAAGGGGCTTCAGCTGCAAGATATGGAAAGGTCAGGGACTGGAGAGATGGGTCAGAGGTTAAGAGCACTGGCTGCTCTTGCAGTAGGATCTGAGTTCAGTTCCAAGAACCCACATGGTGGCTCACAACCCTCTGTAACTCTAGTCCCAGGAGACTTCTTCTGACTCTCAAAGACATCAGGCATACACAAGTTGCACAAATACACATGTAGGCAAAACACACATATACATTAAATAAGTAAATGATAATTTTAAAAAATAAGGAAGGCATGGAAAGTTCTGGAGATGGAAGTCATGGGACTATCTTGATGTCACTGAACTGTGTACCTAAAGCAACAGGACAGTTACCAAATGACAGCTCTGAGGATGGTGGGAAATCAGCCTCACTGAGGGGTCTGGAGGGTAGAGGCAGGGTTGCACTCCCACACAGAAGCTAGCACAGGTGCGGATGCGGGAGGAAGTCGGCAGGGTTGTAGCCAGCAGCAGCCTAGCTGCAGTCAAGGGGCAGGAAACAGAGCATCAGTGGAGATTCAGAGGAGGGCCCCACCAAGGCTGAGGTGTTAGGGTGGGGCTCAAAGGTCCAGAGCAGGAAAGAGGCAACTGAGAGGAGGCAGGAAGGGGCAGCAGAGGGCTTTGGGAACAGAAGAAATGGTAGGCAGGCCCAGTAGCCTCTGTGAGATCAGAGTTCTCTAAGAACTAAAGAAAAGACACAGAGCATATAACAAGCAGGCAGATGACAGGTAGCTCCAGCTGGGCTTAACTAAGCAAGTAGCCACTCAGGCATGCAGATGGGGCACAAAGCAAACCTATTGTCCCTACAGTCCTCCATGAGAACACCCCTCCCAGTAGGCCAAGTGGCTGAGAGGTCCTTGTCGGCATGGGGGGTACTGAGCAGCCTTAGAGTAATGTCCTCAGGGTGACAGGCCAAGGAATGGGTGAGCTTGCACGGGATTCTAGCGGTCCACAGAAAGGGAGCAAGGACACTCATTACAGAGCTGAGACCAGAAGCCAGAGAGGAGCAGCTCTCAGTGCTAAGCCACAAGCCTTGCAGGGTCTCAGTACCAGGTAATGCTGACACTCATCAGTGAGGTAATACCACACTGCCCAACTGGTTGCAGAATTATGAAATCATATTTCACAATCCTTGGCCTGAGTGAGACCTCTGAGTAACACACACACTGTGATGAGGGCCACTAACCAGATGAGGCTGACCTAGACCAAACACTAGAAGCTTTGGTGTGACCATATAAACTAGCTGGGCCACTGCCTGCTGCACAGGACTCTGCAGATGCAGCCCAGGTTCCAACAACAACAAAAAAAAAGCTTTTGGATATCAATGAAAAGGAAACCTTTAAAGCATATCACAGCTGTGTAAGTGAATGTGTCAGACAAGTACCACTGAACACAGACTTATATGGGTGCCACTGTCTGCTAATGGGGGGAGGCCTGCTGGCACATCATTGGTTCCCAGTCACAGGAAAGACAAGAGACTCTGAAAGCCAAGTCCCACTAACTTGATGTCTGCTCCAGATCATCTGACAGGGAAGTAGAACTAATGCCAATCCCTTTTCATAAATTTTCTTGCAAGAAAAAAAAAAGGCATTTTTCTCCAGAGATGATCATTTCCTGTGCTATCACAAAGTCCTTCCTCATAATGGTGCTCCCAATGGACATCTTAGGGATTAAAACCACTGAAGAGGTGCTGGCTACACTGCCAGCAGCATCACTTTTGGGGACTGGTATGGCCACTTCACATCCCAGAAGCCCAAGGCCACTGGGCCACAGAAAAGCAGACTCAGGACTCAGCAGTGGGATCTCACAGATCAGCCCAGCCAGTACCTCACCATCGCCAGAAAGCCAAGTGGCCCAAGACAGCAGCTGGCCAACTGCAGACATCAAGGGCCAGCCAAGGGTACAGAACACCCCAAGCACCCCAGGCCTCGATCCCTCCACAGGGAGCCTGCAACCATCAGCCCCAAGGTTGCCAAGCAAATCACACTCTTCTCACAGCAGACTTCTGACAGAAAGAGCAGAACTGGCCAGAATCCAGGCAGAACCATGTTTAATAGAATCCCCTCTGAAAACCCATTCCAAAATAGAGAAGCTCTCCCAAACTGTAGAAGCCATAAAAATGCAAAATACTTCTTTAGGAAAAACTGAATCAAAATTACGCCTCAATTTCAAAATAACACACAAGTTATTTCCACTGGTCAGGCACCAAGGTGACAGACGGCAACCACTGCTCGGCCCCAAGTCAGTTGTTCTCGATCTGCTCCAGGTCCAGGTCACTGTGGTCCAGTGGGAAGACGCCCTCCTCTTCTGCACTGTCCCAGTCACTGGGTTCCCCACTGCTCCCACCCTCTCCTGTGCTGGCCTCTGGCTCCCCCGAAGCCCAGGCACTGGGGCTGGTAGGGCCGGGCCTGGGAATCCTTGGGCTAGAGCCAGGTGTGATGATGTCCACAAGGCCCTGCGAGGTACATGGGGAGGACACAACAGTCTTCGCCTGGGTGTCGTCCTCATCATCTTCATAGTCCAGGGAGCAAAGGCTCTTTGAGTTCTTTAAAGTCTGAAATAGAAAAACAGAGCTGAAGGCATTTCTGATAGGTGTGCAAGACAACATTCTGCCTGCCTGTGAGGGCACTGTGTGCTCAGTGTCTAGCCCATCCCAAACAGTCACCAAGCACCAGTTACCTTGGGCTGTTTCCTGCTCATCCCATCCCTGGCCTCATCAGAAAGCAGGGCCACAGAGTTCCCATAGTGCCTACTAGGCTGGTACTGGGAAGCCCAGCATGGACCCACCCAGACCAAAACCAGGTTTGTGAGTGCCTAATACCTGGGAAGCCCTAGACACCAGAGACCTCAGAGAGGGCTGCATCCCAGAGCCTGTCTTGCTTTCAGTAGACAGACTATCCAGGAAGATCCCCATGTACTCCATCTCCAACAACACCCAGTTGTTCCCAAGAGACCTCAGGCAAGATCAGCCAGTTGGAACTCATCAGACCCCCACACACCTGTGATTCATTCTCAAATCCTAACTGCCTCAACCCTGCTGCTCACTTTCCTTTCTCATCTTCTAATGGCTGACCTTCCTCAAATACAACATGTGGAGAGCTTTATCATCCTAAAACATCTAAGACAAAAACATACACATACGCCGGGCGGTGGTGGCGCACGCCTTTAATCACAGCACTCGGGAGGCAGAGCCAGGCAGATCTCTGTGAGTTCGAGGCCAGCCTGGGCTACCAAGTGAGTTCCAGGAAAAGGCGCAAAGCTACACAGAGAAACCCTGTCTCGAAAAACAAAAAACAAAAAAAAAAAAAAAAATACACAGAGAGAGAGAGAGAGAGAAGGGGCCTCTGACTATCCTTTTCCAGACATGCACACTGAGCCCTGCCAGCATCTTAGGCTGCCTCCAGCATATACTACCCAAGGCACACCCAGGGCACAGAGCCATAAGGAACAGCTGAGAGGCTGTGCTGTCTGCATGTGCTCTGTGAATTCAACTACCAGTCTCTGCTCCAAACAGTCCTCTCTCATTTCCAAGAGTCCTTGCCTACTCAGAGGGCTTCTTATACTGTTGCCTATGCCTCTCAGAAGTCACCTATGTCCTCAGATGCACACAAGGCTACACCATACCAACTGCCTTTGACATGGCTAGGCCTTGTTTCCCTGCCACTTCCCTGGGGACCTGTGTTCCCCTTCCAGGAGTTCCCAGTCCCTTTCACCCGCCCTGTCAATGTGCTCCCTGCAATCTCCAGCAGGCTCCTTTATTCTGGCCTCTGACAGGTGCCAGCACATGGCTGAAGCCTCTAAAAGGTATGTGGGTACCAGGACAGTGACATAGATAGCAGGACCCAGGCCACGAAGCCACGCTGGTCATCAGAACACAAGCTACTCGGTGCTACAAAACAGAAGTAACCTTCCTAAAATGCCTCTTGAATGAGACAGAGACACAGAGATAGAGACAGAGACACACACAGAGAGAAACAAAGTAACCCAGGGTGGCTTCAACTTATTATGTAGCTGAGAGTGGCCTTGAACTTCTGATCTTCCCGATTCCACTTTCTGAATGCTGGGGTTTCAGGCATGTGCTATCACTCTTGGCAAAAATCTATTTTTTTGACTAGCACATCCCTAGAAACAGTCTCATCACAAACAGACATAAACACATAAGCCCTAAGGCAGAACAGAGCTTCTTTCTCAGAGCAGCGCTTTTATGGGAATTAGTTGTCTCCACAAGACAAGCTGCAGTCTCTTTTGTTTTTATTGTTCAGCTATAAAAAGTGACTCCCTGCTGGGCATATGGCCCTTGCCTATGTACACAGCTGTCATCCTAGTACTCAGGAGCTGGAGGGCAGGAGGATCTCAATTTCTAGGCTAACTGGGAAGATAAACAGAGACCCTGTCTCGAAAAACCATAAACTAATTTGAGAAGTAATATTATAAAGAGCAAATCCTTAAAGATATAAGCAGCTAGGTTCTGGTCACAAAAATGAAAAGGCGTAATATATTTTTTACTCAAATCAAGATGAATTTGACTATCCATGTCACTGTACCAGCTGGAGGACACTGTGCCAGCTTGTTTCCTGTGGCCCTGCTAGACTGGGAATATCCAAGTGACCCTGGGCACGCAGCAGCAGGCAGATCTCCTGTCTGACATGACAAGAGACACACTTGGGTCTGCAGTCAGAAGCCTGCCCCAAGGATTTACACAGTGGTCTAACAGATGTGTGAGAAAACACTGCTGGGCCCCACTGCCCTCTGAGTCAGCTCAGCAGGGAGCAGCAGCCTCCAATGGACTCCTATTCACAGAGAAGTAACTGCCACTCAACAAAGAACCTGACACAAAACCGCCATCTCTGAGAAAACCAAACACTAGAATACAGAGGTCACAGCCTACAACTTTGCTGACCTGAACTGGCACCATCTCCAAAGGATGTCCCCAAGGGAGGACCCAGCACCTATTGCTACTCAATGATGATCTGCATCCAGGTAAACAAACCAACAAGACTGTTAAAAATATAAAGATGCCAGAAATCTTCTAAGTCGAGTGAAACTAACATATTCTGTAGTATCCAGTTCCCGTAGCAAACCTCCTCAGTCACGGTGAGGCCAGGGGGATTTTAGGAACACAACACTCTCCTACAACTATGCTGCCATGCTTCTCTCCACCAGCACTGACCACATGCTGAGGAAGTCACCTGGCAGATAAAGACGCCTACATCTGTGTTCACAAGCTCCACTTCCTGCCAGTAAAACTGCTGTACAGACCAAAGGGAAGCCAGAGTCAGAGCCAGGTAGAGTAAGCCACACCTAGAGCCTAGCTCTGTGTGTCTGTGCCAGGCCAAGACCCCAGTACAACCAAGAAACACCGACAGACATGCGTGCACATTCAGGAGAGTGTGCACGTCCAGGAGCCTCCCTCAGGTGTCCGGGAGGGAACGATCAGCCTGTTCCAAGTTACAGAGGCCTGAGGAACACTGAACATCCATGCCTTGGCAGATGATAAAAGACAGCCAGAGCACACAGGCACGCATGTGCATGTCCCATATATGTCATAGGGGGTCCCTCTTACCACCATGCAGTGCCTGCCCCCAGCTCTACTCAAGAAGAGAGGTCTATGCTTATGAAAGAGTTAATTTCAAAAGTGGATAAGGGTTTTAGGAACAGTGGGGAAAGGAGGATTGAGTAAACTCCTGTGCCCCAAATGCAGAGCTCCAGGCCTCCAGGAGGGCGCCATTCTCCAGCCATATTGACAGTCTCTCCAGAGACTCAGTCTCTAAAGAAATAGCTAGAAACACAAGAGTCCCAACACCAGTCTACTCCATAAAACTCAAAGCTGAGGTGTGCTCAGACCCATATCTCAAACAGGAGCAAACCAGAGAAAACATCTCACCTGAAGACAGACCAGAGTAACCATGGGTGGAAGGAAGCTGTAGGGACAGAAAAAATTTCACCCTCTCTCAACAAGGTGCAGAATGTCCAGAGAGGCAAGACACCCCTAGCCCTTCACAACAAGAATCACTGGACTGGCAGAGAACCACCAAGGAGACAGGAATGGGTATGAGGGGCTCGAAGAGGCCCCAGTGCCTCAGCCCCACTGAAGAAAAGAGATAGTAAGGGGTCCTGGTCATGAAGTCAGGATGGAAGAGTCTACAGACTGCGAGAGGAAACTCAAAGGATCATCCCAGAAGTGGGTGCCCAGTCAGCAGGCAAATGTCAGTCCAGCAGAAACACAAGGTTGGTCAAGGTCCCAGGAAGTATGGAAGAATGGCCTGAAGGGGATGAAAGGGTGGTACTCCACACTAGGTACACAGGGCCACCGAGCACTCTGGGCATAGTGATCCATGATGCCCCACCATGGACTGGGGAAAAGGCAAGCCTGGGCCCTACCCACACCCCACAGACCTCAAGGGAGCTAGCTGGCCTCTGCAGGGAAGACGGTGGAGCAGGACGGAGGTCAGACTCAGGTCCTCATGCTTGTGTGGTAACCATTTTACTGACTGAGACACCTCCCCAGCCCCCAAGCATTCTTTTTTGAAGGGCCTCCCTCACAAGGACTTTGGTACGATGCAACATGCTTTTAATCCCAATACTGGGGTCACAGAGACAAGAAGGTCCCTGGGCCCCTGGTCACTTGGTCTAGCCAAACTGGTGAAGCCCATGTCCTAGAGAGAAGCTTCCTTTCAATTTTTTTAAAAAAGTGGTTACTAAACTAACTTAATCCCTAACTACATCCTAAGCATTTGCATATTTGCCCTTCCACCTACAGGTAAGTGTAGTCCTCACCCTCATCAAAGAAACCTGTCTGCAACAGAGGGAGAACCACACCAATCAAAAATACCGAGTCATGGAGCCCAGCCCCGATGGACACATTTACAAAACAACTCTCTCATCTAAGGCTTAGGGAACATTGTAGAAGAGGGAGCAGAAAGCTTCTAAGAGCCAGAGGGCCAAGGAGTTTGCTGTGAGACTGTTTCCTACTAATGTCAGAAGACACAGTCTCACCAATATGACTGCCTAAACACAGCTAAACAAGAAGAGACATGCCAAAGTGGACCAGGGGAAAGACCACAGGCCTCAACCCTACACAGAGAACTATAGGAATATACATGAATATACGTATGTGCATGTAACAAAAATTAATGAAAAAAAGAGGCCATGAATGCGAAGGAGAGTAAGGAGGGGTATATGGAAGGGTTTGAAGGGAGAAAAGGGAACAGGGAAATGATGTAATTATAATCTCAAAAATAAAAGAGTTAATAAATTAAAAAATAAAGTGGGTGACATTCCTGAGGACACCATTGAAGGTTGAACTCTAGATTACTGCACACATGAACATATACACCCACACATAAATATACACACAAATCAAAGTAAAAACATACACACACAAAACCACAATGCTATTCTCACCTGGCCTCCTACACTATTCACCCTGTCCCTACACCACCATCTGTCTACACAATTCCAGGTATTCTAGACAGTGCCTGCTCAGTACTCAGGACCTCCTGCTGAGCTTCCTGTCCTGCTACCTGAAGCACAGTTCAGATGCTTCCAGCTGAACTGGGCTCACCTGCTACCCAGCAACAGCTAACTGTACGGTGATGCTGGCCTTCAAGTTTAAGTCACAATGGGATGTGGGGACTAAGTGGAGGCTGACTAGAATAGTGTTCACTTCAGGAACAGGGGGCATCTGAATCCTTAAGCAGACAACTGAGGTAGGGAGGGAGGAGGGAGCCACTGCTCAGGGGGTCTGAACAGTGGAGCAGGATGAGGTGGGGCCCATAAGACACCCCACCTCCACAATGAGCTCATCTATAATGTCCTAACACCAGCACTGCCCTGGACAGATTTACTTTTCTTACCTCCTGTGGAGCCAGAGTGTTCACGGCATCTCCAGAGCAGGACTACCCCTTGGTTATCAGTCTATCTTTGTTATAAGCTAACCTCCTCCCCAAAAGGTACAAGCCAAGGACTCCTCTGCTGGCATCCTCATTCTATATCACTGTCCACACATGATGATGCCACATACCACATCCAGAGCACTGGCTTGGGCCCCCAGAACTTGTTGCCAACTATCCAACAGCCAACATCACACTAAAGGGACACCAGGGAGACTGGGCTTTCAACCCTCAGAGTCACCAGCTTCTAGAAAATCTGACTGTCAGAGTCCACAGCACATCAGCAGAATGTAAAATAGGCATCAACAGGAACTAAGCTACCTCCCCTAAGACTGGGACTCCAGACAGGCTTCTCCTAAACCCAGTGGCAGTCTGTCCTATCTGCACTGTCCCAGTATGGACTCAACAGACACACTAAAGCAGCTCCTTTCAGGATAGCCCTGGCACCACCCATAACACCCAGAGTTTGACATTCACTCACAGCAGTGCCTACAGGAGGCAAACCAGACCTGAAGCCCTGGGACAGGTATGGATAATGGGGCAGTCAGGGAACTGCCAATGCCAGTCACCAGGAGAAGAGAGGCACAACCCTGCCTCCCCCTCAGTCCTGCTTCCTGCAAGAAGTACCAAGGGGCCACACAGTTTAATCCCAGCATTCAAGGGACAGAGGCAGGCAAATCTCTATGACTTCAAGGCCAGACTAGTCTGGTCTACATGAGTGAGTTCCAGACCAGCCAAGACTCCACACTGAGGCTGGCTAGGGGTGGGGAGGAAGCAACAGGGGCCTACTACTTCTGCCCCTCCCTAACAACCAACACAGAGGGGAGCAGAGCTGCTGGGCTCCACTCCAGCTCCTACAGGGGGCTAAGAAACCCTACCGAAGCCCCCAGATGCATCCAAGTAGACATGCCCTCCTAGCCACAGTGAGAGCCCATTCTCTCTGTTCTCTTCTCCTTCTCCCCATTGCCAGCAGTGGGCACCTCTCTGGGATCACAAGAGAGCAGGCAGTGGTCTACTACACCAACTAAAACCCTCCCTCAAAACCACTCTGCTGGGTGGTGGTGGTACACACCTTTAATCCCAGAACTCAGGAGGCAGAAGAGGCAGGTGGATGTCTGAGTTCAAGGCCAGCCTGATCTATAGAGTGAGTTCCAGGACAGTCAGGGTTACACAGAGAAACCCTGTCTCAAAACAAAACAAAACACTCCCCAGAATGTGCCAGGAATGTCCAGGATGTTAGAGCACAGCACAGACCTGCTGGTCTCTGAATGAGGCACAGCCCAAGTCAGCAGCTTTGGCTCCTGTAGCCATCACAAGCCAAGGGTCTGGGCCTTCGGTGGTACCAAGCTCTGCCTCAGCTTCCAGGAAAGGCTTCTCACTTTCTAAGTAACTGCCACCCTCAAAATGTAGTTAGGGTTCCCAAGAGATGAGGATGCACCAAATACAACAACAGCTTAGTTGAAAATCCACACTCAGTCCCTCCTTGGTTCCTCAGAGCCCAGGGTCCAGGTTCCACATGTGGGGGTTCTGCCTGTGGAGTATGACTGAAGTTTTGGGGGTCAGTTGGGACAGGCCATCCCCCTACCAACCAAGCTATGCCATGTTCCCTGACAAGCTGGCCTTACACAGCACCTTAGCTCAGAAGACAGTAGTCAAGTAAGATTAGAGGACTGCCGGCCATAACCAACCTTACCCCAAGACCAACACAAGGCAAAGCATAGGCTTCCTAAGCAACCCAGAACAAAAATGTAGCCTCACCCGTGTCATTTTCAGAAAGTCCAAGGATGGGCGCGTCCACCTGGCATCCTCCTCCCGTCTCCGTTTGCGCCGGACCCTCCTCCCATCCAATACGCAAGGCTGTGACCGGCACCGGAGCAGGCCATGGTGTCGGCCCAGCTCCGGTGTGGATGTGGGGGTGCTGCTGGCTGAAGGCAGGCAAGTGCTTGCATCTACAAGGTGCTCTTGTGAGAGAGACAGTCGGCGCCTGGAGGAAAACGGACAGGGTCCTGCAGAAAGCCAAGGTGGACCTGAGCTTGTATTGCCCTCACTGCCATCCACAAAGCCACTGCTGGCTGAAGCTGGCCGGGGTGTCATCGGTGAGGTAGGGCCAGCAGGTGATACAGGACTCCTGGGTAGGCCTGGGCCTCGACTTGCCTGCAGGGTAGGGTTCCCGAGGCCACTGCAGCTCTGCAGTGTGGCACTCCCACCACTGTTGCATCTCCTCTTAGAGATGGGGGTCCACACCCTGGAGTTACCAGGGCGCCATGGGGAGCGGCATCGAGCCAGCTCCTCTGGTTCTGACAGGGACCGGCAGTGTCGCTTGGTCGGTGGTGCTGCAGGTGGCCCTGTGCTCTCACGGAAGTCCAAGAAGCTGCCCATTTCCGTAGACCCTGGAGATGCCAGCTGCCATTTGAGACCTTCGGTGTGAGACACACCAAGTGGGCCCAGTGGGAAGGGGCCTGAGGCCGCCTGGCTCCCAATGGGCCATCCTCCATGTAAGGCCTTCCAGGGACTTTTGTCCACTAAGGAAACACAAAGGTGTGGGAAGAAACAGGTGAGCAATAGGAAGCCACACTGCTGAACCCCTTCCCAGGCTCATGGACACATCTGAACAAAAACACCTCTGTTTTACATGGTTGCTACCACCCGATCTTCAGTGGCCACTGGCATCTAAATCACCAGGCTTCACCTGGTCTTTATTTGTTAATTTTTTTCGAGACAGATTCTCTCTCTATAGCCCTGGTTGTCCTGAAACTCACTCTGTAGACCAGGCTGATCCCAAAGTCACAGATCCACCTGCCTCTGCCTCCTGAGCCCTGAGATTAAAGGTGTGCGCCACCAGGCCTGGCTTCACCTGGTCCTAAGGAGTTGTCTCTCCACCTGTGTTTCCTGAAAACAACTGATTCCATCTTACCTCCATTTCACTAATATATTGATTGTGTCATAAAAATGCTTTACACCTGTCACTGGCTAGCCTCTAAAGGCGAACCTTTGTCAGACAGGAGCCAGACAAAGCTACTTCTTAGAAATTGCCACATTTCCTTTTTTGTTTGTTTTTGTTTCATTTTGTTTTCGAGACAGGGTTTCTCTGTGTAGCTTTGGAGCCTGTCCTGGAACTGGCTCTGTAGACCAGGCTGGCCTCGAACTCACAGACATCCTCGTGGCTCTGCCTCCAGAGTGCTGGGATTAAAGGCGGGCGCCCCCACCGCCTGGCAAATTGCTACATTTCTTAATGACTAAAGCTGACAGTCAGTCTTAAATCTTCTCACAGATAGAGGCTTTGGCTGAAGCTGGGTATAGTGGTTCATTTCTATGATCCCAGTATTTGTGAGGCAGAGGCAGGATTGATGAGCATTTGAGTTTTACTTTGTGTCTAAGATACACAGTGAAACCCTGTCTCAAACAAAACAAGACTTGGCCTGGACATCTGCCTGCTGAACACTGGACTGGGACCCCCCACCCAACATCCTCAAGCCTTCACTTCTTCAGCCCTAAAGCAGGGTGCTGGCAATGGCCCCTTGGTGGCTGGTCATCCTGTAACACCATGCACCTAAGACATCACGGCTTAAATGCAACATCAAACCCCCTGAGGAAGATTTAGGAGTCCTTAAGACACTGAGCCCAGATTGTAGCTCACAAGACTCAGTCAGCACCCTAGGAGCTAATACAAATCTACATCCCCCAGGGGATATGTCCACATGGCAGCTTTCCATACACGTGCCCAGACCAGTCCAGCTCTCCTCTGGTCAGCTCAAGCACTCAGTACAACCTGGCACCCAGACTCTGCATGAGCCTCTCAGAGCTACCATGACCCTAGCTCCTATTCCTCTTGTTAGCTGCAAAGGGCAGAAACCTGCTCCAGCCCTCACACAGAGAAGTGCAAAGTCAGGTAAGTGGGCGTCTTCATATAGAGTCAACCCAGCTGTGAAGCCCAAATATCCAATGACCTGACCAGAGGATGCTCTGGACACTCTTAATTAATGGGAGGGCATCCAACAGGTTACTCAGCCTTTCCCTGCTTCTTCTAACCACTGTCAAGCTAAGAGACACTGGAGTAGAGGCCACAGAGACCAACAGGAAAAACAGCCAGGGTCACCTCTAGGGAAAGATACATCAAGGGCCCTGGGGTGACCTGACACAGCAAGGAGGCAAGAGAGGGGGCTGAGGGGGAAAGGGAAGAAAGGAGTGCATAAGAAGCCCTCAGAAACTCTGAGCAGGGACGGAGCTAGTTAACATGGCCCCACATGCAGGATGGACTGGAGGAGCCAAAATCAAGTGGGAGTGAAGACACAGGCCAGGTGAGACGGGGATGGGGACCTCACATCCTCCAACTTTTCGTGAAAAAGTCAGTCAATCCCTCTACCTTTGTAATCAGCAAGGTGAATCTGACATGGTTCTACCATGTAAGCTGTTCCCACTGTCAAGACCAACACAGGGTGATTCTAACCCCAGGGTCTTTGCTTGGATTGATCAGAAGTGTGCTCCACACTTAGGGACCACTATCCTCTGTAACCACTAAAGAGTAATGTGTCAGGAATGAGGGCAAGCCTAGGCAGGTGCAGGAGTACTCATTCAGCCAGTGTACCACAGCATAATGGCAGCCAGAACCTTATACCACCTGATTATCCTCCCGATGGCTGAAGGAAACCACAAAGTGGGCCCTGTGTCTCACATAAAGGGTAAAGCAGTCCCTAGCTTCCTCCCACATCACCAGCAGCAGCAAAGAGAGGCCTTGCTGAGCCTTGACCCTGGCCCATCCTGCTCAGAGACCAGTTCTGACTCCTAGACCATGAGTGGGTGTGGGGGTGATGGGGGGGGGGGCTCATGATCTTCCTGTCCCACATGTAGGTCACACGAAGGCCTCCCTAAATCTTGCTCTAAATATCTGACTCAGTCCAGCTCCAAAACCCCCTCCTGGTCAAAGGTCCAACACCACCTTGCTCCATCATCAGCTTCTTTAGCCCTAGAAAGAGCCTACCTGGGCTTCTGAGACACTTACCGCCAATCTCCAAAGGGAACAAATGGCCACTTTTGTTCAGTTTCTCAGCAGAATACTAAAAGTGACAAGAGAGAAGTCTCAGTACTCATGTGCAAACTTCAGAGTTCACTACAGTAATGCTAATTCTCCCTAACACCTCTGTTGGTGTTTAAAATAAAAAGCACTGACCTCTAGAAAATATCTTTTTCTTACTTAATAAAAGGGTTGAGTTTTTTGTTTTTGTTTTTTTTTTTAAATATTTACTCTCTGTATAGAGGGGCAGGTTACAGATGTGCTACAGTGTACATGTTAAAATGAGAAGCAACCTACGGGAGTTAGTTCTTTCCTTCCACCACGTGGGTTCCAGGATCAAATTCAGATCATCAGGTTTGGCAACAAATACCTTTACCCACTGAGCCATTTCACTGGCCCAATGAAGTTTTAACCTAATGAGATGTAGCTGAACAAACGACATCGTCCCACGCCACTACACACTTCCTCATACTTGCTTTTGAAGTTCTGGCCCTTTACTTTTAGATGGTGTGTGCTAATGGTCTTTCAAACCTCACCACTTAGTTACTTTTCAGAAAGACCTTGAGAGGCTGGAGATAGTTCAGCAGTTAAGAGACAGCTCAGCATTGGCTGCTCTTTCAGGACCCCAGCTCAATTCCCAGCACCCTCACAGAAGCTCATAATCATCTGTAACTCTAATTCCAGGGGATCTGATACCCTCTTCTGGCCTCCTTGAGCACCAGGTACAGACATGGTGTATATACACTCAGGCTAAATACTAATCACGGAAAATACAAATAAATAAAACTTAAAAAAAACACCCATACAGACAAAATTGAAGAAAAAAAAAAAGACTGAGCCAAGACGTGAGAACCCTTTACTGCTCATGATGGTACAAATATAGGACCCATGCCCTAGCTTGATGGTCCCAGTCCTGAGAAGGGTCCAGACAGCAGGATGACCCCCTACAACATGGCAGATAAGCTACTGGCAGTCTCAGAGATTAGCAGGAAATGCCATAGCAACAGCACCAGAAGCCTTGAGGAACTACTGTTGTTTCACATAAAGAGAAAGCCATGTGTGTGGTACACATTTATAATCCCAACCTTCAGGAAGGCCAAGGCAAGAGGAATACTCCAAGTTCCAGACCAGTCTAAGCTACTTAGCAAGAGCCTGTTCAATCAATCAACCAATCAATAAACAAGACAAGTAGAGTGTCACATGCCTGTAATCTAGCACTTGGGATTTCATGGAGATGGAAAAGAAGGATCAGGATTTTGGCTTTATAGCAAGGTGGGCTTGGTAAAACTCCATTCTCAAAAAAATAAGAAAAGAAAAGAAAAACAACAAATAAAAATGAAAGAAGTTGCCGGGTGGTGGTGGCGCACACCTTTAATCCCAGTACTAGGGAGGCAGAGCCAGGTGGATCTCTAGTGAGTTCAAGGCCAGCCTGGCCTACAGAGTGAGATCCAGGACAGGCACCAAAACAACACAGAGAAACCCTGTCTCGAAGAGGGAAAAAAAAATACATAAATAAAGGAAGGAAGGAAGGAAAGAAGGAAGGAAGGAAGATAAAAGTTGGGTTTATGACTCAGAAAAGGTACCCTTTAACAACAGGTAGCCTGTCTACAGGCAGACAGATCTTCCTCTGTAGTGGATTATGTTTCCCCAAGCACAGCTGAATGGAGGTGGTGAACACGTGATCAGCCTGGGTGCTATGGTCACTGGACCACCTCAGGCTAAGATGGAAAGAGAGAAAGCTACTTTACAGATACTATGAAGCTCTTAGCCACTGTGCATAATTAGTGGGCTGCCCACACCTTTCCAATAGCTGCAAATGCCTCCAGCCTTGGTCCAGCATAATAGTTTCCCCTTCCATGTGGCTGATAACTACTCCCCTAGCCAACAGTCCTCCTGCTGAGGTCCAACCACTTCCCCAGAGCAAGTACCTGCTGTTTTCCTAGCCCACCTTCCTTGGGCCTGCCATCTCCTGTGTGCATAAGAATACACCTACTACAATAACCCAATAGACTCCAGGAAGGACAGGCCTTTCTTAGCCAATAGAAATGATTCCTGGGGTAGCTGAGGAGCTTTGGGCCTGGACCTAACCAGATGTATTGAGTGCACATTCAAGGACTGGTGCAGCACAGCCAGACACTTCACAGCAGGCAGCTACAAGGCTCTGCAAGAGATGGATGAGTAGGTGAACAGAGCACGGACACGGTACAGACACCCGGACAGTGGGTCTAATGCAAGAGAGCAGAGTACTGATCATGTCCATTTGTAGGGACCAGCCTCTGTCTCATGCCACATCCAAGGGCCTTGAGACATGGCAGCTTCTGAACCTCCGTGGGAGATACTCAAGAAAGCAGATCTGCTGAGATAGCAGGCTCCCACTGGGCCAATCCAAGCCTGGCCCTGCCCAGATGGACATGGCTGGGGAACACACACAGGACACCAACCGCCCATGTTACATCTATCTAAACCAGAGGCATGATGAGCCTTCCATGCTTCTTGCTTCCAGCTCAGCCACATCACACTTTCCTCTCGCCTCTTCCCCTGACATCTAGCTTATAGCCTTTTACTCTAGCTCTGCTACATCTGTCCTGGACCAATCTAATGGTGGTGGTCTTGGCTGGCCTTTCTCTCTGATTCCACTGGCCTCATTATCCTCTTCCCACAGCTAGAGGGTACTGCTACCCTGATCTGAATCACAGCCCTTCTGCTTCAAGCCCTTGGCACCTAAGAGTCAAGTCCCGGGACCAAGGCATATGTCTTAGTTAAGTTTCTACTGCTGTGATAAAACGCCATGACTAAAAATGACTTAGGGAGAAAAGGGTTTATTTGGCTTACATATCCCTAGTCACAGCCCACTGAGAGAAGCCAAAGCAAGAATTCAATCAAGGTATGAACCAGAGGCAGAAACTAAAGCAGAAGCTATGGAGGAATGCCGCTTACTGGCTTGCTCTGCACAGCTTGTTCAGCCTGCTTTCTTAGACTATCCAGGACCAACGACCCAGGGGTGGTACTATATCCCTACTGAGTGTGCCCTTACCATCAATCATTAGTCAAGAAAATGCCTATACTCTTGTGTTCTCAACTAAGATGACCTCTTCCAAGATGTCTAGGCTTGCGTCAAGTTGACAAAAACCAACCAGCCTAGTATATGATCTTCACTGCTACCCTCAGCCAGGAAAGCACTTCCTGCCCAAGTCATTGCCCACTTCCTCCAGTTACACTGGCTCCTGATCTCCCTGCCTCTCCAGAGGCAGGTAAACACTTTCCCAGCTCTGTATTAAAAGCCTCAGTGCACAACTGAAATGCACATATGAAATTCAGGTACCAATGTCTCCTACTGTTTGAAAATACTCCAAGCCCAAATACATGTGACAGCTGGGCCCAACTACCTGTCAACTGCTCCTTCCTTGTTGCCCCCAAATCCCTCATTTTCCCTGCTAACAAAAAATTTCCAAATCTTTTTTTAAAAAGTGGGGGGTGGGTGTAGGGGGGTGTCTGGGAGAGATAGCTTAGAGATTAAGAGCACTGGCTGCTCTTCCAGAGGTCCTGAGTTTGATGAATTCCCAGCAACCACATGGCAGTCCACATAATGAATAAATCTTTATTAATAAAAATTAAAAATAAAACCTTTTGCCAACTTCAGTGTATACCCCAATCACACCCCAGATCCTCACTGTTGCTCTGGCAGCGATACCTGAGGCCACCGCCTTCACCAACCCTCCACCTATGGTCACAAACCATCTGTGCCTCTCCTCCCTTAAGGTAGCAATGAGTCTGATACAATCACTCATTTTTCCAGGTCTTTCTGTAACAGCTGGACTATTCACTATCCTCCAAGCATGAAAAGGCAAAGTAAGAAAAGCTGGGTGTGCCTCGGGTTCAGGGTATCTAAGTTGGGAAAAAGGAGCCCATATGACCAAATAAAGTGAACCTAGATAGCAGAGATGGGAGGAGCCAGCCCTGCTGAATCAGAGGAGGACTGGAAGACACTGGCTTCAGAGGAGGACCATGGGTGCAGGATCAAGCACACAATGTGAGCCCATAATGACAGAGTCCATGGTGGCAGACATCAGCTTCTGTCCCCAACAGAGCCCCAAGACTAGGCCATGTCCTTGCATTCTCCTCTAGCTCTACTGCCCTTGAGCTTCAAAAGCTGCATCATTCTGGTGGCCCAAATGCCAGAACTGTGGCCACCGCAAGTTGTCCCCACCCAGCACATCAGGGCTCAGTCAGGCAGCCCAAACTACCCAGACTAGCACCACAGTCATGACAATGGAGGCACTGAGTGTTTAATGACTTTCAGTTTTATTAAAAATGTAATTATTTCAAATTTTACTTTTAAAATTGATATTCAGTTTTGTTATTAGAAAACTCCCGATGGGTGGTGGTGGTGGTGGCGGCGGCACACGCCTTTAACCTAGCACTCGGGAGGCAGAGGCAGGTGGATCTCTGTGAGTTTGAGACCAGCCTGGTCTACAGAGCTAGTTCTAGGAAAGCCACGGCTACACAAAGAAACTTTGTCTTGAAAAACCAAAAAAAGAAAGAAAAGAAAAATTGTTACTTATGTTTAGGATGCCTTGACTAGATGAATCTACTTTTCCAAGTGTAAATTTTATGAAAAGTTCACTGGGAAGAATAAATGTCCTTTAGGCATCCAAGTTTAGAAAGACTTCTGCCTACAGTCTAGGCATAAACATTACCCAACTTGGACATCATCATCATATAAGACCTTAAGAAAAGAGTGCAAGTTCCAGGACAGACTCCAAAGCAACACAGAGAAACCCTGTCTTGAAAAAACCAAAAGAAAAGAAAAGAGTTATTTGCATACTTTCTTTGCTTTGTGTTTCTGGAATCCCTAGCTGTATTCAGAGTTTATCTGTGTTAGCTTCAAGTTTCATGGCACTAAAAACCAAAGACAAAACATTAAAGTGCATCTGGGGTCATGTGATAAGTAATAAGTTACAAACATAAAATATTAAAAATAAATATCCACCAGATGTGATGGTACACGCCTATAATCCCAGCACTCAGGAGACAGAGGCAGGTGGATCTCTGTGAGTTCAAGGCCAGCCTGGTCTACAGAGTGAGTTCCAGGTCAGCCATGAGTACACAGTGAAACCCTGTCTCAGGAAAAAAAAAAAACCTAACAAATTAATTATGAATTAATAAATAAATAAATGGCTTCATGGTTTTAAAAAAAGGCCCAACCACCAAGCTAAAGCAGGTGAATGAATCTGTGTTGATAAATCTGAAACATCCCTGGAAAGGGGCAGCAGGACCACGGGATCACTTACCCTGGCAGATCTGGTAAGCAGGCCACAGAATTCTGTGTAGGTCAGCTTTGCATTAGGAGTTGATTTGGTTTGTGGTGATGATTATGACAGACACTGGCTTCTGTCCAATGCCCCCACTCAGCTCTGCCTCCACCCTACAGTGTGCTGTCTCCATGTCTATGTCTCCGCACAGCGGGCTGTGCCCACCTCTGACCCCCAAGCTGACTCACCGGGCCAGCCTCCCGGGCCCTTCGGGTAAGGTCATCCAAACTCTGGTTCTGCAGCTTCTCTGTGATAAGAGTGACCATGGTCGGGGCTCTTCCTTGGTCCACATCTATGGGCACTGGATTTCCAGAACACTGGATATCAGCAGTCTCAAGCCATCAGACCTGAGCTAAAACACAGGGTTATAGCTCTGACTTAATGATGCTGATCCATTTCCATGAATTCTTCAAGGCTGTGTCTCTGCAAAGAGAAATTGCCACATGACTATATGCAGAATGCTTCAGTCCATATTTCTGTTACATACAACATCCTGTATACACAAAATGTTCCTAACATCCCTCTGACAAATACCTTCCCGATTCCAAGACAACCAAGCACGTTCCTTCCTAGAACCTCCAATAACATCTTCTAACCTATGGTAACCTTCTGGTAACATCTAGTGGTTCTCAATCTGTGGGTCACAACCCCTTGGGGGTGGCAGGGGGGAGTGTTGAACAACCATTTCACAGGGTTGCCTAAGACCATCAGAAAGCACAGATATTTATATTACAATTTATAACAGTAACAAAATTACAGCTATGAAATAGCAATGAAAATAACTTTATGGTTGGGGGTCATCACAACACGAGAAACTGTATTTAAGGGTCACAGCATTAGGAAGGTTGAGAACCACTGGTCTAGATGAAGGCCAGAGGGTGAGGTCCTTATTAGGACCAGCCTCCAGGGCTGGAGAGATGGCTCAGAGGTTAAGAGCACAGGCTGCTCTTCCAGAGGTCCTAAGTTTAATTCTTAGCAACCACATGGTGGCTCACAACCATCTACAATGAGATCGGACGCCCTCTTCTGCCCTGCAGGCATACATGCAGGCAGAATATTGTATACATTATAAATAAACTGTACAAAAAAGAGGACTCCCCAAAATACATTTTAAAAAGTATGAGCATAATATAAAAATATAGAGTTCTTAAAAAAAAAAAAAAAAAAAAAAAAAAAAAAACAGCCTCCAAGGCCTCTCCCGAAGCAGCAAGAAAGCCCATGGCAGGCTCTGTCCCCAAAGGGCGATGAATGCACAAAAAGAGACAACAGCAGCCACATCCACTGAGAACACCAGCAGTAAGCTATGGGGCCCATACCACAGAAGCCTGCCAGCACTTACAGTTGACCACACCGCACCCACAACTCCAGTCCCTGAAGCTGGGGTTCTCTTTATAAAAGATGAACAGGTAGGGTGCCAGGCACAGAGCTCTAGACCAGGCCCAACCTGCGGCAAGGGACCAGAACAACTCTGGTAATGATGAAAAAGGGGAGTCGTGGGCTCTTAGCTTTCCATCCCATAATAAGCAACTAAGAACACACAAGAGGCCTGCACCCTTTGCAGCTGTCACCCCACTGCCCACATACAGCTCTGATTCTCAGAGTCTCACACCTGAATATGAGCAGGTGTGTCAGTCAAGGGCTACCAGCTCAGAAAGCAAAAGGAGCCAAAACAGAGGGTGGAGAAACATGGCAAACTGGGATAATCAACAAGTAGGGCTGGGTGCAGTTCAGCGGCAAACACTTTCTTAGAGTGCAAAAAGACCTGGATTCTATCACTGTTGTACGATATTATTTTAAGATGTGTTACATTTGTTGATGCTGTAAAACATTTGTTTTAATGATGCAAAGATGTGTTGCATTCTTTTTTTTTCTTGGTTTTTCGAGACAGGGTTTCTCTGAGTAGTTTTTGGTGCCTGTTCTGGATTTCGCTCTGTAGACCAGACTTCCGAGTGCTGGGATTAAAGGCATGCACCACTACCATCCAGCTTGTATTGCGTTCTTTTATGTTGCATTTGTTTACCTCTGTGAAGCTGTGTTACTTTGCCTGTCTAAAATACCTGATTGGTCTAATAAAGAGCTGAATGGTCAATAGCAAGGCAGGAGAAAGGATAGGTGGGGCTGGCAAGCAGAGAGAATAAATAGGAGGAAAAATCTGGGAGGAAGATGGAGGGACAAGAAAAGGAAGAGAGGAGGACTCCAGGGGCCAGCCACCCAGCTACACAACACAACAATGGAGAGAGAGAGAGAGAGAGAGAGAGAGAGAGAGAGAGAGAGAGAGAGAGAGAGAGAAATAGAGAAAGGTAAAAGCCCAGAGTCAGAAGGTACAGGGGATAATTTAAGAAAAGCTGGCTAGAAATAAGCCTCTATGTGTATTTATTTGGGAGCTGGCTGGCAGGCCCCTCAAAAGAGTCAAAGAAAAAAAAGTTAAAAAACAAAACAAACAACAACAACAAAAAAAAAAAAAAAAAAAAAAAACACTGCAAAAAAAAGAGAAAAAGAAGGATGACGGTGAAGACCTGGTAGTCAGCCTTGCCCTCAGGGCCCTTGACAAGGCACAGTCCAGCAAGAGATCACAATAAGCACATTACTCAAAAGGGGAATGAAGGAAAAAAGAGAGAAGAGCTCCTAGAAGTTGAGTTAGGCCAGCACCACCTCAGGGCCTCTACAGTACGTATCCACAACCAACAAAGCACCCGAGGGCACAGGCCACCTCCTTCCACCCCATAAGGGACTCCAAAGGAAAGCAACCCTTGGGAGTGTTTGCCCCAAGAGCAGAGGGTATGAGCCACAAGGTCCACATCTGCTGGAAGTACCATCACAGCCAGGTAGGGCTCAGGCTGGCAAATAAGATGCACCCAAGCCTAGGACTCTGTCAACAGAAGAAGGGAACAGAATTAAAGAGAAAATCATATGAACACTACTAGAAAGATCTCAAACAAGATCAAACACCCACTTTTCATTCTTGAAAAAATATACACAAACTGTCAACAGAAGCAACTAACACTTCCTCTGTGATTTTGAAATATGAGGCTCAAAAGCCAGCATGGAACTGAACAGGGCAAGGTTAGCATGTAGCAAGCATTAGGAACAGGGCCACATCACCAACACCACACAGAGCACACACTGGCGAGCCTAGAGCCTGGCATGAGTTTCCATTAGCAGATGCAGGAAACAGGTTGCCCAGCCCATGCATATCTCTGAGCTCATTTCAATAAAGTGACATCAACACATGGATGCTGTTCTCAGCCAAGGATATACCACACTACTCACATACTATTCCTGTTTAGTTTGTCTGACCTGAAATCTCATGGCCGGGCGTGGTGGTGGTGGTGGTGGTGGTGGTGGTGGTGGTGGTGGTGGTGGTGGTGGTGGTAGACGCCTTTAATCCCAACAGTCAGGAGGCAGAGACAGTAAGATCTCTGTGAGCTCAAGGCCAACCTGGTCTACAGAGTGAGTTCCAGGACAGACTCCAAAAGCTACAGAGAAATCCTATCTCAAGAAACAAAAAAAAAAAGAAAAGAAAAAGAAAAAGAAAGACAGGAAGGAAGGAAGGGAGGGAGGGAGGGAGGAAAAAGAAAGCCCATCCACATAACTTGGTACACTCAGCCCCAGCAGAGTGACAACCATCTCCAACTTACACCAGAGAGGAACAACAGCCAGAGCAGGGCCAGCCTGTCTCATTTTCTTTCAAATGGAGGAGACTAAATTAGAATCAGTCCCATCATAGGAGCAGCACTGGTTCCCCATAAGCCTGGCAAGCCAGCAGGGACACAGAGCCATGAGCAGCCTAGCCTCATTGCTCATCTAAACCGAAAGCCCCTAAATCCCCAACCTCTGAGCCACACCCAAACAAGACAAAGGCTTTGCAGGGTCTTCCATCAAGGAGAGTGATGATGACAAATGGTCATTCCTGGCCCATGTGCTACCACAGGGGCTCTCACACACCTTGCTGTGACTTTTTATTTAATTTTTCGAGATTTAGCCTCCATGCCAGAAGAGGGCACCAACTATAGATGGTTGTGAGCCACCATGTGGTTGCTGGGAATAGAACTCAGGACCTCTGGAAGAGCATCCAGTGCTCTTAACCTCTGAGCTATCTTTCCAGCCCATTGTTATTACTTTTTAAGATTTATTTATTTTTATTTTATGTGTGTAGATGTTTTGCCTGCATGTATGTCTGTGCACCACATGCATGCAGTGTCCACTGAGGCCCGAAGAGAGTGTCAGATGCCCAGAACTGGAGTTACAGACAGTTGTTAGATGTCATGTGGGTGCTGGGAATTAAACCCAGATCCCCTGGAAGAGCAGTCAATGCTCTCAACTGCTGAGCCATCTCTCCAGCTCTCATACACCTTGTGGTAACCTCAACACAAAGCACACACATCAACCTAGAAAGGCCACAGAAGTACAATGCAACTTAAAAAAAAAAAAATTAACAAAATCACTAGGATTTTATATCTTAAAATAAGCCACATAGTCATAAGAGAAACAGCTGGTTCTAAAGCTGGAGCACCTGGAGTTTAAAAGGCAATGTATGACTCCAAGGAAGATGAAGGGCTCCTAATGGAACAGGCACAGGGCCACTGGAACAATCCAATCCACATGAGGTAGGAGTCCCAAATCCACATGAATGAGTCAATATCTGAGAAAAAAAAACAGTGAACAAAAGTGAAAGTCCTTCCTTAGAGCAGTGACAATGACCAGCAGGGACAAAACAACAGAAAATTTAAAATCCACCACTTTACAATATCCTGGCAAGGATCATCTCTGAATGTCAACCACAGCCACAGGTAAATAGATTATTTGAGTCTCCAAGTTTCTTCCCACAAGACAATTACAAAGGAAAATAATGAAAACTAGCCTGAACCACAGGATCAAAGTGACCATAGCCACGGACAGGGCATACAGACAACACAAGACTCTCGAAGGGACACTGAGGAAGTCACAGTCCACTGTGGGACTCCTCACAAAAACACAGAACATTAATCTTTTTTTCCGAGATAGCGTTTCTCTGCATACCCCTGGCTGTCCTGAAACTTGCTCTGTAGACTAGGCTGGCCTCGAACTCACAGAGATCTGCCTGCCTCTGCCTCCAGAGGGCCTGGATTAAAGGCATTCGCCATCACCACCCGACCAGAACCTCAATTTAATCAGAAGGAAATGTGAGGGGAATCCGGTGAGGCTATCAACAAACTAACTGACAGATGCTTTAGAAGTGTAAGTTGGGTAGAAAGATGCCTCAGTGGTTAAGACACTGGCTGCTCTTCCAGAGGACCTGGACTCAATTCCTAGAACTTAAATGGTAGCCCACAACCATCTGTAACTCCAGTCCCAGGGGATATGATGCTCTCTTTTGGTCTCTACAAGCAATGTATGCACATGGTGCACAGACATGCAGGCAAAACACCCTAAAATTTTTTAGATTTTTTTTTATGTATAGTGTTCTGCCTGCATGTATGCTTGCATGCCAGAAGAGGGCGCCAGATCTCATTATAGATGGTTGTGAGCCACCAGGTGGTTGCTAAGAATTGAACTCAGGACCTCTGGAAGAACAGCCAGTGCTCCCAACTTCTGAGCCATCTCTCCAGCACCCCACCCCACCGGGACCAAATTGTTTAAAAATAATTGCTAGGTCATGAAAGAGCAGAGCAAGGCCCCACCCAGGCCAAAGAAAATCAAATGCAATAATGATCCTCAAAGGGACAACATCCAAAGTCTGACTAGTTGCTGTTAGATAACAACACATTACTGGCTTTATTTTCCAAATTTTATCGATCTTCTGTGTGAGGAGAGGTGTGGATATTGGGAGGGTCTGCGTGCTGCTAAATAGGGGAGTGGTTAAATAAGTTTGAACTGTCACCCTGTCATAACCACAGCTGTTTAAAACATGGAACAAAAAGCCTGCTGGAAACTGTGCTGAAGGAGGCACTTATACAGCACCATTCACAAGGATAGGCAGTGCAAAAGCAGCTCACGGATGAGGGTGTGGCTCAGTGGTGACACCTGTCCCGGGGTAAGCAAGGCTCTGAGCTCCACCCCAGCACTGCAAAACAAATAAAGCAGTCCACAGGTGGGGGAGCAGGCTAGCCAGGTGCTAAAAGCCTTTCCTGCAAAGACCCAGTTTCCAGATCAAGTCACTCCACAGATCTCGGGGTTAGAGCTTGAATATAGCTTTGGGGGATGCAATTCAACCCATAATGCCAAGTGAATCTCCCCTTACAGGAACCTGGATGCACAAAATGAGACATAGCTCAAAAGGCCTACTTAGAGGGACAATCAGAGAAACCTCTCTGAAGGGTGACTCCGCTGCTAACCAAGACTAACAGCTGAGCAAGAGCAGAGGGGGACAATGGAAGACATAGGGAAGACAGCCTCATCAGAGAAACCTGGCTCAAATGACAGAACTGACCAGCCCTGCCCAGGAGAGGGACAGGTACTCTGATGGGAGCTGAGAAAGGATTGCAAGCTCAGGCACTCGGGGAAATATAGGCAATCCCACATCCAGCCCTCCTGAATGTCAACTCCCCACATGGAGTGAACATGCCACAAAGGACAGGCTATAGTCAGCTCACTACATCTCAAGTCACCAAAACTGTTTTGCAAGTAAGCCAGTAGCTTGGATGAACCTCTACCCAGCTCTGTTCCTCCCTACTCAGCCACACTTTCCAGGCCTGGCAACTGCGGACTCCTAAGGCAGACCCATGTGGCAGCCTTGGACCTGGGCTCAGCAGGTGATGCCAGTGCTCTAGGCTCCTCAGTCACCCTTGCAGAGCTCCAGGACACAGAGAAAAGTCCTCACCCTAGCCCAAGGTCTTCTTCCTCTCCATCCCACACTGCTGCCATGCCAGTATGTGGCACACCCTGAACAGGCACTACACAAAGGCAGTACAGGAGTGCCCACCAACTCAGCATCACCAACCCGGGGAAGGATCCTCAAAAAAGGCTTCAAAGGCTGGGCAGTGGTGGCACACGCCTTTAATCCCAGCGCTGGGGAGGCAGAGTCAGGTGGATCTCTGTGAGTTCGAGGCCAGCCTGGTCTACAGGGCGAGATCCAGGACAGGAACAAAACTATACAGGAACCAAAACTACCCTGTCTCGAAAAGCCAAAAAAAAAGTCACACATAGATGTCATACTGCTTCTTGAAAAGCCTGGAACAAAGCCTTGTTTGAGTGCCACAAAGTTGGTACAAGTTTTTTAAAAAAGCCTTTTTAAAACAAAATGAGGAAAGTACAAGACCTCTCTGACATAACTAATCAACATCTTGATAGTATTAAAATCCGTAACTAGTTGATTTGGACAGTAGGATGTTTAGTTTAAAAGCGAACAGGCGTAAAAGTCAATTCATGCAATCCATCACAATGACAGGCTAAAAAAGAAAAAAATCCTACTTTGGGATCAAAAGATGTCAAAAAGTAGCCGGGCGGCGGCGGCGGCGGCGGCGGCGGCGCGGCGGCGGCGGCGGCGGCGGCGGCGCACGCCTTTAATCCCAGCACTTGGGAGGCAGAGCCAGGCTGATCTCTGTGAGTTCGAGGCCAGCCTGAGCTACTAAGTGAGTTCCAGGAAAAGGCGCGAAGCTACACAGAGAAACCCTGTCTCGAAAAACCAAAAAAAAAAAAAAAAAAAAATGCCAAAAAGCATTTGATAAAATGCAACAAACAATCTATTTGTCTAGCATGCAGGAGGATCTGGGTTCCACCCTGCAGAACCAGGAGGAAAAAAAGGGAAAGGTTGTTACTATTTATATGTTCCCCTCCATATCTCGGACCTTTCAGTGTTATTATCATGAGGACTCTTCCCTAATGAATGAAAGAGCTTCTTCTACAGCTCAGCCTCTACCTTTCCAGTACAGGAGGAAACACCTCCTCTCTTGGACCTCATACATAAGGCCACGGCCTTTCTTTCCCTCCTAACAGGTGAGGACTGAACCTCCTTCTACAGCTTCCCTTCCTTCCCATCCTAGGAGAACATGACCTTCCCCTTCCCCTCCCTTCCACCACAAGAGGACACAGCCTTCCCTTCTACCCCCCGCCCCTTCTACCACATAAGGACATGGCCCCTCCTACATGAGGACATAGCCCTCCCTCCTTTCCACATGAGGACAGAGCCTTTTCCTTCCATCCTAATGTGAGGAAATGTCTTCCCTTTGTTGCACCAGATAGAGATACTACCTTTCTCCCTCCATCACACCATATTAAAGCCTTCTCTTTTCCTTCTATCACATGAGAATACAGCCTCCTTTCTCCACTGCACTATGTGAAAACAGGGCCTCCTCTCTCATCCATGTGCCAGGAATAAGGCACACCCTCCACAGGGGTGAAAAGTCCTGCAGTCAGGACCCTTCCAGACATGACTGAATCTCTTCACCTGGCTGCTCTTTTGCATCTTTGTGGGGTGTAAGTACAGTGTGTACCAACTACTATGAACAACTCTAGCAGATTAATCAAGTTTGAAGAGCAAGGTGTGAGAACCTCAGTTTATAGCTTGTCAATCAGAAGCTCAAACATAGACTTACAACAGTCTGAGGTAGGGGCAGTGTTGTATTTTTAAAACAATGGGAAAGACACACAGCATACAACAGGGCCCACTAGGAGGTTTACTGAGAGGAGGAGCAGAGAAGAGGGCAGGGACAGAGGAAGAGAAAAAGAAAGGAGACAGGAGGTGGGCAAGGCCCACCTTTTATAAGAAGGTGCTCTTAGTGGCTGCAGCTGAGGTTATATACCCTGTCAGGACCCTAAGGGCAGGCCAGGACATTTGCTAAGAGGCAGTCCTGGGGAAAGATCCCTCAACCTGTAGGGGCTAGTGTGGCCTCCATGTAGACAGTGGCAAAAATTAATTGAATTAGGGGGTAACCAACTGGTCTCTACTAAAGGACTTGTTTGCTGGTGGAGAGGTCACACACAACTTTCATGTCAATTGCTACAGTATGAGTATAGAAAAATTTTGTTTGTTTTTTTTAAAAGATTTATTTATTATGTATACAGTGTTCTGTCTGTCTGTATGCCAGAAGAGGACACCATATCTCATTACAGATGATTGTGAGCCACCATGGGGTTACTGGGAATAGAACTCAGGACCTCTGGAAGAACAATCACTGCTCTTAACTTCTGAGCCATCTCTCCAGCCCCCAAATATAGAAAAATTTTTAAAAAGATTTTTTTTTTTTTTCGGTTTTTCGAGACAGGGTTTCTCTGTGAAGCTTTGCGCCTTTCCTGGAACTCACTTGGTAGCCCAGGCTGGCCTCGAACTCACAGAGATCCGCCTGGCTCTGCCTCCCGAGTGCTGGGATTAAAGGCGTGCGCCACCACAGCCCGGCTTTAAAAAGATTTTTTAAAAACACTAGTGTCAGGCTGGAGAGATGGCTCAGAGGTTAAGAGTAACCACTGACTGCTCTTCTAGAGGTCCTGAGTTCAATTCCCAGCAACCACATGGTAGCTCATAACCATCTGTAATGAGATCTAGTGCCCTCTTCTGGCCTGCAGTCATACATGCAGACAGAACACTGTATACATCATAAATAAACAAATCTTAAAAAAAAAAAAAACTAGTCTCAAATATTTTTAGAACAGCAAAATAGGCTCTGAGAAAAAAATTCCTCAACTTGATAAATATCTACAAAAAAACAACAGCTGGCCAACAACAGCTGGCCATGCAGTGGTGGTGCACTCCTTTAATCCCAGGACTTGGGAGGCAAAGACAGGCAGATCTCTGTGAGTTTGAGGCCAGCCTGGTCTAGAGAGAGTTTCAGGACAGCCAGGGCTACACACAGAGAAATTCTGTCTTGAAGGGAAAAACAAAACAAAACAAAAAAAAAAAACAGCTGCCAGGACTCAAGTGATGGCTCAGTGGTTAAGAACACACATTGCTCTTGCAGAGGACCTGGGTTCAGTTCCCTGTACCCACATCAGACAGCTCATAACTTGTAATTTCAGTTCCAGGGGATCCAACATCCTCTTCTGGCCTCTGAGAGCACCTGTATGCACATGGTGCACATATAGACAAGTAGGAAAACACACACACACAAATAAATTAATTAATGTTTAAAAATAATTTTTAAAAACCAGACATGGTAGTGCATGCCTTTAAAACCAGCACTTGGGAGGCTGTGACAGGTGGATCTCTGAGTTCTAGGCCATTCTGGACTACAGAGTGAGTTCTAGGCTAGCCAGGAATACAGTGAGACCCTGATACAAATGAGACTGCCTAACAAAAAACCAATCAACCAACAACAAAACTAAAGCTAACATTTCTAATTGACAGCAAAAGAAATTCAAAGCACTAACTAAAGCAAAAATGTCCCCTCACCATCGTTTTTTTAATATCACACTACAACTCCTAGCTAATTCTTATAAGAAATAAAGGGAAATAAAGACAGGCAGTGGTGGTGTACACCTTTAATCCCAACACTCAGAAGGCAGGTATGGTGATATTTTATTTGTATTCAAATGTTATTTGTATGTTAATAAATAAAGTTGCCCCGGGGTCAGAGCTATTAGCAAGCCATAGGAAAGCAGGGCAGTGGTGGTGTACATTTGTAATCCCAGAGCTAGGTAAGTCTCTGTGTGTTCAGGGATACAGCCAGTATTGGATACTCATGCCTTTAATCTCAATACCAATCATAGAAAACCTGGAGGTCTATACAGACAGGCCGTGAGGCAGTCATGTGGTTGGGTTTACAACCAATGAGAAGGCAGAACAGAAACACTATAAAAAGACAGACACACAGAAAGTGGTTCTGGTTCGGAGAGGTAAGACCACCGCAGGAGGAAGGGTAAGGTTTTAGCTCTTAGCTCTGACCTCTTGGCTTTCTTCTTTGCATTGGTTTTGTGTTTCTTATTTAATAAGACGGTTGGTTACATCTACAGGCAGAGGCACGTGAATCTCTGTGAGTTCTAAGCCAGCCAGGTCTACAGAGTGAGTTCCAGGACAGCCAGGGCTATAGAGAGAGAAAGCCTGTCTTGAAAAGCCCCCACACACACGAGAGAGAGAGAGAGAGAGAGAGAGAGAGAGAGAGAGAGAGAGAGAGAGAGAGAGAGAGAGAGAGAGAGAGAAGAAGAAGAAGAAGAAGGAGAAGGAGAAGGAGAAGGAGAAGGAGAAGGAGAAGGAGAAGGAGGAGAAGGAGAAGGAGAAGGAGAAGGAGAAGGAGAAGGAGAAGGAGAAGGAGAAGGAGAAGAAAGAAAGGGGAAAAAAGGAAAATTTAAAAAGGCTGACAGCTTGAGAAATAAAACTACACAATCATCTATGTAGAAAATCTGAAAGAATTAACAAAATAACTCTGGAAAGATAAGCCATTATAGTTAAGACTGAGACTGTAGGAATTAACACAGAAAAAGCAATCTCAGCCGAGCATGGTAGTCCACATCTTTAATCTCAGCAGAGGCAAGCAGATCACTGAGTTCAAGGCTAGTCTGGTCTACAAAACAAGTTCCAGGACCATCTGGGCTACACAGTGAGACCCAGTATCAAGAAGAAAAAAAAAAAATTCCTTTTACAATATACTAGCAATGAACAAGTGGAAACAAATTAAAAACCCAATGTTATTTATGTAAGCATCCCACAAAATTACTGACATATAAATCTAACAAGCTATGTTCTACAACTATGAATAAAACTATGAAGCTTTAATGAAACAAATCAGAGAAGCACTAAACAAATGAAGTAGCTCATGTCCATGTAAAATGCTAACTTGTCCTAATTTGATCTACACAGGCAATGCAATCCTAATTTTACTAATCCATATGAATATCATAGGGTCAGGATGGGGACTGGAGAGATGGCTCAGCAGGTAAGAGCATTGGCTGTTCTGCTGGAGGACCCAGGTTCCATTTCCAGCACCTATATGGCAGCTCACCATCATCTAGTCCCAGGAGATCTGACACCCTCCTCTTGCTTCCTTGGGCACTGCATACATTTTGTTCACAGACACACATATAGGCAAAACACTCAAACAGATAAAAGAGTATTTATTTAAAAAGAGAATACCGCCGGGCGGTGGTGGCGCACGCCTTTAATCCCAGCACTCGGGAGGCAGAGCCAGGTGGATCTCTGTGAGTTCGAGGCCAGCCTGGGCTACTAAGTGAGTTCCAGGAGAGGCACAAAGCTACACAGAGAAACCCTGTCTCGAAAAACCAAAGAGAATACCATAATAGGTCAGGTGGCTTGTAAAAAAAATCTTTTTTTTGGGGGGGGGGAGGAGGGGGGGTTGAGACAGGGTTTCTGTGTAGCTTTGGAGCCTGTTCTGAAACTTGCTCTGTAGACCATGCTGTCCTCGAACTCACAGAGATCAACCTGTCTCTGCCTCCCGAGTGCTGGAATTAAAGGCATGTGCCTGGTGTAAACAAAATCTTATTTCTTATATTCTAAAGACTAGGAAATTTCTTACATTCTAAGACTAGACATGTCAATAACAGATGTGGTGCCTGGCCAGGGCCTCCTTTCTAGTGCACAGAGGTCCATTTTTTCTGTTTCTTCAAATGGTAGAAATTTGCTAGAATTTGTTTTCTAAGGAGATAATCTCAATTCAGAAGGCAGCCCCCTCGAGACCTAAGCATCTCCAAAAGCCTCACCTTCAAATCCTATCACACTATGGATTGGATTGCAACATACAAACTAAGGGCATAAACATCTGTTTATAACCCTAATCAAAACACCCAGCCAGTGGTAGGGCTGGAGATCATCAGTTAAGAATACTTGTTGCTACTGCAGAGGACCTGGGTTTAATTCCCAGCACCCACATGGTAGTTCACAACTATCCATTACTTCATTACAGGGGATACAATGCCCTCTCTGACCTCCACGGGCACCAAGCACATACATATTACATATATATACATGCAGGCAAAACACTCACACATAAAATTAAAAAAATTAAAAATCAAGAGGACTGGACAGATGGCTCAGTGGTTAAGTGTGCTTGCTACCATTCCAGAAGACCAAAGTTCCATTCCCTAGCATTCATCTGGACACTCACAATTGCTGGTAACTCCAGTTCCAGGAAATCTGATTCTCTTTTCTGGCCAGTTTGGGCACTGGTACATACATGGCATATACTCACATAGACACATACATACATATAAATAAATCCCCAATGAAGCTGAGGCTGGATTTGAACTTCTGCAACTTCTGTTTCCACCTTCCAAGAATACTGGGATTACAAGCATACCACTATGCTCAAATCTGATTCTAAAGTTTATGCAGAGATGCAAAACACTTGGACAATATATACAGAAACAGAAGAATAAAATTAGTGAACTAATACTACCTGACTTGGGGATTTATTACAGAACTACTGCAATCAAGCTAGTGCACTATGAGCAAAAGAACAGACAAACAGAACAAAGCCTAGAAACAGAAGTTCATCAATACATCAAATGATCTTCGGCAAAGCAGCCTGATCAACAGAGATGGGACAACTGGATATTTACATGTTAAATAAATAAATAATCTAGAGCTAGCATGGTAGCACACACCTTTAATCCAAGCACTTAGGAGGCAGAGACAGGTGGATCTGAGGCCAGCCTAGTCTACAGAGCAAATTTCCTGACAGTTCTCTGCTACACAGAGAAACCCTGTCTGGGGTTGGGGGTGGGGGAATAATCTAGACACAGACCTGATAACCTTCACAAAAAGTAACTCAAAGGATCATAGGCCTAATTGTGGAGTTTAACACTCTAAAACACAGTGCTGGAGCAATGGCTCAGAGGTTAAGAGCACTGGCTGCTCTTCCAAAGGATCTGGGTTTAATCCCCAACACCCACATGGCAGCAACTGTCTATCACTGCAATTTCAGGGGAGCCAATGCCTTCTTTGGCCTCCAAGGGCACTGCATTCACGTGATGCACAGACATAAATACAGGAAGCAAAACACCCATGCACACAAAATAATGTTGCTGGAGAGCTTCTCTCCAGGTTCCACCAAGCCCCGCAGTCCCACAATCCACGTATAAAATAATCACTCAGACGCTTATATCACTTACAAACTGTATGGCCGTGGCAGGCTTCTTGCTAACTGTTTTTTATCTTAAATTAACCCATTTCTATAAATCTATACCTTGCCACGTGGCTGGTGGCTTACCGGCGTCTTACATGCTGCTTGTCCTGGCGATGGCTGCAGTGTCTCTCCCTCTCTCTTCCTGTTTCCCCAATTCTCCTCTCCCCTTGTCCCGCCTATACTTCCTGTCTGGTCACTGGCCATCAGTGTTTTATTTATATAGAGCAATATCCACAGCAAAATAATTTTTAAAAATCATAAAGACTATAAAACTCCTAGACCAGTGGTTTTCAACTTTCCTAATGCTGCAATCCTTTAATACAGTTCCTCATGTTGTGATGACCCCAAACACAAAATTATTTTCATTGCTACTTCTTAACTATATTTTTGCTATTGTTATGAATCATAATGTAAATATCTGATATGCAGGATAACTGATGTAACCCCTGTGAAAGGGTCATTCGACCCCCAAAGCAGTCTCAACCCACAGGTTGAGAACCATGTCTTAGATGATAATATTCATGTCCTTAATTTTAGTATTGACTTTAAATGGGTACAATCAACCAGGCATGGTTGTACATGACTTTAATCCCAGCACTGGGGAATCAGAGGTAGACAGATTGCTGGGAGTTCAAGGCCAGTATGATCTACATAGTGAGTTCCAGGCCAGCCAGAGCTATATGATGAGACCCTATCTGAAAAGTAAATAGATAGATAGATAGATAGATAGATAGATAGATAGATAGATAGATAGACAGACATATAAATAAATAAATTGCCAAGATGTCCTTCATTATGTGACACTGGGGACTGAACAAATGGCTCAGCAGTTAAGAACATGTGTTAGGGTTAGAGTTTCTACTGCTATGACAAAACACCATGACCAAAAGCAACTTGGAGGGCTGGAGAGATGGCTCAGTAGTTAAGAGAACTGGCTGTTCTTACAGAGGTCCTGAGTTCAATTCCCAGCAACCACATGGTGGCTCCCAACCATCTGTAATGAGATCTGGTGCCCTCTTCTGGCGTGCAGGCAGAACACTGTATACAAGATAAATCTTTTTTTTAAAAAAAAGCTACTTGGAGAAGAAAGGGTTTATTTCAGCTTACAGTTCTACATCACAGTCCATCAACAAAGGAAGTTAGGGTTAGAACTGTAGCAGAAGCCATGGAAGAATGAGGCTTACTGACTTGCTCTTCATGGCTTGCTAAGTCCGATTTCTTATAGCACCCAGGACCACCAGCCCAGGGGTGGCACTGCTCACGTTAATCATTAACCAAGAAAATGCCCAACAGGACTGTCCATAGGACAATCTAGTGGGGGCATTTTCTCAAGTGAGGTTCTCTCTTTCCATATGTCGAGCTGACACAAAACTAGCCAGCATGCAGTGTATACCTTCTTGCAGAGACCCTAAGCTCAGTTCCTAGTACCCACATTGGGTGGCTCACAACTACCTCTCATTCCAGCTCCAGGTGATCCAACACCCTCTTCTGGACTCCTCCGGCACCTGTACTTACAACACTTGTACATAATCACACATGCAATACACATAATTAAAAATAAACCTTTAAAAAGTGAGGTATCAGGCCAGTAAATACATGGAAGAAACTTAGACCTCATATTACTAAATGAAAGAAGTCAATATGAAAAGAATGCCCAATATATAACATTCTAGAAAAGGTAAAACTATAGAGACAGTAAAAAGGATAAGTGGTGATCAGTGGCTGAGAGAGGCAGGGATGAACATGTGGAGCCAAGAGCCATTATTAGGGCATTGAAAATATCCTTCTTGGCATTACAATGGAAAATTGGTATCACTACATATACATTAGTCAAAACTCAAAAAGCTCAGCATCTGGGCTAGACATATGACTCAGAACTTAAGAGTATTTGCTGCTGCTGCTGGGCAGTGGCGGCACACACCTTTAATCCCAGCACTGGGGAGGCAGAGTCAGGCGGATCTCTGTGAGTTTGAGACCAGCTTCATCTACAGAGAGAGTTCCAGGACAGCCGGGGACTGTCCTGGTATGTAGAAAGACAGTCTACATAGAGAAATACTTGGGGGGAAAAATAACTACCCATTAGCAAGACCTCAAGGAGTTAAATAACACATGTGAAAGTATCCGAAACTCTATTACATGTTTAAATTACAGTCGCTCATGGAAATTAATTTTCCTTTGAGGAACATCATTGTATAATATATAGGAGTTTGTTATTTTTTTTCATTATTACTAATTTTTAAAGGTGTAAGCCACCACACTGAGCTTGATTATTTTTCTTTTTTTGTTGTTTTTGTTTTTTGTTTATCAAGACAGGGTTTCTCTGTAGCTTTGAAGCTTGTCCTGGAACTCACTTTGTAGACCAAACTCAGAAATTTGCCTGTCTCTGCCTCCTAGAGGTGTGCGCCACTACCTCCCAGCTCATACTAATTTTTCAAGTAAGCATACAAAATAATGGCTTTTATTAAGCCATAAAATTGTTTTTGAGCTGAATATACTGATAATGCCTGCAATTCAGGCATACAGGACATGGAGGCTGCAGGATCACAAGTTGGAAGCTAGCCTGAGTCACATAATGAGAGCTTGTCTCAAAAGCTAAAATAAAGTGTTCCTTTAATTAAAAAAAATTTTCAGTGTTTCCAAAACACCAATGTAAAATAACTAAGGACTTTCTTGATTCTTGTCTCTACCAGTAAAATCATGTTCTCTCTCTGGCTGGAGCTCCTTGATATTCCTGGTCCCTGTGTGTGTGTGTGTGTGTGTGTGTGTGTGTGTGTGTGTGTGTTCACAAAATCTCTGTAACTATTAGATCTGCAAGTTTTTTTTTTTTTTTTTTTTTTTTTTGGTTTTTCGAGACAGGGTTTCTCTGTGTAGCTTTGCGCCTTTCCTGGAACTCGCTTTGGAGACCAGGCTGGCCTCGAACTCACAGAGAACCGCCTGCCTCTGCCTCCCGAGTGCTGGGATTAAAGGCGTGCGCCACCACCGCCCAGCTAGATCTGCAAGTTTAAAAAAAAAAAAAAAAAAAAGTGAAAAAAAAGATGCCGGGAAGTGGTGGTGCACACCTTTAATCCCAGCACTCTGGGGAAGGCAGAGACAGGTGGATCTCTAAATTCAAGACAGCCAGGGCTACATAAAGAAACCCTGTCTGGGGTTAGGGATTTAACTCAGGGTAGAGCGCTTGCCTAGCAAGTGCAAGGCCCTGGGTTCGGTCCTCAGCTCAAAAAAAAAAAAAAAACAAAAACCTGTCTTGGGGTGGGGGGTAGATTGCTTGGGCTTGAGGAATAGATAATTCAGTGGTTAAGAGCATTGGCTGTTCTTGCAGAGGACCTGTGTTGGACCCCCAGCAACAACATGGTGTCCCCACAACAACCTGTAACTCCAGTTTCTTGGGACCAACACCCTCTTCTTGCCTCCAGGGGCACCAAGCATGCATGTGGTGCAGACACACAATCACACAATCAGGCAAAACACTCACCCATACACAGAAAATAAATGTTTTAATTAAAAATAACAAAACAAAACATTGTTTGGTATTCTCTGTCTCAGAGTAGCAACTACAACTGTCTCTTCAACGGTTGTCAAATTCAACCTAAATGAAGAAAAACTAAAAGGCCATGTAAATTAATTAGTATGGCTCCAGTCCAAGCCACAGGCTCCTACACCAGAAGGAAAAGTTCCAGAACCAACATCTAAGTTCCAGGGACAGCTAGAAGAATCATTTATCAAACAATAGGAAGGGACCAGGCCTTCTCTACCCCATAAACACAGAGGCAAGGAGGGAACTAGGTGCCAGATCCAGGAAAGTCTGAAAGAACTTCCACATCCAAGCCTGCACTGACCAAATCCGTGTAAAGAAAACCCAGTTTCTAAACAATTTCAATTTCCATTTTGGAGTAATATTCAGAATTTCAAAAGAAAACCATCCTCAGTCCTACCCTTCAAAGACCCACTTTATCAGAAACACAAGGTTACCAAATACATATTTAAAGAAGCAGCGTCAGTAAGCACCAGTCAAATTTCTTAATGTAAAAACTAAGCCAGGGGTGGTGGTGCATGCCATGCACTCGGGAGGCAGAAGCAGTGAATCTCTGTGAGTTCAAGGCCAGCCTGGTCAACAGAGTGAGACCCAGGACAGCCAGGCTACACAGAGAAACCCTGTCTCAAAATGAATAAAACTAAAGTACATTCTTAAAGTCAAACTAATTCATCTTTAAAATTCTCAGAATTGAGACATTATTATAAACTAAGTAATGGCCTGGAGGTGTAGGTATGCCAGGCTCAGGGATAAGGTCCCAACGCCAGAAAAAATATAGAAGCATAGATTCATACTTAAAAGATATATCCAATAATGAAATACTCTGAGGTGCAATTTAAATTGGCGTGATATATTTCATATCCGTACTTAAGACAGATGGAAAATAAAATCCAACCTACAAAGTAAGGCAATAGCCAATCAGGAGCAGCAAAATATACTGTATACATCTCACATTCCATCCTCCACTCACAGGAAGTCTTAAAGGGACTTACACACCCTTCAGTCTACGCAGAAAACTGGCTTCGGAATACACTTCCAAGTCACCTTCCACAGGTCCTTGGGGAGTCTCTGCTCTTGGGATTCCCTTACGGGGCCATCGTTATCTCGTCAAACTTCCTGCTTCCTGAGTACAGAATAACAATCACTGAGTCTCAGCAAGAGTGGGCTCAGGGGCCCACAGGCTCAGCATGGCGACAAGAGGTCTCAAAGTCGACACGAGAAGTGATTCAACAAGTGGCAGCGCGCCCCAGGCGCAGCGGGCAGGCCTTACCGCCCGGCGTGCAGGAGCGCGCACAACAGGAGTGCTTGGGGCCTGGCCTGCTTGGAGGGGTCCCGGGACGCGCGACGACTTTGGAGAGCTGGGGCCCAGGGGACACTGGGGAGCTGAGGCCCAGGGGTCTTTGAGGTGCTGGGTCCCCGGGGACCTTGGGGTGTCGGGGCCGCGGGACACGAGGACCGTGCTGGGCCCGGGGCGCGCGGGGACCTTAAGGTGCCGAGACGCCTGCCGGCCCGAGGGGCTGGTGTTCCGCGCGCTGCGGCGATGCACCGGGCTCTCGACGTGCGGCTGCGCGGCGCCGGCCGACGTGCGGAGACTCCGGACTGACAGCACAAGGACACGGCGTTCTGGCGGCCAGAGATCGTGGCGGTGCTCGGGCGAACGACGGCCCGGAGCACTCTCCGCGAGGCCGGCGAGCGCCGGGCTCCGTAAATGGGGCGGGGCGCCAGCCGCGCAGGCTGCGCTCCGCGCATGGGGACGACGCGCCTCAGCCACCGCGGAACAAAACCGCAGCCGACGCCCCGCCCCCTCCGGCCGCCCTCATTGGCCGCCGCGCCGCTACCGCCGCCGCGAGCCGTCAGCGGCCCGCTCGCGCAGAAGCGCGAGGAAGCCGCCTCAAGCAGTGGATTCTCAGCTTGCCTTGTTGTGGGCGTGGCCTCCTGACTTCCCGCCCTCCGTTTCCTCTCACTTTCCTCCCGCGAGCAGTGTGCGCCGCCGCTGACCCCGCCCCCGGCAGGAGCTCCGCCCCCTTGTGTGCGCCGGCGCGCACAGGGTATGACATTGACCTCCAGATATTGGCGGGGTGGCAAAAGCGGGTAGCAGCGACCTGAATGGCTCCGGATTCCAAAGCTTGCCGTAGCTGCCTTTCTTCCTCTCTCTGCTTTTCTTTTTTTACTTTTTACTTTTTTGTTTTGTTTTGTTTTTTGAGACAGGGTTTCTCTGTGCAGCTTTGCGCCTTTCCTGGAACTCACTTGGTAGCCCAGGCTGGCCTCGAACTCACAGAGATCCACCTGCCTCTGCCTCCCGAGTGCTGGGATTAAAGGCGTGCGCCGCCGCCGCCCGGCTACTTTTCTTTTTTGAAATGAAGTCTCACCATGTAGCTCGGACTGTTCTGGAACTCAGTGTGTAGACCAAGCTGGCCTCGAACTCACAGAGATCCCTCTGCCTCTGCCTTCCGAATGCTGGAATTAAAGGCGTGCGCCGCCACCACCCAACTCTCCCTGCCTTTTTCTGGTTGTTAATGTGTCTTTGGGGAAGTCCATTCCCTCTGGGTCTCACTTCTGGACCTATTATAGTGTGTGACTGGGAAGCAGGTGCACATTGGTGCTACATCCACATTGGTGCAAGCAGAGAAGGCTGTTCTACTGGTGAGTGTGACTGAGGAACACTTCCCAGAGTGCTGGAGGCCAGGCACAGCAAAAAGAAAATACATGTTTACTTGGCTAGGACTTGACGACTCCCATCTGTAATGGCAGATGCCTGTATTCCATAGACACCCTTGTCCCCAAACAACAAAAAGTCAAAAAGGTTGCTACTTGAGATAGAAAATGGAGTAGTTATAAAAGTATTTGGAATAAGACCTAAAAATAAATACATTAGAGAGCCACTGGGTATTCCTGGGGCTGAGTACTAGGAACAGCAGATGTCAGGCCAGGCCTCCACAGGTGGACCCAGTAAATCCAGTCCTGTACAGGCTCAGAGGCCCAGCCAACTGGGGCCAGGACCAACTAGAATGTCCTCACCTGCCACATAACTAGCTACAGGCCTTTAATGCCTTCCTCCAGGTTTCTTGAGGACAGGGGGCTTGTGACCTGGATCACAGCAGGCAGGCAGCTGGCACACACACAGACATCTGGCAGGCACCTGTGCCTGAGAGGAACTCTGCCCAGAACAGTCCTCATCCCTCTCTGGGCAGATCTGGACCCATGGTGGCCTTCTCAAATCACCATGGTCACCTTGTGTTTCCCAAGCCCTGTAGCTGATTAAATTACATACACCACACAGCTCAGCTTTATTTGAATAATTACTAAAGGCTTTCAGGGATTGAAAGTCTGTGCCCTTTTAGGGTAATATTCATTGAGTTGGTGAATTCACATAAAACCAAAAAGTATTTCAAACCTACAGGTCAGATTGCAGGGAATGGTTTGCAGGCCAGCAGTGGGGTCTCACCCAATGTGTGATGGTCCCACTTGGGCCACACTGGTGATGCTGAAGACAGGTGCCAGCAGGACAGTGTTTGTCAAGTCCCAAAGGTGACCAGCCAAAGGAAGGTATTAAAATCATCCTTGGTTCACAGGTAAGGAGGCTGCTGCTCCACCAAGGGGCTTTTTTTTCTCCCGTGACATCAAGTAGCAATGTCACCAGCCTGTCTCCTCAGTGCCTGCCTCTAGCTCCCTCTGAGAATGTTACACGCAGCAATCTGGAAGAAGCCGAGTCCTCTCTGGGCCATGCTACCTAGGTTGAAGCCCTGCTGAGGGGAAGGAAAGAGCTGGCCTAACCTCATACCTCCACTCGCAGGGATATACTACTAGAGCATTGGGACAAGCCCAGACCATTCCAGTACATAGGTTCGCTGGCACAGATTCAAGGAAAGATGGATGCCAGAGGAAGATACCTGGATTATAGCCCATCTTAGCTCACCACAAAATACCCTAGCTCTACTTGGTCTACCTTAGCTCACCCCAGGACACCTCAGCATTCCCAAAACATTAGACACCTTAACGTGTCCAAGCATATCACACACACCCTGACATCTGCCAGGACATCTCAAATCACCCCCACCATACTTAAGCACAGCACAGGGTCTAGATGCCACAGCGCTTAGGATAAGGAGGTTAGTTGGAAGAAAGGCCTCAGGCTGCTGGACATTGCTCTCATTGCCTCCTATCCTATCCAACGCTGGTCAGACCAGAGGCGGTGTTAGTGAGCTGAGAGGTACCCCAAATGCATGACATCTCTGAGCCAAACCAGCTCCAGTCACAGACATGTCTGGGCTAATATACAGAGACCCCATGCAGACTCCTGTCCAAAGATGCTAAATATTCATATACACGACAATAACTTTTATTAATTTTCTGTGTTTGCCACAAAAAGACATCTCTCAACAACAGAAACAATCACTAAATGTGATGGTGCTTGGACTCCCACATTCTGGAGGCTGAGGAAAGCTGTAAGTTCAAAGCCAGCCTTAGCGATGGAATAAGACCCAATCTCAAAAAATTAAAAACTACAAAGCTTCCAGAAACCTATTCTCCTGAAATTGTGAGGCCAGAATTGTGAGATGCAGGTGCCACAGGGCTTCACTCCCTCCAAAGGTCCTGGGGAGGGTCCTTCTGCCTCTTCCAGAGTCTTGTGTCCATGTCACACTCCAATCTCTGGCTCCTCTCCTCTGTGATTCTGTTCCTTCTCCTTGGTATTGATTTTTTATTTTTTGAGTATTTAAAATTTTTGTTTGTTTTGTTTTTCAAGACAGGGTTCTCTGTAGTTTTAGTGCCTGTCCTCTAGACCAGGCTGGCCTCAAACTCACAGAGAGATCCATCCACCTGCCTCAGTCTCCCAAGTGCTGGGATTAAAGGCGTGCTCCACCACTGCCCAGCGGAAAGACCCACTTTTAATTAAGATCTTTAGAGATGGGAAGAGCTACCATTAATCTGGGCCACAACTTCTGCTGGTAGCGTACATAAAAAAACATGGAAGAAGGAAGCTTGCTCTCTTTGCCTACTTGTTCTCAATGGCAAGTCCATTCCTTCACTGGGATTCTGGTGTATACTGAAGACCAGCTGAGACATCCAGCCTTGTGGACTGAACAACTACTGGATTCTTGAACCTTTCACTGATAAACAGCCATTTTTGGACTAGCTAGACCACAGCCTGTAAGCCATTCTAATAAATACCCAGATAGGTAGATGAATGAATGGATGGATGGATAGATAGATAAATAGACAGACAGACAGACAGACAGACAGAGATTCATTCTATCAGTTCTGTTCCTCTAGAGAACCCTGAATAATACAACAATTATAAACAGTTATGAGCCACCATGTGGGTGCTGAGAATTGAACTCCAGTTCTCTGGTCGAGCAGCCAGTGTTCTTAACCGTTGAGGCCATCTCTCCTCTTTGTTTTTATTTTTTTATTTTTTCTGGAGCTGAGGACCGAACCCAGGGCCTTGCACTTACCAGGCAAGCGCTCCACCCCAACCCCCATCTCTCCTCTTTTAAATTGGTTCTGTCAGGTTATTTTGTCACAATGACCAGAGAAGTAACACACCAAATAAGGACTCAGTCACAAGATTCAGAGACTTTTGAATATCTTTTAGCATTTAACTAAAATTCTGGATATCAAGAAAATCCAGGAGAGGTCAGTCAGGGATTATAAAGACAGATTCAAGGGATACACAGAGCCTTCAAGTCAGGACAGTTCACACATTTTCTTTTCTTTTCTTTTCTTTTTTTTTTTTTTTACGTTTTATAAAACCTTTATTGACAAATAATTCACATTGTATACAATTTGTCTGTTTGCACAATTTGATAGACATTAGTCCAGCATCCTCATAGGCCTATGACACTATCACCACTTCCATTTAGATCATCGCTGTCTTCAATTTCATACACACATATAATGTATGATGATTATACTCCATCTTATTTTTTTAAATGAACATAGTATTTGCAATTGTAACCATTTTTAAGTTTACAATTCAGTGGCATGAATTACATTCAAGATATTAATTACACTTGCAGGGTGATGGTGGTGCACACCTTTAACCCCAGCACTCGGGAGGCAGAGCCAGGCGAATCTCTGTGAGTTGGAAGCCAGCCTGGTCTACAGAGCTAGTCCAGGACAAGCTCCAAAGCTACAGAGAAACCCTGTCTGGGGGGGTGGGGGAGAGAGATATTAATTACACTCAAGATATTCATTAATTACACTCATGATATTAATTACATTTGTTGTATTCATTGATTACATTCACAGTATTCATTCAATAACTATATTCATGATATTCATTAATTACATTAATTGTATTGAGTTATTACATTCATGATATTATGTCCTTACTGTCCATTTGTCACACAATATTTTCAGCTGCAGGAAAAGGCACAGGAGAGGCTCTGCCTGAGCTCCCCATTATTACCAGCTCCAAAGGGACTGGAGGCAAAACATCTAGAGGCCATGGAGGACACTACCTCCACAGGAGGGCCTGCCTGGCCTTCCTCTCCTCCCTCCTGTGGTATTTATCCCAGGTGTCTGTCCAAAAGAGGCCCCCGATGCAGTCCCAGGTTCAGTAGAGGATAGATAAGGGTGTACTACAGACCGAGAGTAATATATGAAGGACGACCACCCAGGACAGACATCACAGATATATCTGCTTCTTAACATGAATAGACGAAGAAGCTGGAGTTATGATCACTGAAATGTTTTGTTTTGAAACAGTCTCATTATGTAGCTCCGGCTGGCCTAGGACTTACTATGTAGACCAGGCTGGCTTCAAACTCAAGAGATCCAGCTGCCTTTGCTTCCCAATCTCACTCAGTCATTTCTTTTTCTTTCTTTCTTCTTCCTTTCTTTCTTTCTTTCTATTTTATTATCTATGATTTTTTTTTGGGGGTGGGGGGTTTCGAGACAGGGTTTCTCTGTGTAGCTTTGCACCTTTCTTGGAACTCACTTGGTAGCCCAGGCTGGCCTCGAACTCACAGAGATCTGCCTGCCTCTGCCCCCCGAGTGCTGGGATTAAAGGCGTGCGCCACCACTGCCCGGCTATCTATGAATTTTTGTCTTCAGGCATGCATGCCTGGTGCTCACAGTGGTTAGTAGAGGGCAACAGATCCCCTGGAACTAGAATTAAGATGTTTGTGAGCCCTCATGTAGATACTAGTTTTCTTCAAGAACCTGGAGGGCTGAAGAGATGACTCAGTGATTAAGAGGACTGGCTGCTCTTTCAGAGGACCCAGGTTCAATTCCTGTGGCCATGACAACCCAGGATTGTAACTCTAGTTCCAGGGCTTCTGACACTCTTTCATAGACATACATGCAGGCAAAACACCAATGTAAAGAAAGTCTAAACAAATACATTAATTAAGTAATTAATTAAAAATAACCTGGTGATTAAGAAATGGCCATGTGGTCCAGATCCCTGGTTTGGATGAGAATGGATTGTGGGGGTGAGTGGGGAGGTAGTGGGAACAGGAGATTGCAAAAGCCATCTAGCCTATGTACCCCAACAAGGTGCTATCCGCTGGCAACAGACCCAGGAAAAGCCTGCATAGTGGCTATGTGGCGTTCTGGGGCAACATCCTGGCAGGAGGTTGACTGCCCTCCTTGTCTCCAGACTGGTGAGAAGTCAACCTGTCCCAGGGAGTACTGGAGGTGCTAGTCCCTTCTCTATGCCGTCTTCAGTGGCAGGAAAGTCAGCTGCCCTCTAGGTGTGATCAGAAAAGCAGGGAGATTTCCAGAAGCCAAGGCACCTGACAACCTGCCCAAGGAGGACTGGAAATGGTTTGCTTCTAACTACCATTAAAAGATGGCACTTGCCGGGCGGTGGTGGCGCACGCCTTTAATCCCAGCACTTGGGAGGCAGAGGCAGGCGGATCTCTGTGAGTTCGAGGCCAGCCTGGTCTCCAAAGTGAGTTCCAGGAAAGGCGCAAAGCTACACAGAGAAACCCTGTCTCGAAAAAACCAAAAAAAAAAAAAAAAAAAGATGGCACTGACCATCTTTTGGGCACATTCTCTCCCCTGCCTATGTGAGGATTGGAGGGGACCTCAGTCTCAAATCTGTAACAGTGAAGTTAAAGTGGGTCCTCCCTTCAGACAAGAGTATAGCCTCAGCCAACACCCTGCACACAACCCAAGAAGCTACCAGAGACTCCTGACACAGATGCTGAGAGGACCAATATTCCTGCAGGTCATACATATTATAATTTGCCACCCAAAGGTCAATAGTTTCACACACCAGATAGGTAATTTCTACTCTAGATTTCATGCAGGACCACCGGAGGACACATGTGTGCCCTATGTGGGTGGGAGCTCGTGTGAGAAAGCTGGCAGTCCCCGTCTGGGTGACCAGGTTCTCTTTGTGCAGACCTAGTCACTCCCCAGACTTCTCAAAGCAACTGAGACGGCCCTGCAATCAATTTGCTCTTACTCTTTGCTGCTGTCACCCCTGGGGACCACCCTTACCCAGCTCTGTATGGGGTGAGGTGCTGATTACTGGGGTGTCCTTCGACAAAACAGCAATGCCATGGAATTGGAAAGGGCGCAGGGAAAAACCACTCCAGGGACGGTTTCAGGGAACAGGTGTCTGCCTTACTGCAACATGAGCAACCACATACAGTGGAAGCCTATCACTGGGATTGGTGAGCACATTACCTCAGATTGGACAGTGAGCGCTCATAGCACCAGGGTCTCCATGAGGAAGGAGCACGTTAAAGGAGACGTAGAGGGTGCAGACTCCTCTGTGGGCCAGCTACCAGCATGCTACCTCAGAATTCAGTGTTCTGACTGCAGGGGCATGGTGTGCCATGCTTCTTGTTTAGAAGTGCAGTGTGCTAAGCAGGCCGACCGCCAGGTCATGTCTGCATTTTCTCCTAGAGCTGAGGAATCAGGCTACACACAGGGGTTCAGAGGTACCAATATGCCTTTCTGAGTATTATCACCCCTGGAGCCTCCCAGGAGAGGAGGATGTGCAGCACGGATTCTAATTAGTCTTAATACTAAAAATCTGGAGTCAGATATCAGGGTGAATGCTGAAAGACCAGAGAAGTAAAGGAGCAGCCACCATCACCTCTTACCTCCAGGACTCCACAGACTGAAAAGGGGCCGAGCTCCTGTCTCTGACCACCTTATATTCCCCCTCTCTGCCAAACCATATCACTTCCTGTCTATACAGACCTCCAGACCTCTATGGTTAACTAATGGCTCGCTCCACCCTCTGATCTTCAGACAAGCTTTATTTGTTAGAGCACAAACAAAATATCACCACAGGGATGTTATACTATTATGTTAATTTTTTTTTTTTTTTTTTTTTTGGTTTTTCGAGACAGGGTTTCTCTGTGTAGCTTTGCGCCTTTCCTGGAACTTGCTTTGGAGACCAGGCTGGCCTCGAACTCACAGAGATCCGCCTGGCTCTGCCTCCCGAGTGCTGGGATTAAAGGCGTGCGCCACCACTGCCCGGCTTTTTTTGGTTTTTCAAGACAGGGTTTCTCTGTGTAGTTTTGGTGCCTGTCCTAGATCTCTCTCTCTGTAGACCAGGCTGGCCTCACACTCACAGAGATCTGCCTGGCTCTGCCTCCCTGAGTGCTGGGATCAAAAGCGTGCACCACACTGCTCTATGGCTATTATGATGACTTTATAAACGTAGACCTGAAGGCAAGCCATGCAGCCACAAGGACACAGGTCTCATCACATTGAACGCTCCCTGTATGACAGACTCAGGGCGGCCACTACAGAGCACAGTCTGCCAGTGTAGGACCCTCGGCCATCAGATCCTCAGAGATCCACATTTGAAGCTTTGCTTCCTGCTCTCGCTCCTACCTAGACAAAGTTTGTTGTTGTTTTCCCAGAAAATGTCAAGGCATCTTTGTTGTTGTTGTTGTGTTTTATTGAGATAGGGTCTCGTGTATCTGAAACTGACCTAGACCTCCTGATCTCTGGGTTCTCCTGCCTCCACCTCCCAAGTACTGGGATTACAGACATATACGGCTATGGCCAGCTCTCTTATGCATCTTTGAAGTATGACTTTTATAAAGTGGCTTATGTCTAAAGTCTACATATTAAAAATCAAACAGTGGGAGCTGGAAAGATAGCTCTTAACAGTTAAGAGCAATGGCTGCTCTTGCAGAGGATCCAAGTTAGTTCCTAGTACCCACTTGGCAGCTCACAACCATCTCTAACTCCAATTTCAGGGGATCTGATGCCCTCTTCTGACCTCCATATGGTACACATGCATGCAGGCAAAACACTCATACACATGAAGTAACAAAGGTTTAAAACAATAGCAAAGAAAAAAAACCTCAACATTCTTAAATATATTGAGTTATGCAGATTGCACCAGTGCAGATTCAAAGTAGACAAGCCCACATGCCAATTTACAAGGGATGTCATTTGCCCAGTTATAATATGACTGTCCCATAGACCGGTTAGAGCTGCCCGTGATGGATGGATTGGGGGGACGGACCCTGGGCCCCATGAGCTCATCAGAAGAGCTACCCAGAGCTCAGAAACTCCTTAGGATCCAGCTGAGTTGACAACTCACCTAGAAGTCTCGACTGACAGCTTCCCACCAAAGAGACAAAGAAGTTAGCAATTCAGCAGCTGCTAAAAAGACAGGATCCTGACAGCAGCCAGAAACAAGGACAGCTTCACAACAAAGAAAGCCAGCCAGAGGCTGTGGGATGACAACCCCGATAAGCTGACCCATCTACCCCGAGACACAGAGAGAGACGAGATAGCAATCAGCCTGGGATTGTGAAGAATTAATCATGCTGGGACCAACTTAATTTAGTTCTGACATTTCTTGGCTCTATGTTGAAGAGTCAAGACAACTAGGGCCAGGGAGATGGCTCAGTCGGTAACAGCACTTGCTGCTCAGGCCTGATGACCTCAGTCCATTCTATCCCCAGACTCCAGAGTGGATGGAGAGAACCAACTCCTGAAAGGTTTTTCCTGACCTCCACATGCACACAATGGCACATATTTTCGGTATACACATACACAAGTAAATTAAAAACGTAATTCAGTCCCTAGCTTACTGGTTACTCAAATAGCAGTTCATATAGAAAAATACTAGACTGACTATATTACCACCATTGAGAGGCAAGACCTGAAGTCTGAAGATTGGTTTTCTTGCTATGGAAGAGCATTTGAAAAATTTAGAGCCAGATGTAGAGCCGTGCCCTTTATGGAGGCAGATGGCTGCAAGTTTGAGGTCAACCTGGTCTATGGAGTAAGATCCCAGACCAGCCAGAGCTATCTAGGGAGATCCTGCCTTCCCCCACAAAAAAAAAAAAAAAAAAAAAAAAAAATTTAGAATTTATGGCAAAGTCTAGTAGCTTCAGGAACTGCTAAACCTGAGTCTGAATCCTGCCCTGGATCCAGGCTTCCCTGGTTTCTCATCCTACTTAGAGCAAATCAGGTATCACACTGCTGAGGCTTGCTAGTCACCAGGTGGGAATGCACCAAGTCATGGGTATGAACTGCTGTGACCCTCTGCCAGGTGGAAACCTGATCAAAGCCTACCTGCTTCCACCATCTGCAGCTTGCATACTAGAAGACATGCTGTCTGGTGGTCAGTCCACAGCAATGCTTGAAATCCTATCAGCACATGCCATGTAAGCAGTCCCAAGTAGGTCTCATCTCTTCCCCAAGGGCCAGATTCTAGGCTCCTGGCTTTGCCCTTTAGGTTGTTGGGTTCACCCTCAAAATTATCCTTCTGGTCCATGGAGAATAACCTGTGTGCCTCTGGATTTTGTTTGTTTGTTTTTGTTTTACAAGACAGGGTTTCTCTGTATAGTCCTGGCTGTCCTGGAACTCGATCTGTAGGTCAGGCTGGCCTCAAACTCAGAGATCCACCTGCCTCTGCCTCCTGAGTGCTGGGATTAAAAGTGTGTGCACCACTTTGCCCAGCATGCCACTGGATTCTTGAACCTGCTTCCTGTTTGCAAGATCCTACGGCCCAAAAAGGCTATTTTACTTCCACTGCCCATTCCTGTTCAGCCCATTCATGTTTCTGCTAAACATTTTTTTTTGTTTGTTTGTTTTTTAAGACAGGGTTTCTCTATGTAGCTTTGCGCCTTTCCTGCTAAACTTTCAAAAAAAAGAACTATTTTAGCTTTGTGAGTACATGTATGTGCTCTTGAAAAGATGCCCTCTTTTTTGGGCTTCTGTTGGGAAACAAACAGGTTTGTAAGATCAGCAGCACTATGGTTTAGAGTTCTTAACTTTCTCAGTCTTAAAGCCACAATCCTTACCTTTACTAGAAAATCTGTATTCTAGAATGTGCTTAATTTTAGCACTGTTTGCCATCAGGAAAGGAAAAGTTACTCAAATCCCACTCTGTGGGTTCAACAGGCCTGCCTTGAACTTATCAGTAAGCATTTTATCTAGAGCAGAAACCAGGAGGTACTGCCCCCACCCACCCACACACACAACGCAGACAGCTGCTTATCTGTATCACCCAGCATTATCCAGCACAAGGGAAGCAGGGGCAAGAGCAGCTTTCTGTTTCCTGCAGCTCTCACCAACTGTTCCAAGACCTCCTAGCCTCCACATTTTAGGCTCTTACAGTCAATGTATCCATACCTCTACCTCAGGGCCTTTGTACTTGCTGCCCTTCATGGCATGACTCAAATGCCACCTATCAGGCCATCTCTAGGCTCCCTGAAAAAGTGGCAGTTCCCTACCTTACCCTCCTCACTTATCTCAACCTGACCACTAAGCACCCACTATAATAATACAGCCTTCAGGGCCATCTACTGTGGCTATAGGTAGACAGATGTCAAGTATACAAAGGAAATTATTGTCCTTTGGAAACACCTTGAAGGAAGCTGCCTGTGCTACCCACCTCTTGCTTGTGGCAAGTCCATCATCACTTTCAATATAGTTGAATTTACATGAATATACATGTGGTCATGGTTTTGGGTTAATGTCCAGAGACGCCAGGGCCCAGTGTTTAGTTTGACCAGGGTTTAACACAGGAGACATGGAAGAGTCCGTGTGGCTTGAAAAGAAAATGGCTCCCAAAGGGAGCTGCACTATTAGGTGGGGCTTTGTTGGAGTAGGTGTGGCCTTGATGAAGGAAGTGTGAACCCTGGGGATGGGCTTCGAGGTCTCCATTGCTCAAGCTATGCTCAGTATGGTAGTTCACTCCCTGTTGCCTGCAGATTAAGACTTAGAACTCTCAGCTCCTTCTCCAGTACCACGCCTGCCTGCATGCCATCATGTTTCCCACCATGATGATAATAAACTAAACCTCTGTAACTGTAAGCCAGCCCCAATGAAATGTTTTCCTTGTAAGAGTTGCATGGTCATGGAGTCTTTTCACAGCAACTGAAACCCTAACCATCCTAACACCACAAATGCACACGAGTAAGAACTGAACATAGGTCAGATAGCATGCTGGCTTCTTGGGAAAGGCACATGAGAATGGTTGGGATCTGTAGCTAGCGTTTTCCTGGTCCTGCCTGGCCCAGGGTCAGGACAAAGCTCTCACCCGCCAGACCTGCAGCTGCTCAAATCCAACCAAGTAAACACACAGAGGCTTATATCACTTATAAACTGTATGGCCGTGGCAGGCTTCTTGCTAACTGTTTTTTATCTTACATCAACCCATTTCTATTAATCTATAAGTTATCATGTCGTTTGTGGCTTACCGGTATCTTAACATCTTCTCATGGCCGTGGCTGGCAGCATCTATCTGCCTCAGCCTTCCACTTCCCAGAATTCTCCTCTCTCCTTGTCCCGCCTATACTTCCTGCCTGGCTACTGGCCAATCAGTGTTTTATTAACCAATCAGAGCAACACATTTAACATACAGAACATCCCACAGCAGGGATCTGTACTGACATGTAACCAGGTCCCATGCCAGAGCAGCAAACTTATCAAGGTCCCCTTAAAGATGGAATGGGTGGGGACTTAAAAGGTCAGTACTGTCTGTGCTTACCACTGCCCACCAGATCTGGGCATGGTTCTCTCACCAAAAGAAGATGCCATTCCCTCCCATATGTCATGCAAGTGCTTCAGGTGCAAAAGAAAGCTCTGACCCTCCCCTCCACAGTATAGGGCAATGTTACAAATCAGTTAAAACATCTTTTATTTTTGCAATTAACATCCCATACAAAAGCAATAGAAATGCAAATATCGACAAGTTTACAATTGAATACATGAACAGAGTATCTGTACACATTATCATTTACAGCAATATTACATGGTAAATTAATTGATCATTAAAAAAAAAAGTTCTAAATCCCTCTCTTCTGCCTCAATTCTCAGAGCACATGCTAAGATCCTACCTCACACTAGTGCTATTCCAAGTTCCAAATTAACACTATATAACTTACATAAAGCCCATTAATATAACAGCTTAACATTTTTGTTCAGAGCTCTGTATGAGAGAAAACTACATTCACATTGATAAAAGACCAGAAAATAAGTTTTTACAAAGTCACTGGAGCTGCCTGACTGAGAGAATACTCAATCAGTTACCTAGAAAGACAGCTGACTCTGGATTGGTCCCATAAACACATGGTTAAAATCCACCGCCAACCCATCTGAAAAGTGGCAACTGAAGTCTCAAGTTCTTGTGGAAAACTACAAGTATCCTGTTGTCTAACTTGGGGGCACAGGAGGGTGGACAATAGGGTTCAGTCTTCACCAGATTTGGCTTCATTTACAATTTAAAACATGTGTAACACTCACCATACATAAAATAAGGCAAGAAAAACAATTTATCATGAGAAAATAAACTCTTAACAGAGAAAAAAAAATACAAATGCACAACAGCCCATGCTTAACCAGCTTTCCAGATGGCTAGGCAGAGCCAAGTATTTCCAAGAGTTGCCACCAGGTGGCAGTTAACTCATGGCAGAGAAGTCTTTCAAGGGTTCAGTTAAACAAGCGTCCAAATCAAACTCATCCTCCACTTGGCAGTCTACATGTCTGACTTTGGTGGGTGTGCCAGCGTACATATCCTAGAAAACAGAGACAGTCACACCTACATCAACTGATCACATAGGCTTCCTCTTAAGTTACCCCGAGCACAAGTGGGCTTGCCTAGCAGCAAGACAAAGCAAAGAAAACCAGCATCAATTTGCTGTTTCTGTAGGTACACTTCCAGTCTGTCACCACATTGTATGGTGGGAAAGAGATCAATAAATCTGAGTGTACCTGGAGTGGCACAGCTGAGAGCCAGGATAAGGCAATGGATTTTTGTTTATATTTTCATAAGAACAGCTTTGTAATAACTTATAATAGTTGAGTCTTTCGTGTTTTGCCACTTCAGATCCTAGGAATTTACATATATAAACAAAGGAAGGTCTCCACAAAAATAAAGAGATCTTTTTATTGTAAATCGTACAAATACAGACAGATCTGAATATTGTACCAGGTCATTAACTACTGAATCAGAGATAAGGCAATTTCAGTATAGCTCAGTTTATTGGGGGTAGGGGAGGGGGACCCTCACTGTGTAGTCCTGGTAGCCTGACATTTGCTACAGACCAGGCTGGCCACATGCCACAGCCTCCTAAACGCTAGGGTTGAAATACTCCACCCCCCTACCCTCACCTCCAGTCATAACCCATAGGTTTTGTTTTTGTTTATTCTTTTTTAAATTTATTTAACTTTATGTTATGTGCATTGGTGTGAAGGTATCAGATCCCCTGGAACTGGAGGTTACAGACAGTTTTAAGCTGCCATGAGGGCGCTGGGAATTGAACCTGAGTCCTTTGGAAGAGCAGCCAGTGCTCTTAACTGCTGAGCCATCTCTCTAACCCTGGTTTTGTTTTGTTTTTTTAAGACAGGGTTTCTCTGTGTACAGCCCTGGCTGTCCTGGAACTCTTGCTGTAGACCAGGCTAACCTCGAACTCAGAGATCAACTTGCCTCCACCTCCCTCCTAAATGCTGGCATTAAGGGTGTGTACCACCACTGCCTGGCTAACCCATGTTTTTGAAATAGGATCTCGTGTAGTCCAGGCTAGTCTTCAATCTCTGATCTTCCTGCCTCCACCTCACTAGGGCCGAGGTTACAGGCACACAATATCACAACTAGCTTTAAAATATGAAACTTGCCCAAACTGAGCTCAAATGCTCAGAACCCAATCTGTGATCAACTTGGTATTTCTTGATGGGAAAAAGTCCCCCTTTCATAAACATTATAATCCAATTTCAGTTCTAACCTCAGTATGTAAAGTGGTATATTCTCAAGTGATTTAAAACACCCAAGCTGAGAGACAGAACCAAAGGAAGTACTTACAAAGTTATCCTGTGAACTTGTCTGGGACTCGGAGCTGCTTTCTGTGAATTCTGTTTCCATTTCCCCAAGATCTACAGGTTGTCTGAGAAATGAAATTGAATAAGCATGTCAGTCACCTGCTACCATCAGAAGATGAGAATTTCTAAGTTTGTTCACTAAAACCAAACACCATTCACATCACAGTGTGTGTTGTCCCCAAGGTCAGCTTTCACACATTTGCCAAAATTTAATTCCTAACCAATAAACCCAACATAGAAAGCTGACAGCAACTACAAGTGAAAACCTGCCAGGCTCACAGAAGATCAGAATCTGACAATCTGTGCTGTCATTCATACACACCTGTAAATATCCTGTTTTGTTTTGTTTTGTTTTTGAGACAAAGTTTCTCTATGTAGCTCTGGTTGTCCTGGAACTCACTTCTGACCCTGTAAACATTCTTGCAAAGCAGTAACAAGACCAATTTTCTTCTGAGATTAGCGGAATGGAATGCTATTAAGTCAAATATGATAGTACCTCAATATCTTCTAAGGCAGAACTTCAAGTTGAGCCTGTGCCACAGAGTTAAGACCTTAATCAAAGCCGGGTGGTGGTGGCGCACTCTGGAGGCACAGGCAGGCGGATCTTTGTGAGTTCGAGACCAGCCTGGTCTACAGAGCCAGATCCAGGAAAGGTGCAAAGCTACAGAGAAACCCTGTCTTGAAAAACAAACAAACAGCTAGGGATGTGGCTCAGTCTGTAGAGTACTGCCCAGCATGGGGGCCCTGGACTACCTAAGAACCTTTCAGAATCAAAAAGGGGGCAGGCGATGGTGGTGCACACCTTTAATCCCAGCACTCAGGCCCACCTGGTCTAACCTCAAGCTCTAGGACAGAGAGGACTACACAGAGACCCTATCTCAAAAATCCAAACCAAAACCCCTCAAATAGGGTTGGGGAGATGGCTCAGTGGGAAATGCCTTTGTAGGTATAATGTCCTAATTCTGGATTCCCAGAACTCACATCAAAGAAAGCTCACAGGCCACTTGGCCCACACAGTAACAAACATAACAAAACATGATACCCTGTCTCAAACAATGTAGAAAAGACTGACACCCAAGGTTGTCCTCTACGTTTTTTAGCTCCAGAAGACTGAATCCAGCACAGGGAGTGAGCTCTTCCCTGGCATCCACAACCCTGTGCAATATAATGAGGCCTAAAGGCTAGTGTGTCTGTTCTCGATAGCTTCCAGGATAATCCTTCACTGTGACAGAGAAAAAGAAAGCAACAAAGACATACATTTCTTGCAAATCACATCCTTCTTCAGCAGGAGGATCCCAAAAATGCAGAGCCACTTTCCAGAGTTTGATCTGTTGATCCCATGATCGCCGGCTATACTTCTTAAATTTGTTGGGGGTCCTAGGATGGATTCCAGGTTGTCGCAGGTGTCTGGAGGACATAAGATTGCCTCAGTACAAGCCATTCACATCTGCACAGAGCTAAAAGACTAAACACACTTTGGGGCACCACCACACCCAGTAGTAACTGAGATTCTATAGGATGAACAAAAAAAAAGGGCATATACCAGCACACCCAGCTCTCCAATTAAACACTTACATTCTTTGACTTTTATTTTCTTATTGTGTATTTTAATAACTACATACTTTATAAAACCATACCATATATTTTTAAGTCCTGAGGATAAAATGCTCTCTAATAGTCAAAGCTATGAAAATGACTACTTAAGTTCTTATGAGTCACTAATAAACACTTCCTAGAAGGTATGTCTAATATAAGCAACTCCTTAACAGACACAATGCTGTTGGGCAGGACTAAGACAGACCTATGTGACAATACTACCTGGGAACCTCTTTAATATATCGGTCATAGGCAATAGTGTTCTTCCCATAGTTGATCTGCTTCTGTCTTCTCATTAAGACACTTTCATCTGTCTCCACATCAGCTGGTACTGAAGACATAGACTCCTTTGAATCAGAACTGAAAGTAATGAAAGATCAATAAATCTTGGATTTAAGATCACTGTGTGCCAAGAAAACACTGCAAGAGTTCCCCTCTCAATTTCAAATGATATGAATCCATGAAAACCCAGTCTATACTATAGGAATTTCCAGTACACACAGTGAAGAACAAATAACTAATAAATGCTACTGAAACAAACCCCTCAAAATTTTCATTAACAAATTAGAAATGTTTCAGCATGTACCTTCCTGATGAAGATTTCCTTTCTCTTCCAAAGTCATTTATGAGTAGTTTTCTCTTATATCTGAGAACAAAAAAAAAAAACACATTGCTGTTTTTAAAAGGATAAAATATATAAAAACAAAAAAATAGTGCTTCCAAAGCAAGAACGAAGCCTTTTTCCTGAGTAGCATGATTTGGGAATGGGACAATGTTGAGTCTGAGGTTAGCCTGGGCTTATTATATTAGCCCCTGACTAAAAACTTTGAAGGGTTGGATTAGAATAGGAGATGAACTACTTTTTTCTTTTAATTTCTAAAAACATGGTTTTATGGGTTGGAGATAATGCATGGCTCAGCAGTTAAGATCACTTGGCTACTCTTCCAGAGGACCTAGTTCTATTCCCAGTACCCATATGGTGGCTAACTCCAGGCACAAGGGAGATCTGATGCCCTCCTCTGGCTTCTATAGATACGAGACACATACATAGGACACAGAGACATACACACAGGCAAAACATCCATATGCAAAAGATTTATGAGCTACCAACAGCTGTGAGCCTCCATATGGGTGTTAGAAACCAAACCTTGGTCCTCTGCAAGAGCATTAAGCGCTCTTAACCACTGAGCTATCACTTTAGCCCCATCTAAAAAAAAAAAATAAATAAAAATAAAAAGACTGTATGTGTTTGTACATGCATGCCACAGCACATGTGCAGAGGTCAGACGACAACTTGTGAGATCAGGTCATCAGGCTTAATCACAAATTTTACCTACTGAACCATCTCACTAGCCCAGCATTGTTTCTTTTTTCTTTTCTTTTCTTAATTATGTATACAGTATTCTGCCTACATGTATGTGTGCAGGCCAGAAGAGGGCATCAGATCTCATTATAGATGGTTGTAAGCCACCATGTGGTTGCTGGGAATTGAACTCAGGACCTCTGGAAGAGCAGCCAGTGTTCTTAACCTCTGAGCCATCTCTCCAGCCCCCAGCATTATTTCTTTGAGTCTATTCCTTTGCAATTTATGTTCCAGGTAAATTTTAATCCTGACATTCAAAAAAAAAAAAAAAAAAGTTCCAAAAATGTCTGTCCTTTCCTGTGTCTAAGTGTGTGCTCATGGAGGCCATAAAAACTTCATATATCAGCTGGGCGGTGGTGGCGCACGCCTTTAATCCCAGCACTCAGGAGGCAGAGCCAGGAGGATCTCTGTGAGTTCGAGGCCAGCCTGGTCTCCAAAGCGAGTTCCAGGAAAGGCGCAAAGCTACACAGAGAAACCCTGTCTCGAAAAAACAAAAACAAAAAAAAACAAAACAAAACAAAACAAAAAAAAAAAACTTCATATATCGCCGGGCGGTGGTGGCGCACGCCTTTAATCCCAGCACTCGGGAGGCAGAGCCAGGCGGATCTCTGTGAGTTTGAGGCCAGCCTGGGCTACCAAGTGAGTTCCAGGAAACGTGCAAAGCTACACAAGAGAAACCCTGTCTCGAAAAAACAAAAAAACAAAACAAAAAAAAAAAACCTGAATGTTACACTGAAAATAAAAAAGAATTATGGGGACTGGAGAGGTGGCTCAGAGGTTAAGAGCACTGCTTGCTCTTCCAAAGGTCCTGAGTTCAATTCCCAGCAACCACATGGTGGCTCACAACCATCTGTAATGAGATCTGGTGCCCTCTTCTGGCCTGCAGAGATACGTGCAGACAGAACACTGTATACATAATAAATAAATAAATCTTTAAAAAAAAAAAAACAAAAAGCTTCATATATCATTCCTCAGAGCCATCCCACTTTGTTTTTGGCACAAGGTCTCTTTCTGAGGGCTAGGGCTTGCCAATTCATCTAGACTAACTGGCCAGCAGCTTCAGGGACCTTCCTACCTCTGCCTCCCTAGTATTAGAAGCATACAACACCTCACATGGCTTCTTTACATGGGTTCTGGGGCCCTAACTCATGTCCTACATTCAAGGCAAACACTTTACTAAGCTCTATTTTAGTCTTGCCTTTTTTCTTTTCTTTTTTTTCTTAAAGGTAAAGTCTAAGTTGCCTAGTCTGGCTTTGATGCCAGCTGGTCAATTTTCAACATCTCTCAGTTACATCATTTCAGAAGATAAATTATTTGTCAAGAGCCTAGTCTGTTGTTTAAAGCAACCTGAATAAAAAAAACATTGTCGTCGGGCGGTGGTGGCGGTGGTGGCGGTGCACGCCTTTAATCCCAGCACTCGGGCGGATCTCTGTGAGTTCGAGGCCAGCCTGGGTTCCAGTGAGTTCCAGGAAAGGCGCAAAGCTACACAAGAGAAACCCTGTCTCGAAAAAAAACAAAAACAAAAACAAAAAAAACAAAAAAACATTGTCTTACACTCTCAGGTACACCACCCTATGCAGAGCTTCCCTGGGTCCTAAGAAATCTTAACAAAGTGGCTAGCAAAACCCAATCATCATCTAATGCCAAGATGGAGACAGGAAGCCTTGCTGCAGAATTGGCTAACAAATCCTATCTGACCTCCTAGCTACTTGGTTTACATTCATTAACTCAGTCTATTTGATTTGAGATAGCACGTATGAAAAGAAAAAGACCAAAAACACAAACAACAAAAAAGCAGGTAACAAAATCAAGGGAAATTTGAAGTACCTCAAAGTTTGAGGCCAGCCTAGTTGACATAGTGAAATCTTGTCTCAAAAAAATCTTTTAAATGCTGGGTGTGACGGTGAATGCAGAGACAGAGGGATCTCTGTGAGTTCAAGGCCAGCCTGGTTTACAGAGGAGGGGAGAGTTCCAGGACAGCCAGGGCTGTTAGAAAAACCCTGTGTGTGTGTGTGGGGGGGGGGGGGGGGTTTAAAAAGTGACTGAAGATTGCCGGGTGTGGTGGCACATGCCTTTAATACCATCATTCGAAAGAGGCAGGCAGGTCTCTGAGTTTGAGACTAGCCTGGTCTATAGAGAAATCCTGTCTCAAAAAAAAAACCCAAAACTCCCCCATCCCCCCAAAAAAGTGCCTGGAGTTCTAGGTTAGTTGGAAAGTGCTTGCTTAGCATGCATAAAGCCTTGAATTTCCGAGCTCCACATAATTAGGGCATGGTTCCATGACTGGAGGTGGAGGCAAGAGGATCAGAAGTTTAAGGGAAAACCTTGTGGGGGGTAGGGGAGGAAAAAATTGGGATTATGTCTTATGTGCTACAGCCTTCGGTAGGTTCTCACTCTTCCAGATATTTGAGGTGGGGGGGAGGTGACAGGGCTTCTAGGTGTAGCCCTGGCTATCCTGGAACTTACTATATAGAGCAGACTGGCTGCTGGGTTAAAGGTGTATGCAACTACACCCAGTTATTTTCTGGGAGCCTTAAAAACAAGACTAAACCAGAGAGTCTACCAACTGTCTTTCAAAGGCACTTTCTATTTTACTGAGGCAAGGTCTCTCCATGAACCCAGAGCTCATAGTTCACCTAGTCTACTACTTGTAGGAGCTGTTTCCCAGGAATTGAACTTAGGTCATTAGGAGGCAAGTGTCCTTCCTTACAGAGCCATTTGCTGGCCTTGATCTGGTTAGTCTAACCAGCTTGCCACTAGCAATTCCATTTCTGCTTCCCAAGTGTTATGGGATCATGGGCAAGCCACTGTGCCCACCCAGCTTTTATGCAAGTGCTAGCTAGAGATCCCAACTCCAGGCTTCATTCTTGTGCAAATATTCCATCCACTGAACCACCCCCGCCATTTAGTTTTACACTATCAGTTGAAATATCCAAACTCGGAAGTATTTTTCTTCCTTCCCCATCATCTCTTTGTAGTAACCCCTGTGCTTAAAATCTATGTTAGAATGTTTTTAATAACCTCCAACTCTGTGTCATACTGGCTCATCCTGAAATTCTTTTCTCTGGCAAAGCCAGGGATCTGGTTTTACCTGAGTAATGGTGTCTAAAAGACAAGGCAACCCCTCAGGCTGCTATGGGTAACAATATGGACTGGTTTGAACTGGCTTCTTCATGCCAACCAACTAAAATAAGTACTCTTGTGGGAGAGCATACCCAAGACCCTGGATTCAACCCCCAGCATTGCCAAAAACAAAAAATAAAAACATTTTAGAATTGGTGAGCTAAATCCATGGATGAAGAGTTGTTTTTCCCCCCACATAAATGTAAGGACCAGAATTTGGATCTGTACCACCCAAATAAAATCCCGAGTGGGTGTGGTGGTCCATCCCTAATTCCAGTGCAGTTACATGGGATCCCCAGGCTAAATGGCTAGGTAAAATAACCCAATTAGCAAGTTTAGTTCAGTAAGAGACTAGCTGTTAGAGAGCAATTGGAGGGAGATACCTGATGGCAACCTGATCCCGACATACAGCTGCATGTGTGCATGCACTTGTGCTCTCTCTCACACCCACACCCACACAGTAACATGAAAAGACAGCCCCCATCACTGCAATCAAGCACCCACCCTCCTATTTCCACTAAGACAGTGGTTCTCAAACCAGGAAGCACTCAATTAGAAGAGCATCTTACAAAATACCTGGGCCCTACTCATCAGTGGGTCAAGGAGCCTGCAAATGTGTATTTCTAACAAGTTCCCAAGGGACACTGATGCTAGCCTAAGGACTAGATCTTTCCCTTTTTGGTTGTACAGGGATCAATAAACTCAGGGCTTTCTCATGCTATGTAAACTCATTACCACTGAGCGGCAATCCCAATCCCTAAAGAACAGATTTTTAAGAACCATTCTTATTATTTATTTATTTATTTATTTTGTTTTTTTTTTTGAGACAAGATTTCTTTGTGTAGCCCTGGCTGTCCAGGAACTCACTCTATAGACCAGGCTGCCAAACTCAGAGACCCACCTGCCTCCGCCTCCCAAGTGCTGCAATTAAAGGTGTGTGCCACCACTGCCCGGATAAGAACCATTATTCTAAGACATTCTGTGAATACAGCAATTGAAAACCACACACAAACTATTATAAAGTGTGTACCTTGCAATCTCTTTGTTAACTCTGGTCCTCATTTCATCTTCTTCAACTGCACTTGCCCAGTCAGAACATCTAGAACGGGGCTTAGGGCCTTCAGGAGTTGTAAAGCTACAATAAAGGGAAAATGCATTTCAATGAGTGCTTCATCTCAGTTTTTTGAAGAAAGAATAACACTGTTTTGGCAGAATGCCAAAGAAACAGGTGAGTTTAAGCAATCTCTCAAAGTCTTCTAGACATCATTAGACAACTATCTACCTACTATGAATCAGTGCTAGATTATGGGAACAGTCTACTGAAAAGGCAGGGGAAGTAAAATACTGTCAGTACCATGAAGAATACCTAATATGGAACTTGGCTTTATGTTTTGAAACAGTCTCACCATATAGTCTTGAAAGCGCTCCTGCCTCAGCTACTGCATAAGTGTTGGGAATACAGATGTTAGCCATTATACCTGGCTTTGACCGTGCTAGCTGTAACACAAGGTATTCTAGGATTTTTTAAAAAATTTTTATTTATCTATTATGTATACAGTGTTCTCCCTGTATGCCACAAGAGGGCATCAGATTTCATTACAGATGGTTGTGAGCCACCATGTGGTTGCTGGGAATTAAACTCAGGACCTCTGGAAGAAGCAGCCTGTGCTTTTAACCTCTGAGCCATCACTCCAGCCCATATTATAGATTTTTAAGACTCCAAATAATAAAATGAATAGGGTCAAACACTGTGACCAACCCACAATGAGAATCCAATAGAACAGATGAGGTTTACCTTTCAGATGCACAAGACTCACAACATGTAGTAATAGGCATCACAATCACAATGTGGAAAAAGGTGAGACTATGAGTCTTGTGGATACATTTTTTTTCTTGTTTTTGAGACAGGATCTCACTATACAGACCAGGCTGGCTTTGAACTCAGAGAGCCTTCCGCCTCTACCTTCCAGGTGGTGGAATTTAAGGCATGTGCTGACACATCTGGCAGTTTTAACTTTTTTTTTTTTTTTTTTTTTTTGGTTTTCCGAGACGGTTTCTCTGTGTAGCTTTGCGCCTTTCCTGGAACTCGCTTTGGAGACCAGGCTGGCCTCGAACTCACAGAGATCCGCCTGGCTCTGCCTCCTGAGTGCTGGGATTAAAGGCGTGCGCCACCACCGCCTGGCAGTTTTAACTTTTATTTCACTAAGAATTAGTCTACCAAGCTGGGGGGTGGTAGCTCACGTCTTTAATCCCAGCACTCAGGAGGCAGAGGCAGGTGAATCTCTTTGAGTTTGAGGCCAACCTGTTCTACAGAGCTAGTTCCAGGACAGTCAAGACTACACAAAGAAAAATCTGTCTCAAAAACAAAACAAAACAAAAAAGTCTACCTTAAAAGTGTACCCCTAAAAAAAAAGTGTACCCCTAATGCCAGGTGGCGGCGGCGGCGGCGGCGGCGGCGGCGGCGGCGGCGGCGGCGGCAGCAGCAGCAGCAGCAGCAGCAGCGGCGGCACACACCTTTAATCCCAGCACTCGGGAGGCAGAGCCAGGCGGATCTCTGTGAGTTCGAGGCCAGCCTGGACTGCAGAGTGAGTTCCAGGAAAGGCACAAAGCTACACAGAGAAACCCTGTCTCGAAAAACAAAACAAAACAAAGTATACAACTATACTTGAGTTAAATCTATTCAAAGGGCTTAGTTTCATCTCAAAGAAATCTTTGGACAAGATAACCCACATGAAGCCAGTAGTGGTGGCATATGCCTTTATTTCAGCACTCAGGAGGCAGAGGCAGGAGGGAGAGATATCTCAGCAATTAAGAATGCTTGTTCAAATGAAGAAACTCTATCATACTGCTTGAAGAGGATTTGACAAAATGATCCACCTAGATAGGATGTCTTTAACTTGTAGATATGCTTACAGGTGTGCAGTGAGCTCCAGGTGTCCTGTGTTCTTTTGCTGTATATCCCATGCCGATTTTGGAGAGTGCCCTGTGCTCCAGTAATCAACTACTTCCCCATATTCCTCTAAGTAACCCCAAAATAAAGCCCACTGGTTCAACAACAACAACAAAAATGGTTGTCGTTCTTACAGAGGATATGTGTTCAGGATTCACAGGCAACTCACAATCACCTATAAATCCAATGCCCTCTTCTCTACAAGCACTAGGCACACATGTGGTACACTTATATACAGACAAAAAAAACACTCATACACATAAAAATAAATAAATCTAGCCTGGCAAAGTAGCACATGCCTTTAATCCCAACACTTGAGAGGCAGGTGGACCTGAGTTCAAGGCCAGTCTGGTCTACCTAGTGAGATCCAGGACAGCCCCATCCTTAAAAAATAAAATAAAAGACCTAACATTTTATCTTCAGATAACTGAGACCATGACAGGGTTCAAATCTTCATTCACCTCAATTAGGTTTTCTGTTTGGTTGGTTTTGGTTTTCTGTTTTCATTGAGACAAGAAAGCCCAGGCTGATCTCAAATTCACGATGTAGCAAAGAAAGCCCTTGGACTCCTGATCCTTGCTTTTAACTCCTGAGCACTACTGGGATTACTGATACATACAATAGCACCTTCCCTTTGACCTACCTTAGGGCTGGCCTCTGGCCTCCCCTATACTCCCATAACTAGTTCAAGGTTTTCAAATATGTGCTGGTAACTCACATTTGCACTTGACAGCCTCCCCAAACTTAAGCAGATTCCCTCCCAAAAGAGATCTGCCCACCCACTGCCACAGCTACCATAGGGATTGACTTTAATCAGAGATGGCCAAGGGTTCAAATCAGTCTGACTTTTCGATCTTCAGTCAGCATTGCCTGTGTATTTACAAGTCTGAATTCAACCACCTTCACTGGGCTTGGCAGCTGTCCTTATCTTCCCTTCTAGTCAGCCTCCTAGCAGGCCACATATCCCCACAGAAAGAGGCATGGTCAAAAAATTCTGAAATCACTTTCCTCTTCATCAGTCACTACACAAAGGTCCCAGAGAGCAGTTCCCTGAGCATCCCACATCACCAGCTTACTCTTCAGACACTCCTGGTCTCTCTGAATGACTATTTCACTTGCTGGCACACCTCTGTGAGGCTACCAAGAGACCTCATTGACTTCAGCACACTGCCTCAACTAAAGAAAAAAAATTTCACCTATGACTTCAGCATGGTGCCTCACCTTAAAAAACAAACAAACAAACCAACAAAAAAACAAACCTCAACACTGTGGCAAACGTTTATCAGATGGAAGGGACCCATGAACATGACTAAGGATGAGTGACCCGGGAATTCAACTTTGGCTTGCATGTGGCTTTCACTCAGATAATAAAATCTAATTTCTCCCTTCCTTCCTCCCTCCCTCCCTCTCTCTCTCACACACACACATACACACAGCGTGGGGGGAATGTCGAAACATTTTAACAAGGTGTTCAAAGTAGGAGTGCCTGATATTATGCGTGAAAAATATAAGGGCTCCTCCACTCCGGATAAAACCAGTTTTGCTGCCACCTATCAGTCGCTGCTAAGATGCTTCTTAGACTGAACAAAAATGAAGGGAATCCAGAGTCACCTAATTTATTCCAACATCTAAAAAGCGAGTGCAATGGGATGAGGGTCCCTTGGCCCTCTTCCAGACCCACCGAGTGACCAACCCGTTTCACTCGGCCAGGGCCCACCTTTCAGGTCGACGGTCCGCAATCTGGCGCTCGCTTTCCTCGGAGTCCTCGGGCTTCCGGTCCCTTCCGTCCGCTCGGCGTTTCCGTCCGAGGCTCCATCTCGCAGGGGACCGCGGGCTGAGGACAGAGACTGTGGTCAGTGGGCGGGGTCCCGCAAGCACGGGCGGTTCGTGGACCCCTACCTCACAGCCACCCAGACACGGAAGACTTGCAGACCGCACGGCCCACGTACCTTGCAACGCCGTCGCGGCCGCTCCCATACCGGGGTGGGCTTTTGGGTCTGCAGGCCATGGCGGCAGAGGGTTGAAGACCGGTTCAGCAACGAGAAGCTCCCTCGGCGACAGCGCTGACGAGGTCTGAGCTCGGCTAGTCCAACCGCCCTTAAGTGCGCAGCGGCCCCGCCCCTCAGCAACTCCCGCGCGCGCGCACGCGCGCGCGGGGTCGGACGAAACCATCGGACGTTCACCTGTAGGGGAGCCCTTCTCGGCTCTGCGTGCCCCGCTGGCGGACCCGGTTCGGACCTAAGCCTCGGAACTGCAGGCAGTCGCCAAACTCCAACTCCTGATGCGGCTGCCCAGAAGGGCGGGAAAAATGTGGCAGCCCAACTAAAGGGAAAAGGAATTGGCGACCCCCGTCGGGCTTCTAGCAGGCTGGCGCTGTCTCTGCCGGGCCTCTGATTGGTTGCGTCTTCGCGGGCCCGAGGAGTATTGGCGGGAGACTGGGCAGTGCGCGCCAGTGTCACTCAAGATAGGTGGGCGTGGCCACGTCTCTGGTCCGGGCCGGAATACGGAAGACCCAGTCCTTCTCTGGGACTGGTCCCTCCTTCCCACCGCCACAGTACTTCCTGAGCGCCCGCCCACAGTTTAAACTCCGAACTCTGAACCAGCGATAGCTCTTAGAAGCCAGCACACTTAGTGGTCTCTTTTTCCCTCCAAGGCTGTCTGCCCCGTCTCTGGTGCCGTTCTTTCTGCTTGAGTCACTAGCACGAGGGCCGGGCCTCTGCAGACCTGTTCTAGTCGCAGACCGTGTGGGCGGCCGCGACACTACCTTAAGGGTGGATCTGGCCCAGAGCAGCTCAAAAGAGGGTGGATTGGGGCGGGTGCCATCGAAGGGCACTGTGCCCAACCATTGATCACTGTGTCTGAAATGCTAGTCCTGTTTCCCCTTCGGGACAAACTAAACACTGACACTTTTTTTTTTTTTTTTTCCTTTTTTCGAGACAGGGTTTCTCTGTGTAGCTTTGGAGCCTGTCCTGGAACTCACTCTGTAGACCAGGCTGGCCTCGAACTCAGAGATCCCCCTGCCTCTGCCTCCCGAGTGCTGGGATTAAAGGCGAGAGCCACCACGGCCTGGCTGACACTAATTTCTAATATGGCTGGTCTACAACTATACTCATCTCACTTTCCCAACACACCCCAGCCACAACCCCAAACGTTGCAAAAATTTGGTTTTACTACCAGGTAAACAAAATGAAGTACATCACTTAGAAAGTAACACTTTATTAAATACTGAGTCGTTTGGCGACGTTTACATTTATCTTTATCTTTATAAAATTAACTCCTGTGGTTAAAAAATAAATAAAATAACCTTAAACCATTTGGCCTCTTCTTAGGCAGCCCTTGAAACTGCCTTGAAACTTCAGGGACAGGCAGAACTGGGCTTGCTCTGATAGGAAATCCCTGGAGTTAGGTGTGGTGCTGGCTGGGTAAGGGGCTGGCTTGATCTGTCACTACTGCTTGAAACAGTCAAATGTGGGAGCTTCAGGGCCACAAGCTGAAAGAGAGGTCCTCCCTGCAGCAGCTACTTGTGTCAGAGATGGTGGGTAAAGGGCAACCTCTTCTCCTCCCATCTGCACCATAGGTAAATGAATAGTATGTCCATCAGAACCTTAACCACTGAGGTACCCTCTCCTGATCCAAGCAACCCACAAGGGCCCTAGCTAACTCTGTGCTGCATCCCTGGGGGGTTTCGTTCTGGATAGTGCTGTGGCTCTCTGGACCTTACCTCCCTAAAACCCCCCCCTAGGGCCAGGGGTGTGAGATCTTGGCCTCCCCTGGACTAAAGCAAGAGAAGACACCAAAAGCACTGTGGGCCCTCTAAAGCATATGCAACCCTCATGAGGAACTTGGGAGAGCATGCTGGCCCGGCCCTAGGTTGCTGCTCCTGCCTCCCTATCCAGAAGTGGTCCCTTGGCTGGCTGCAGTCATCAGGATACCCTAGAAAAGGACTTCACACTGGAGTGGCACCCCTCTCAAATGTCAGCATCCACCCAACACCACAGGTCCTGGGACAGATGTAGGTCTGGCTTGTAACTGTCAGTGTTCTGAGGGGCAGATATGATCTGTAATAGAATTAAGGCAAACTCCAATATCTTGAGGCTTTGGAGCATTCTGTGTGAAATATCAACCCCACCTGAAGGTAATAGGAAGAGAGGATGCTGAAGGTATGGGATAGGGCATTTCCATTATAAGTTCTTCTAAATCACAATCCTCAGCCTACCACAGACTCAAGGCAGAGAGTGGCTGTAGATAAGTGTGTGCTTTCACTAGAACCTTTCGCCAAGGTCAAGGAGCTTTAGCCTCTCCTCGTAAGTGGCCAGTGGAGACACAGAATATGCTGTGATGCTCAGCGTACACAACACACATCCAGGATGCAGAAGCGGGCACGGCAAGTCGGGCAGGGCACACGGCTGGCCAGCCAAGTGTCAGGGCGCTGGGGATCCTGACGGCTGGCAAACCACTTGCCCATGCAAGTGAGACACCACATGGGACGGCAATAACACTGCTGGCACTCGCCCACCGCTGGCTCCTGGCAGGTCTTCACCAGCTTCACGCTGGCCCGTGTCTGCATGCAGCCTATACAGGCCTCAAGCTCCTACAGAGAGATAGTTGGAACAAAAGGGGTCACAAAAAGGCCTACAAGATGGTCTTGGGAGGAGGGAGGGGTGCCCCCCCACTCTCCCACTTGGGCCAGCCCCCACCTGGTTGCTGGGCACTGAATAGGCAGGGTTGACCTCCACCAGGGAGGCAAACGTTTCTAGGAAGAGGTCACCCAGGCTCTGGTGGATGACCACGTTGGCTGCACTTCGGATTGGGGCATGGAGCTTCTCACATAGTTCGCCATATTCCGCTGAGTTCAGTCTGGAAGAGGCATGGCTTGGTGAGCTGAGCCAATCTGCCCTTGAACCTAAAACCACCCAAACCCAAAAGCAGGCAAGGCCAGGGAAAACAAGCTACCTCAGTGAAGTAGCCACTGAAGATGGCCCTGAAGGCAGAGTCCACAGACTCAGTGGTCACTTATCCCCAGTAGAGAGGATAGGAAGAGCCTGGAGCTGAGGTGCCACCAATCTACATTCCTAGGGGATCTCAAGAAGCTGTTGGGACAGCTCGATGATAGAGCAGAAGGAGCAACAAAGAGAAAGCGTCAGGCAAGAGGGGCCTTGAAGGAAGATGGCGCTAAAGGGGTCAATTGACTGTTGTCATATAGGCGCCAGGAGTGCCTCAGTTCTCCCCCACCCTCAGCACCTCCTAAGAGGTACCTGAGGTACAGACAGGCTAAGTCTTGTGCCCTTCCTAACCACCACGCACTCACCGAATATCAAAGGACTGCAGAGCAGGGCTGGTGCTTGCCACACGGATGGTAAGAAGCTGCACAGGCAGGTTGGAGTCTGGTGAGAGATCATGCTGCCGAGACTCTGTCACAGTCAAGTGAACATCCTGCTGCTGAGCCACGTGCACACGATAGGTGGTCACCTTCATTACCCATGTGTCTGTCACAATCACTCGAGCACCAGGGGCCCCAGTAGCAAACTTGTCGATCCGCCGGAACTCCGTGTTGATGGAAGAGGCAACCGCTTGCCAACCTGACTGTGGAAGGGCATAGAGGGCCAGGGTCTGGGCCAGTGGGTGTCGGGTCCACTTGTCCCAGGACCAGTAGTAGATCAGGGTACAGGAGACAAGGGGAAGGGTCACAGCCAGAAGAAGGAAGAGCTGCCAGGCCTCTGAGGCCTGGCCAGGGGAGTAGAGCTGCTTTTCTGAAGCTGCAAAGCACATGCCCATGTAGTAGCCTGCAGAAGAAAAGACATCTCAGGGCAAGTTCAGGCTGCCGGGTGCCGTCTTCCTCCCATGGTGACCCATCTGAAGACCACAACGATATCCCTGTGCTTAGGTGAAGGGAGGAGCTACTTCCTTTTTTTGCAGCTCCGGGCATAGGAATGATTGGTGTGAGGATACAGCAGCCCAGGCTCCAGGGAGATGGAGGCAGGTGTGGTAATAGAAGCACTCAGGCGGGTTTTGAGAGGAAGGTGGGTTGAGGAGACTCCATTGGAGAACGGAGATGGAGCTGGCCAGCCCTGATCCTTGCCTTAGCTCCTAGGACATCGTTAGCTCCCAGAACATACTGTCCTTACTCCTGCACCTCCACAGCGGGCCTGCCTCAGCCCTTAGTCACAGCAGTGGTACCATATACTAAAGGAAAATGTTTTCAATTTACTACTATAATTTCACAGAAATAGCCAAATAGGAAAAACAAACAAACAAACAAACGAAGTTGCTAGGCGGTAGCAGCGCACGCCTTTAATCCAAGCACTCGGGAGAGGCAGGTAGATCTCTGTGAGTTTGAGGCCAGCCTGGTGGTCTACAGAGCTAGTTCTGGAACAGCCAGCCTACACAAAGAAACTCTGTCTCAAAAAACAAAAACAAAAAAGTCCTAGAAAAACAAAAGGACTATGAGTTCAAAGCCAGTGTGGTCTACTAAGGGAGTTCCAGGACAGCCAGAGTTATTACACAGAGAAACCCTGTCGTGAACCACTCCCATCCCAATAAAAACAAAAGGAAACACAATGATGCATAGAACTGACCACTGGTGTACCTGAGGCAGTTCTTTGAGCTACTTCTTGGTATCTGAATTTTGCCTCTGAGGAGGCAGATCCAACATAGTCCATCTCAGAGCTGAGACACTGTCCAAGAAAGTAAGCAAGTACTCAATGATAGGGCATGTTGTAAGAACAATGGAACCAGTTTTAGGGCCCTGTTGGCACAACAGGGAAGAACTCAGACATCAAAACGTATTATAAATTAGATGGTAAGGTACTATGTGGGCAGGCTCCAATCTGCAAAAACCAATAGTAAATGTTTACTTTTAGCCAACTCTTTACATGTCAAAATAACTTGTTATGGTTCTGTAGCAACCAAAGTCAGCTCTACTGTCTGCTCTCGATATAATCTCCACGACTGACTTGTGCTTACTAACTTTGGGTTCCTTGTTCCGGCAGGAGATGAGCACAGCTAGGGGGCATCCAAAACCCACTGGACAGACCTTGGTCAAGAGTCCCGCCTCAGAGCTCCACCTTCTTGATCTCCTTTACAGGGCACTAGGTTCTCAAGCCAAACAACTACGTGGCCATGCCAGCTCCATCTCCAGTTCTCCTCAACCCACCTTCCTCTCAAAACAGGCCTGAGTGCTTCTATTACCACACCTGCCTCCACTTCCCTGGAGCCTGGGCTGCTGTATTCTCACACCAAGCATTCCTGTGCCCAGAGCTGCAAATCTGGCAGGCCATCAGACCTCTGTTCTCCGAGACCTGCCTTTCCGTGTCCCTGAATCCTCCAGAGGTCTCCCTCATCTGGTTCCTAGCCTCCAATCATTGTTATATCCCAGCAGTTCCCCTAATGCATCCTCCAAACAGCTGACATATGGACCTCTCCGAGGTTCCACTAGCACATGGGGTGCCCCAGACCACTCCCTTGGACAGGACCAGAAACCTAGCCTGGCTAAGAAGACTGCATCAGTGTACCCAACCTTGAACGTCTTCATCTCGGCCTGCTCTCTCTCTCTCTCCACACCCTCCTTTCCCAGGTAGCCCTCCGACTCCTGTTGTAATGAGTCAACAGGAGCCCTTTCCTAGAAATGGCCCAACATCGCAACGCCAGGCACAGGGATGTCAAAGACTGGAGTCCGCCCCCCGCCGGAGCATCACTCTCAGGCCAGCGCCTGGGCCACCGCCTCCCAACCAGGAAGAGCACAGGGCGCCCTAGAGCGCGCAGCTTACAGCCTAGGCTGCAGGGATGCCGCTAGCTTGCACCTGCACTGGCCGGCATCTGCGCCGGTTCCGGCGGGGAGCCTCCTCCCTCTTGGAGTCTCCAAGCGCCCGGTTAAGCACCCACCACCGGCCCGCGCACAGGAGGCTCACCCAACGGCAGCAGTGAGTGACACAGGAGCGTGGCGGAAGTGCGACGAAGGTGGTAAGGCACGAAAGCGGCGTCCTCGCTGCCCAGCCAGCCCGACAACAGGTTCTGCACCGTGAGCCCGGCCGAGTAGAACTCGTTGGGCGTGAACACGAAGCACACTGCGAAGACCAGGTAGGCCAGCGTGAAGGTCACCTCAGGGCTGTCCATCGCGACGCCGCTCGCCGCACCGGGAAGAGACGGGGGCGTCCAGTCCTGGACAGTTGGTAGGTTGTCGTAGCCACGGCAAAAACCGGCCGCGAGGCACTCTGGGAGACCGAGTTCTGGTCAGGCTGCCCGTGGGGCATTCTGGGAGACTGAGACGCTCCTGTCAAGGGACCCGCAAAGCATTCTAGGAGATGGAGTCCCGCCTCCGGCTGCCCGCGGGGCACTGTGGGAGACAACGACCCCATCAGGTGACCCGAAGAGCACTCTGGGAGACAGAGTCTCGTGAGGCCGCCCGGGGCACTCTGGGAGGACCCTCGGAACCCCGCGCCGACCCACAAGTTGTGAGCCACCCAGAGGCCCCCGCGTGGGTGCAGACTCTCCCTTACAAGCAGCTCGGAGAGACACTGCAGCTGGTTCCATTGAACAGCTGAGAAAAGCCAAGCAAGGGCCGAGCCGCTCTCTGACCGCGTTCGCGGCCGACCCTGAGATTGTCTGGGCCATGATGGACCCCACCGTGGCAGGCTACCGAACAGCCGGCCTGGCCTGCGATGCTAGGCTACGGTGCCCACACGCCCCGACGCGCCCACTGTGCCCTCAGTCCCGGAAGCGGAACTGCTTGCTTGTGAAGGGCGGGACCAGTAGGGCCTGCTATTGGCCGCCAGCGGCTGTGGCGTTCTTCTCCTGCCGCGCGCTGATTGGCCGCGGGACGTCAACTCTCGATATTTGAATCTGGGGCGGGCTCAGCGGACCACGGTCACGGACGGCCAGAGCCAGCGCTTGTTTGGAATTACTTGGTCTCGGTTTCTCCAGCTCGGACTCCTAGCGTGGAGCAGGGGCGGTGCTCCTTCCTTGCGGTAGGCGTCGGCGCGGGCCCAGGGCCCGTCGGCAGTAGGCAGGTAAACGGCGACTTCCCATTTCCTGCGGGCGAGGGGTGGGGACCCGCGGATCTGGATTCCTACAGGCTGGGTTGCGGCTCCTCTCACCCGCAGCTTCGCTCTCTCCCTTTGTTGAGGACCCACCCGGGGCCCAAGCGTCCTCTTTTCTGGGCTAACGGCCCACCAAGCCTCCTAGGCAGGACTGGCGCCCGCGGGCTGCATTCCGTGCAGGTCTGAGCCAGCTGATGTCCTCCAAAGAGGCCACACGTGACTATTTATCTCCCAAGGTTCCAGTTGTTGTCGAGTGTGTAGTGGATGAGACTCGTGTTTCGGAGCCAGGACATTTTTCGCCCCAGGTCTCATTCTTTCACCTTTTCTGCAAAACTGTCTGTTGTCTGTTGTCCTGAACCCACTTATCCCAGGGATGGTTTCTTGTTCCTGGGCCAGTGCCTCTAAGTGGCCCTTCTATACAGCCTGGCCACAACCTCAGAAGAAATGGCTTTTCTTGGAGACTACAGAAGATCCTGCCAGATGGGTTTCCCTTCTTTATAGCATTCTTCTCTGAACAGGGTCCTTCAGGGCCAAGGCCTTTTTCCTCAACTCTAGCTACCAGGGTGACCTCATGCCTGTACCTATACGATTTGATTCAGAAATGCTATTTTCAGTCATGTTCCCTTAATTTTACACACCTGCCAACTCACTGTTCCAGGTGAGAGATGTCTCATCCTTCGTTCTCCCACTCCCCATACTCCACCTGGGAGACCATCATCAATTTTAGCTGTATCGTCTCTCATAGGCACCTGACCCCAAGCTTCATCTCACTAAGGCAACATCAAAAGCTTCCGTATGCTCCCTCTCCCACCCCACAGTCACTCCTGCACCAAGAAGACAGCAGAACCAAGAAGCCTGGCTTGTCAAGCCTAGCGCCCAAAAACTCCCTCCAGGGCCTGGGGACATGGCTCAGTCAGAAACATGCGTGACAAACAAACATGAGGACCTGAGTTCAGGTCCCCAGCACCACCTAAAAAGTAGGTGGTGTGGCTGCACTTGCCTGTGATCCTAGCACTGGGCAAGCAGACTGGAGAATCCCTGGGGCTCACTGGCTAGATAGTCTTGCTGAATCAGTGAGCTCCAGGTTCAGTTAGAGAATCCAATACGGTGGAGAGTGATTGAAGAAAACACCTCATGTCAATCTTTGGTCTCCCCTTCACCCCCACCACCACCCCAACACCCCCCAAAAAAAATCCCATCCTAAGCAAAAGCTGGATCAGCTGTTCTTCCACTTTCTTTCTTGAAAGACTTCATCCAAGGCCACATAGCCTAAGCTTGTGAATTCCATAATCATCCCAGTACCCTTTTCCCCATGCTTTCTGATAACCAGCTTTTCAGGTCAAAAATCCTAAACATTGGTCTTGATTTCTTTTCTCCTTACCCCATGTCCTGTGTACCTTGCTAAGCAACCTAGTCTACCTCTCTTTGGCTACAGGAACCTCTGGTTCTGTCCTTTCCCTTCCTGTTTTTCCTCATGGACTCCTAAAGCAGAGTTAGCAGCAGCTTCTCTTTGTGATGACCCTCCTCCCCGCTACCTCTCCTTGTTCTTGAACCCCCAGGAACCCATGGTCCCCTGCCTCTGCCTGTCAAGTGCTAGGATTAAAAGCGTGTGCCACTAGTGCCCAGCTGCTTTGGTTTTCTTAAAGGCAGGATTACATCCCCTAGCTCTTGCCCTACAGTGTAATATACATTAATGGAAGTTATTCTAAATACTTGGTTCTCTTTCTTTCTCAACCTGAACCCTATTAGCAGTTGGCAGTATACCTGATACAATACAAGGGAGCCTGAGGCTTTCTCTGGCAGATGACACCTACTTGAAGTACTAACAGTATACCTATGAAGGATACTAGCTTTACCTATTCAGGAAGAAGTATCTCACTGATGTATTTGTGGGGTATTTCTGTACATGGGACTGCAGCATCATTGACTTCCTAGTGACTAAAACATACTCTTTTTTTTTTTTTTCAGAATGAGTCTGCATATCTTAAATGACGAAAATGCCCCCAGTGAAAAGAGTTCAGAAAGCTATGACTTCCTGTTTTCACAACCGGAACTTACCGGAAGATCCTCTGTTCTCCGTCTGTCACAGAAAGAAAATGTACCACCCAGGAACCAGGCCAGAGCCACAAAGGTAAGTGTGGACTATAATGTATGTACTCTTCAGGTGCTCTGGGATTGGCTTTCTGAGAACCTTAAACTGTAGTACTTTGGCTTGCATGTGAGGGCTTGTATCATGGAGCATGCATGTACACTCTCCTCACCTTTCACTAGGTGACTTTTCAGACACCTCTTCGGGATCCACAGACACACAGGATCTTAAGTCCTAATATGACCAGCAAACTTGAGACTCCATTTGCTCTGGATGATGATATTGGATTAGAAAACAATCACTGCGTCTGCTTACAGAAAGAGAAGTAAGTGTTGATGCCATTTCATGTCCTGCGAGTCTGTCTGAGGGTTGTTGCAAACCTTCAGTCCTGTCATAGCTGGACTATTTTTTTCCTCTGGTCACTGCCCTTAAGAGAAAAATCTGGCACAGTTGTTAGTGGAGAGTTAATCATCAGATAATTGGACCATTTTAATTCCATACTTCACTCTTTGGCTGGGCCCCTACCCAGTCTTTATTTCTATAACTTGATGGAATGACCAAATCGCATTTCCAGAAAAGGTTATCTACAGTCTCCTTCCTATGGAGTTCCGCTCATCTCTCCCTCCTTGAAATCAGCACTTGCCTTCCTACACTCAACACTTGGAGAGAGCAGATAGAACTCATAGGCGGAGAAATTATCATGTGATCAATTAATCAGAGCTTGGGAGGTGACTCCCTTGGTACTGTTTGCTGCACAAGCATGAGGCCCTGAGTTTAATTCTCGGTACCTACATTTAAAAAAACCCAGAACATGGGCTGGAGAGATGACTCAGTGGTTAAGAGCACTGGCTGCTCTTCCAGAGGACCTGAGTTCAGTTCCCAGCAACCACATGGTGACTCACAACCATCTATAATTACATCTGATGCCCTCTTCTGGTGTGCATAAAGACAGAGCATTCATATACATAAAATACATAAGTAATAAATCTTTAAAAAAACAAACTCAGAACTATACACCTTTAATTCCAGCCCTAGTGAGGTGGACATAGGAGAATCTTTGGTGCTTTCTATCCAAATCAGTGACCTCCAAGATATAAAGTGGAGAATGGTTGAGAAAGCTATATCAAGTATTGATTTCTGGCTGCTTAGGCACATGTACATACACCACGCATGCACAATGTGCGTACACATCCACATATCTGCATGCAAACATCCACAAAAGAGAAACTAGTAAGAACAGTTTTGGCTAAAAGGATGGGGAGAAGCTTCATCCATAAGTACATTAGGCATTTCCCTGTAGGAACCCTACTGAAATGACAAGCAGATGTTAAGGCTTTGCCTAGAGAGGAGGGCCTTGGAATTAGTACTTCACCAAACTGGTACCAAGAACACATCTTTATCGAGAGTAGGAGGGGTCTCTGGTATGATTTTGTTCTGTTTTTACTGATTCCACTGTTGAAACTTTTTAATATATATATATATATATATATATATATATATATATATATATAAAATAGAAAAATATGAGGAATAATAAAACATCACTCCTGTTCACTCCTGTGCTCTTAACTTTAATGCCACGACATTTCTCTGGGTTGTGTGCCAGCTCTGTCCTATCAAAGCACCCCTAAATCTGTTGCTCTTTTCAGGTGTCCCTGTTAATTTACAATTTTATTTTGTATTTTTCTGAAATCCAGTCAGATGAGATTAGCGTTTAAGTCAAACACTTTTGGTCTATAACAGCTTCCTCAGAAACACAGGGCCAGCATTGGCACTTGACTGCTATGACTCTAGCTTACTTTGAGGCCAAGGAAGTTCTTGTCTCTGCCTTATCTACTGGGAGGGCAGCTCTGAGTAGTCACTTGGGAGTTTATCCTTGGCCTAGACACATGCATGTGCCATAATGCCATTCATCATTTTAAGGTATTCTGCTGAGCCTGCATACTAAGGACAGCATGACACCCAAGCTCATGGAGCTTGTTTGGTGGAGGATGGGGGAACAACCAGAGTGATCAGCTAGGTGTTTGATTTTTTTTCAGGCATTATCTTCTAGTATGGCCAAGGTCCCAACGTAGGAGGTGATGTGGCAGTCTTTCAGTTCTTACCTTATGAAAGAATGGGTCCAATCAAGAGAGACATAGGCAGTTTAAGTAGATTATTTAGCACAGAACCAGTTTAGTTAATAAAGCTAAGCGGAACACTCAGACCTAATTTATAAGGCCTCAGCCTGCCCCAGGATTGTAGCAGCAGGCACCCAGACCCCCCTTCCTTCCATTTGTGTTCATCTAGTTCTAAGAACTCAACCCCAACTGGCCCTCTTTAGGCAGATGGGGCCACAGACCCAAGTCCTCATGAAGAAGCCACTGGCCAAATGGTCATCCATTCAAGTCATGACTCCATAAGGCTAGAATTTGACTTCCCTGATGATACCACCAACCCAAAGGTGTCTTCACCAAGGAGACTGGCGGAGAGACCTGGCCTCCAGCTTCTCCTGAAGAAATCAGAGGCCAGCCAGGAGCAGGCCCCCAAAGAAGCAGAAGAAAGAGATGGGACCAGAGAGAGAGATGAATGTCCCCAGCCTGCTTCCTGGGACTCTTACCACCTTAACTGGGAAAAATTGGATGACTCAAACTTCAGTCTATTTGGAGGTGACTCCAAGTATAATGGCAAAAAAGCTAAGTTCCCAGAAAGTCCCAAGAACAGGTTGACCTTGCTTGTGGCTGAGCAGCTGAGTGCTGGGCCTACAGACGTGGAGAACTCTCCAACCCAGTAAGTAGGAAAGGGGAACATTGGCATGTCAGGAGCAGTTTTGTTTTGTTTTGTTTTCCAAGACAGGGTTTCTCTGTATAGCTTTGGAGCCTGTCCTGGAACTCACTCTGTAGACCAGGCTAGCCTCGAACTCACAGATCCCCCGGCCACTATCTCCCAAGTGCTGGGGTTAAAGGCGTGCGCCACCACTGCCTGGCAGCAGGAGCAGCTTAATGGTGTGTATAATCTGGAGCCTAAGTGCAAAAATAATTCATTATTTTATATGCATTGGTGTTTTGCCTGCGTGTAGATCTGTGTGAGGGTGTCAGAAGCCCTGGAACTGGAGTTCCAGACAGGTATGAGCTGCCATGCAGTTGCTGAGAATTGAACCCAGGTCCTCTAGAAGAGCAGCCAGGGCCCTTAACTACTACTGAGCCGTCCCTCCAGCCCCGATGCCACTTCTTTACATAGCCAGCATACTACTTCCCTTCATGGTCTCAAGACAAACAGATTTCAGGATTGTCCAGAACTAAAGCAGCACAGCTTTAGAGTCCCTGTCCCAAGACCATGGGAGAGGTGCTCCCGAGTTGTCTGTCTTGAAGCACAACAGCACAGCTTAACTAACAATCGGTACAGGTAGTTCACCTCTAATCTAGGACTGTAGCTGAGGAAGTCAGGTAAGAGTTTGAAGCCAGACTTGTCTGTGTGGGAAGACTGTCTTTCCACACACAAAAAAAGGAAAAGCATAGGCTACCACTCAGGTGAAAGCTGGTTGGTACAGCAATCCACTGGCCTTAGGTATTCCAGGAGGCAGCTGTGACATGAAATTAGGTGCTAACGTGCCAGCAGCCAAATAATCTGTTACCTCCAGAGAAAACTTCCATGTATCTTTTAGCATGAGCAGCTTCTCAAGTGAACCAACGCAACAGGGAGGAGGTAAATTAATGCCAGAGCAGGGAACATAGGGAAGACCCAACTCTGATGACTCTGTCTCTCCAGTCAGCTGCCTTTAGCCCCAGTGGATGATACACCTGTGGTTCAGATGGCAGTCGAGATCCTAAGCGCAGAAGATGGTGTACAGGTATGTATGTGTGCATGGAGAGGTGCTATCACCATCATTATATACTGTGTAGAAAAAATTAACAGGGCATCCAGGTGTGGTACAGACTTTTAATGCCCAGCCAGGTCTACTGAGTGAGACCCTGTCTGAAAACAAAGAAAAATAACATGGCAGAAGAGGCCACCAGCAACCTTCTGGTGACAGGGTGGGACACAACACTACTATTTCCTTCCCCTAGAGCTGCCTCCCCATCTGGGTTTATTTTAAGGAGAATGGGTAAGACAGAGCCAGCCTCCCCTCCCCATCCGGGACCTCACTGTGCAAGGTGATGCTTCCCTTTAGGAGGGAGTCTTGAATTCCTCAAGAACTTCAGCTTCCACAAGTTTTCTGGACAGTGAGCTGGTGGCTCCTCCTGAGCCAGTGCTGGAGCCTTCCCTTCAGGGACCAGAGCCTGTCATGGATGACAAACTGATGGCCCCTCCTGAGCCAGTGCTGGAGCCTTCCCTTCAGGGACCAGAGCCTATCATGGATGACAAACTGGTGGCCCCTCCTGAGCCAGTGCTGGAGCCTTCTAATCAGGGACCAGAGCCTCTCATGGATGACAAACTGATGGCCCCTCCTGAGCCGGTGCTGGAGCCTTCCCTTCAGGGACCAGAGCCTATCATGGATGACAAACTGATGGCCCCTCCTGAGCCAGTGCTGGAGCCTTCTAATCAGGGACCAGAGCCTATCATGGATGGTGACCTTGCCCCTCCTGAGCCGGTGCTGGAGCCTTCTCTTCAGGGACCAGAACCTATCTTGGATGGTGACCTTGCCCCTCCTGAGCCAGTGCTGGAACCCTCTCATCAGGGACTAGAACCTATCTTGGACCCAAATGAGGAGAGCTTCAGAGACCCAGCAGAAGGTATGTGGCCCCAAGGTGTCACCATCAGTTGCCTTAAAATCCCTGTGGATACTTAACATTCCTTTGAATTGCAGGTGGTTATTCTACAGGCTGTTTCTCTGACTAATTCACATGTAAACTTTTGGTCCTTAAGATGAGATACTCGGGGATGGGGATTTAGCTCATTGGTAGAGTGCTTGCCTAGCAAGCGCAAGGCCCTGGGTTCAGTCCTTAGCTCAAAAAACAAAAACAAACAAACAAAAAAGATGTTATTACTGCTGTGATGATACCCAATGACCAGTCAGGCAGGAGAGGCACACATCTTTAATTCCAGCACTTGGGAGACAGAGACAGGCAGAGTTCTGTGAGTTCAAGGCCAGGCTGGTCTATAGAGTGAATTACAGGACAGCCAGGGCTACACAGAGTAAACCCTGTCTCAAAAAGACAAAGGAAAAAAATTTTTTTCAAGGTCCTCTTTAGCTACATAGGGAGTTCAAGGCTAGCCTGGGCTGTCTCCAGAAAGAAAAAGTAACAGGTCACTCCATGGGTTCCACATCATCACATTCAGTGAAACGTGGATAGGATTGTAAGTGTTGTTACTGAAGATGAAGCGGGAGAGAAAGGGTTCCTCTCCCTGTAAAACACAGGGGCTTTGGCTCAGGCTTCCTTCATAGAAACAGGGAAGCTGCTGGTCAGGCTGCTGGGAACAGTCTCTGAATTTTTTACAAAGAACAGTGATCCTGCTGGGCATTAGTGGCTCACACCTTTAATCCCAGCACTCGGGAGGCAGAGGGGTTTCTGAGTTCAAGGCCAGCCTGGTCTACAAAGTGAGCTCCAGGACAGCCGGAGCTGTTACACAGAGAAACCCTGTCTCAACAGCTCCCTAACAACCCCCCTCAAAAGAACAGTGATCCTATTCTGTTAAGTACTTGGGTATGCAGCCCTCAGGACCTGCAGTATTTGAGGTGAATGACCATTATTATTCACTCTTTCAGTTCTAGGTACTGGTGCTGAAGTGGATTATCTGGAGCAGTTTGGAACTTCCTCGGTAGGTGCTTAGCACTTGATGGCAGCCTTAACTGAAATGTGTAACCCAGTCAGCCTAGGCCATTTATCCTTGGTGCCTGGAGCATCCTGCAGTTCCTGTATAGTATCTGATCATGTCTGAGTCTAAGAGCCCTTGCCCCTTTTGCTCAACAAGATCACCCTAGCTCATGGGCTATGTCTATTAAAGTAATGGTGAATCTTGCTGATTTTCCTTGACCCATCTCTCCAACTTTCAGTTTAAGGAGTCAGCCTGGAGGAAGCAGTCTTTGTACTTGAAATTTGATCCCCTCCTGAAAGAAAGCCCTGTGCGACCAATGCCAGTGGTCCCAGTGACAAATAGGTATGTCCCTCCTTTGAAGATGTTAGCATGTATACTAACTGATTAAAAAATTCTAGAAAAGGGCTAACTGAACTAGAGTAAGTAATGGTACCGGACAAACAGGACATGTATCAGGTAGTGTGTGTTTTAGTAAGGAGCTCTGCATCCTCTCTTCACACAAGCCACCTAGTAAACACAAGTAATAAATACACAATAAGGTACCAAACTGGACCAGGTCAGATAGTATTTGCTTTTATGAGTGGAATTCTAGTTCCACAGTCATGCCTGTTCCTTCATGAATCACCTAGGACAACTTATACTGTAAAGGCAGATCTGAATAGTTGGGACAGAAGCCATAGGGCTTCAAATCTAACATTTATGGGAAAAGTCCAGGCTAGTGTCTACTTTTTTGGAAGAAAATATAATCAAAATATACTGAAAATTACTTGCTAAATCAAACATAAGACCCTTGAAACCAGAGAAGAAAAGTTATGCTACCTCAAACTAGGTATTCACCCTGTGCAGTCTGAAGACACCACAGTAAGGTAGCTACCACATCTGCATAGCTTGCCATGACCAACAAAGCATCAGGCATGAGAAGACAAGTAGGAGAAGGGGGACATGAGCCAGTAACTACCAGGCCCAGTTCTACATTTTGGACTCCTAACCTTTGTTTGTGTGTAGACTAAGACCCAAACACAAAGCTTGTTAAGACAACACAACTGACTTTTATGCCCTAGTCAATACTCAGAGCATGAGGTGATCTTGCTTCCTGTTTGGTTTCAGTATACAGGATGCAGATGAGTCTAGTTCGGGAAATCCAATGGAAGCCAAGCTTGTGGACCTAGATTTCTTGGGAGCTCTGGATGTTCCTGTAAGCACTTTAGCATCATTGGAGCAATTTTTGTGGTCTAAAGAGATGAATGAGATCTTGAGGGCCTATGTTTTACCCCCACAGGAGCCAGGCCCACCTCTGTGTGTCCTTGAGCCTAGAGGTCTCCTTCCTGCTGAGCCTATTGTGGATGTGCTGCTATACAGCCAGAAAGACCTGGATGCATTGGTAAGAACAGGCTGGTAGCTACTTGGTAAAAATTGGAGACTGTTTGGAGAAAGAGCTGAGAGCTAGATACAGGTTATTCTAAGTGCAGTTTGTACTATGACCAGATACACACAAGCTACATACAGGAATTTCTTACATGCATCTATCTATCTCAGATCAAGGAAGAGCACCAGGACAGCCTGAGGGTCCCACATTGAACTTGGGCCTGTGATACCTGCTTACATATAGCCAACTGGAACGGGGTTATGGCGCCCCCTTGTGGATAGTTGGTTAACACACATACTCTCTGGGTGCCTGTGGTGGTTGCCCTCATGAGCATGGCCAGCATAACTCAGTGGCATGGCTCCAGAGACCTTGGATGTGAATGAAACAGTCCCTGGGGAGAAAGACACCCCACAGACCTGTGAGTGGTTTGTGTGGCTTTTGTAGGTGAATGCGACACAACAGGAGAACTTGGAGCTGAGGAGCAAGTATGAGGACCTCAACATGAAGTACTTGGAGATGGGGTAAGACTGCAGGCACCAATACTGACCTAGATCTACCTGCATGATGAGCCGCAGATACTCATCCTCTTTCCTTCTACAGGAAGATCGTGGATGGGTTTGAGAAGATTGTGTACAAATCAATGGGTGAGTGCTAGCTGTGCCCCTCTCCTTGTGTTCTGAGGTAACAATATACTGTCCATTTCTTCTCCTAACCTGTGCTCTGAGAAGTGAGGGTTCCTGTTTGGTTTCAGTATACAGGATGCAGATGAGTCTACTCAGGAAATGCAGTGGAAGCCAAGCTTGTGGACCTAGATTTCTTTCGTGAGGGTTAATGAAGGGAGGAAGTACCCATGTGACTGAAATTCACTGAACAGCTGGTGGCCAAGGCTCTAAAGAGGGACAGATGCCATGCAACTTGTTACACCATGCACTGCCCTGGCTTCCCCTCCCCAGAGATAATTGCAAGTATCAGAGTGGAAACACAGGTGTCCTTATAGGGATCTGTCAAGCCAACAGTGGTCAAGACAGGTCTTCCTGCTCTCCTTCCCCCTAAGACCCATGCAGCACATGACACATGTCCTCACATGAACCTGAAGTCCAGCACACCTGCACTTGCTTCCTCCAGTCTTGCTGGTGTTTCCTCAGCATCACACTGGTAGGTCCTGGGCCAAATCCTCATGAGGCTGACAAGAAAGAAGCAGCCACGTTCTAGGCCTACGTTACATCTCAGAGAATGTGAGGGGGGAGGTGCTTGTCGTGTTATGGGACACTTAGTAGTGTCCATACCTGATGCACCTGCCCCGGCTCCCCATCTCTCCTGCTGCTCTGTCTCACCCCTTGTTTCAGAGCCGTTTCTGACATTCAGTATAGTAGCTGCTTCCTAATCCCAGATACTTAACTTGTTAAAGAGGATGCTGAGAAACAGAAGGAACTCTCAGAAGACAAAATCAAGAAGGTTCTGAAAGAGAGAGACCAACTTACTGCAGACCTGAACTCCATGGAAAAGTCCTTCTCTGACCTTTTCAAGAGGTTTGAGAAGCAGAAAGAAGTGATTGAAGGCTACCGCAAGGTGCGTTGTTTCCCCTTTGGTCCTTTTACAGGGCATAGCCCATAAGAGTGGGGCCATGAGCTGTGCTATGTGTTCCTGGGTCCTTGACTACTTTTCATTGGCACCAGGCCATGTGATGGCCTATCAACAAGACAATCTGTACCCAGTAGATTCTAGTGGAGAAGCATACCCAGATCTGTGAAGCATAGATTTTGGAGGCTGTAAGCATGGAGTCTCAGAGGAGACTGGGGGTTTCCCCATTCAGTGTTAGTATGCCTGGCATACATGAAACCCTTGGTTTAATCTCTAGTAACAACCCTCCATACACACACACACACACACACACACACACACACACACACACACACACACACACACACCAAAAAAATTCTTGCAAGAAAGGGCAAACTGAGCTGGGCAGTGGTGCACGCCTTTATTCCCAGCATTTGGGAAGCAAAGGCAGGCCTGGTTTACAGAGTGAGTTCCAGGACAGCCGAGCTACACAAACCTGTCTCAAACAACAACAAAAGATCAGGTGGTGGGCAAACTGGGTTTTCCCCCATGGTGTCTATGGAGAAAACAAGTCATTTGGGGAGCCAGCTACTGAGTTCTAGTACCTCCTGCTACATGACCCGCAGTAGTTCACTTTTCCCTGTGGGAATGAGAGGCTCAAAGAGTGCTGTGGGGATTGAGGCTGCACATATCCCTCATGGCTGTGCTGTCGTCAGCCTGCAGTGTGCAGTGGTTCTATTCATGACTTGCACTCTTAAGCAGAAACTGATGTCTGATACTACAGGGTCTAGGGATCAGACCCGAGTCTGAGGTGCAAGTCCTGAAGCTGTCTGCACCTTGAAGGTGGGATAGACTACATGTACATCAAGAGGACTTTTGTGAAGGGAAAATGCCAGGTTCTGAATCACTAATGTCCTCAAAGCCTTAAGTGTCTACAGTCTGCACCTGACCCTGGGTCTCCCCACCTGCCAAGCCTGGACAGGCTCTGGCTCTGGTGGAACAGTGCACCATTAGATTTCCTATCTGCTTGTTCTCAAGAATGAAGAGTCTCTGAAGAAATGTGTTGAGGAATACATAGTGAAGGTTGAAAAGGAAGGCCAGAGGTACCAGGCATTGAAGACCCATGCAGAAGAAAAGCTCAAGCAGTGAGTTCCAGATACCCATCCTGGGGGGGAGGCCTAGCCAGCTTGTTGCTGGGCCAGGCCTAGCCTGTGTCTGTTTCTGTCCCTCAAGGGCAAATGAGGAGATCGCCCAAGTACGTAGCAAGGCCCAGGGAGAGACACTGGCCTTCCAGGCAAGCCTGAGGAAGGCCCAGATGCAGATCCATTCACTGGAGAAGACTGTAGAACAGAAGGTAAGGCACAGGGACCCCGGCCTGCTCTGGGGGTTGACTCTGATACAGAGACTGCCTGGCCATATCTTTTTTTAATTTACATCCCTACTAGCCATTTCTTTCAGGAAGTCCAGGGCCAGCCTTTTCCTTTCTAGTCCCCTGTCCTACTTGAGATGGGTGGGACCTTCCTAGCCAGTTGCCACTCCCTCTGAGACCCTACAGAAACCAGCCTCATCTTTTCTCCTTCAGACTAAAGAAAATGATGAGCTGACCAGGATCTGTGATGACCTCATCTCGAAGATGGAGAAGATGTGACTGCAGCAGGCCATCACCACCCCTCTGTTTACCCATTTCTCTGTCTGTCTGATTTGTCTCGTGTGTGATCTTTAACCCCTGTTCATTTCTAAGTTAAATTACTTTGAAGACTAAAGTTTAATTTCAAACTCAAAGTCAACCTGGGTTCAGCTTGTTTGAAAGTATCTTTCTACAGTCCTTACGGTTTTCAACCTTCCTGATGCTGTGACCCTTTAGTACAGTTCCTCATGTTGTGGTGACCCCAAAACCATACAGTTATTTTCATTGCTGCTTCCTAACTGTAACTTTGCTACTACTGATATGTATTATAAATATCTGTGTTTTCCGATGGTCTTAGGCAACCCCTATAAAATGGTCATTTGACCCCCAGGTTGAGAACCTCTGTTATGGAAACTTGGGAAGGAAGGTGGGGTCTAGTGAATCTGGTTAGTTTCAGAGATTTCCTGAAGCTGTTGCGTTTTTACTTCCTGGAGGTTCAAATGGAATGTTTTGCTTCCCTTGATCCTGTATCTTCAGTAGTTTCCCTCCAAGATGGAAAGTTATCTTGGAAGAACTGGCCACACAAAGCCCGGCTCTGGCCTGAGCCTCAGCCATCTTGTTTCCTTGGCTGTAAGAAAACCCCTCTTTTTAAAAAACAAAACATTTATTTATTTATTATGTATGCAGTGTTCTGCCTACATGCATGCTTGCAGGCCAGAAGAGGGCACCAGATCTCATTACGGATGATTGTGAGCCACCATGTGGTTGCTAGGAATTGAACTCAGGACCTCAGGAAGAACAGCCAGTGCTCTTAACCTCTGAGCCATCTCTCCAGCCCCAAGAAAACCCCTCTTGAGCCTGCTTATCTGTATCTCCCTAGGGAATGAACAGATAGGAGATGGTGGGTTCAAGTCCTCCCCAATTTTCAGGCATCTAGTCAGCTACGTAGCTCGGGAGAAAGGCACCCTGTATTTAAGTTTTTGTTGCCATGAAGAGACACCATGACCACAGCACTTCTTATAAAGCATGGTAAGAAGCATGGTAGCATGCAGGCAGACTTGGTGCTGGAGAAGGAGCTGAGAGTTCTACATCTTGGTCCTCAGGTAGCAGGAGACTGTGTACCACACTGGGCATAGCTTGAGCATATATGAAACCTCAAGCCCTCCACAGTGACATATTTCAAGGCCACACTTAATAATAGTGTCATCCCTATGGGCCAAGCATTCAAACACATGAGTCTATGGGGCCATTCCTATTCAAACCACCACACACCCTATCCTGTAGACCTTGGGACTATATAGATCAAAAGCCAAATAGACCTAAGTTTCTACATAAAATCAAAGCTGTCAGGCGGTGGTGGCACACGCCTTTAGTACCGGCACTCGGGAGACAAGGCCAGCCTGGTTTACAGAGCAAGTTCCAGGACAGGTTCCAATGCTACACAGAAAAACCCTGTCTCGAGGGGGCACGGGACCCAAATGCTTGATAAGTTTGCTGCTGACCTGACACAAGGGTATAGACATACCTACACCTGTGGCTGCTAAGTAGAGACTCCATGTGGCAATGAGCCCAAACACACCGGAAAAAGAAATGCTGTCTCAAGATGGCAGCAGCAGCTCCCACTGGTTTCCAGCTTTCCACCATCCTGCAGATAATGAAGGGAAGCTATGGACCGTGGTACACCAGGACAGACACTCAGTGTCTAAAGCTGAGGATAGGTAGACCATCTCAAGTCAAGCAGCAGCTAGGGTTAGTGCCTCAGAAGACAGACCCCATTGTATGCTACCCTGGCCCTGTAATAAGAGTGGATGGGCACACGTATTGACTCCAGGACAGGCCCAGGAGCTCTACAGAGCCCAGGAATTCTGAACAGGCATGGGCCCACCCTCTGGTCCTAAACTCAACTGACCTAGTCAGCCCCCTGAACCATCAAGCAGACTGAGGAAATCTGCATGTCTAAGTGGGACTGAGAATCAGTACTGTTCATGTACTTCCAGAAGACTTGGTGTAGGGGTTATAGCACAGCATACAGGGACAGGTGCCCAGGCCTGTGGCTGAACTGAGGCAGTGTTTCCTCTGAAAAGAGAATGTGGGTCCCACCCAGAGAGAGACCCAGGCCAAGGCCCCAGCCACGCCAGAAGTAAGCACCGCTCAACCAGTGAAGATTGTGGACCTGCTGTAAAGATTGCCTGCTAGTCTGCAGCTGGGGGCTGGAGGTCCTCAGGTAATTCCTGCCAGGAGTTAAAGCCAGCTGTGAGCCACAAGAATCAGGGTGAGCTACCGGTAATAGAGATAAGTGGGGGCCTTTATGGAGAACAAACTCAGAAGCCAGTAACCTGGGCCTCCCAGAATGCCTGTGTTAAACCTGTTTGGAGGATAGTGTCTTGCTAAGGCAGAAGGCCGGTAGAGCTAGATCAGACATTACTGGGACAGATGTCTGACCAGCTCTGTGGGGCCCGGTATTTCTGGGCCTTGGATCTCTCTCCTCAGCCCAAGTCTCCCAACTCACTACCATGTTCTTCCAGATTCACGAACCTCCTGACTGGTCTCTTAGGACCATGGCACTCCTTGCCCAAGACCCGTCCCACAGCAGCCCTACACAGATAAAGATGAGGCAAGCACCCTTTCCCCTAGAGGGTTCTGCTTGCTTTTTTATTTTTATAAATTATCCCTTTTTTCCATTTATTTTACATACCAACCACAGTTTCCCCTCCTTCCTTTCCTCTGGTTCCCACCCCCGACCTAGGGTACTGGGTACTGAGCCCCAGAGAAAGAGCACTCACTGAGAAAGGCCAGCAGATGCAGGACATGGCAGCACCTCTCACCTGGGTTTAAGGGTCCAGCGGGGCCTGAAGCCTTGGAACTGACCAGCTGCCCACAAGCAGGGTAGCAATGTGGTTGCAAGGGTTTCTTGTTGCTTGGGGCACTGTTAATGAGGCCTTGAGAAGTAGAAGGCTGTATGTAGCTAGGCCTCCTCACAGGCTCGCTCTGTCTGACTTCTCCAGTCCTTCTGAGAGCTGCCCTATACCCTGCTGGTGCCTCTCCCAGCCAAGCCAGAGTCTGTCCAGAGAAAGTCCTGCAGGCAGCTGGATGCATTAGGGTAGCCAGCCTGGCCTGGGGCCATGCTAAGGACACCGGCCGCCCAGCAGCAGCCTGGGCTGAGCCACTTGAGGACAAAGGAGCCTTGTATGGCTGAATGGGCATTTATCCTGGGGGCTGAAGGGGGCCCTGGCACTGGTCCTCCATGAGTAAACATGACCCTAGCTGGGCACACAGCAGCCAGGCCAGACTTCCGTAGCCCCGTGTCCCTTGACATTACACAGTGGGTACTTGTGGGCCGCTTGCCAGGGCAGAACATGGGAACAGGGAATGCCATGCCCTAGAGGCAGCTGGGAGGAGGAGGGGTTATCACAGCACGCAGAAGTAAAGCATCACAGAGACCCTCCCGCCATGCCACAGCTCCCCCGGCTAGCAGCCAGACTCCACTGTTGAAGATAAAACGTGAGTCGTCCCTAAAAACGTGTGTTGTGTGCTGAAGCCTAAGTTCCCAACAGGATAGTATGAGACTCTAGTACCCTCGAGGTCACGAGAGTAGAAAAGCCTGATAAGAGGAGTGTTAGCCAGGCATGGTGGCGCACACCTTTGATCCCAGCAACTGGGAGGCCGGGGAAGGCGGATCTCTGAGTGTGAAGCCAGCTTGGTCTACACAGTAAGTTTCAGAACAGCCAGGGCTACGAAATGAGAACTTGTCTCAAACCACCCCCTGACCCTGCCTCCCCCCAAAATAGTTGAGCTCAGCCATATGAACATGGGTAACTCAGGCCAGGGCAACTGCTTCCCCAGACACTGAATGGGCTGTACCTGTCCTGTTTAAGAGGTCAATGTCCTGTTTAAGTCCCCTCCCCAGCCCATGGTGACTTTACTTTCACAGCCCTGGTAAAATAAGCTCAGCATCAGAGCAGCAGCCTGGCCACAGCCCACCCCTTTAATCAGCAGTCATAGGCCAGGGTGGTGCTTCTGGGAGCTTGAGCCCCACCAGATGAAACCTACTGACCTCTGGGTTCCAAGACCACAGAGGAGTGAGTGGGCCCAAGCTGCCTTCCTGGGCCAGACAAGATGCTTTAGAGAGAGTTAAAGGATGCTGCTAGTGGATCTCCAAGCCGAGCACCATCTCCCACAAGATGGTGCCTTGCCGGTTCACAGCCCTGGCTCCCTGGCTCACTCCCGCATGGCCTCCTCCTGGACCAGGTGCTGTGCCCAGCCCATGATGAACCCTAAACATTCTGGACCCCTCGGAGTCCTCACTAGTGAAGGTCCAGCCTCTGGAAGGCCCTCAGGGGTGTTTGTGTTAGAACCTTGACATCCAAACCTGAACCCTGAACTCCTTCCTTTGAATCCATCTCTGCCTGAAGTGAGATGAATCCATGTCTCTTGTCTTTCTGGAGAAGGCCTCAGAGAGGCAGGGCTTATAAGGAGGCCACCAAGAAATAGGAACACACTGGAATGGGTAGACTCACCTCTATATCTGAAATGGGCTCTACATTTCTGGGGTGTACTCAAGGATAGATCACAGAATTGAGGTATGCCCAAGGAATATAGAGAATCCCCACGACGGCCCTATGTATGTAGGGGCAGGCACATCTGTGCTCATGTTACTCAGTGGCCTCTGTTCCTGACCCCAGGAATTGATCCCAAGCCTTGGATTTATCAGCCATCGGGTCAGGCAGCCTGCAGGGGGCACCATTGGACAGGCTTGAGCCTCTGACGTTGTCCACAGGCGCTGTCTCCACCAAGCCCGCCCTTTATTTCCAGGCTCCTGCACCTGGGCCTCTAGTCGCATACCTTGGGGCAGGCACTGGGGACCCTTTTGGTCCTCTCATCAGACTTGAACCAGCTAGCTATAGCTCTGATCATGAATGCCCCCGCCAACTCGCACCTCCCCTCTGTCAGGAGGAACCCCATGCCAGGCCACAGCAAAGAGGTCTCAGGCCTCAAGGGGAGGAACTAGTCATAGCAGGTGCCATCCCATGCTGTAGGACAGGAGTCTGTAGCAAAATAAAACCTTACCCAGGGCTCAGTGGTGAGCAGATGCGGATACTGCATCCCTTAAACTCCCACTCACCATCATCTATTCAGGGCTGGCTACTCTACGCCCCTGAAGGAGCAGGCCAGAACCCCCAGAAAACCTGGCATCAAGGTCCAAAGTGAAAGATCACAAGTATACGTAAAATGAATTGAAAGAATGACACACACTAAGGCACTCACACTCATGCTTGTCTCTTCTACTCAGGTCAGCAAGGAGTAGCTGAGAACACCGTGCCCCAGCAAGGCCAGAGTCCTAAAAGTGGCCCCCTGAAGGCATCATCCCTGTATCCCTGGGGCCCGCTGTGTTGGTAGCATGAAGGTCCTCACACACATAGAAACGTCCACGGAAGCCATGAATGGTAACCATGCAGGGCTGTCCTCAGTGAGGGAGATAAAATAAAATACCTGTTTTCCATCCAGAAAGCTGAGAGTGGATATTGTTAACTAACTACCTGGTGACCTTTTTGCTATCTGTGGAGGCAGATCTTATCCACCTTTTGCTATAGAGGCAAACCTCACCCAAATTCTCCAGAATGTTTATTCTAGATTCTCCCTTCCTAGATCCCAGTTAATAGAATCCACTCTTAGGGGAGATGTCACATGTAAAGCTGACCTCTATGCTCTCATCAGAGACCACACTAGATTCTAGGCCTCTTAGCTATAGAACCCACCCTCGTGATCACATGTACTTTGTAAAGGAGTAAAGTACTCCCTCTTTAAGCTTTATTGTGCACTTGGGATGGGAATGATTGTTGCCTGGAAACTTTTTCCCAGATTGTACTGTGTGTGTGTGGGGGGGGGTTGTTTTGTTTTGTTTTAAAAACACACACACACACACACACACACACACACACACACACACACACAGTACAATGTTTTGTTTTGTTTTGTTTTCAAGACAGGGTTTCTCTGTGTCGTTTTGGTGCCTGTCTTGGATCTCGCTCTGTAGACCAGGCTGGCCTTGAACTCACGGAGATCCGCCTGGCTCTGCCTCCTTTTAAAGATTATTTATTTATTATGTATACAGAAGAGGGTGCCAGATCTCATTACAGATGGTTGTGAGCCACCATATGGGTGCTGGGAATTGAACTCAGGACCTCTGGAAGAGCAGTCAGTGCTCTTAACCTCTGAGCCATCTCTCCAGCCCCGCCTTACTGTGTTTTAATTAGGATGACAATGAACCTCCCTGAAGTCTGAGCCATCTCTTTAAAGGTCACCTCCTTGCTGTGATCACCTGTAGGGTCCCCCACACCTCTACAGCCCCCCACCCCTCCTGCCCACCCCTCAAACCCCACTGGTGCCAACAGCCCCAATCTGGGCTGGACTTGCAGGGGCTAAGGAGCTGCCTTCACAAGAAGAGGTGGCAGGGGTGTGGCCTGAACGGTGGGAGGGAGAGTGAGTCCACGCAAGTGAACAAGAGCAAGAAGAGCCATGTGTTAGCTGAGTGTGACACTCACCAGGGGCCTTCTAGAAAAGGACGGACCCCCATGTGGTAGACAAGCCACCTGTGGGCAGCCTGTGTGCCCTGCTGGTGGTAGCATCTTGATGAAGACAGGCCTGTCACCTGACCCCTAGTTCCCCAAGGTATATCCCTCCTGGAGGACTGGAGGAATTTGCGGGGAGTCATGGAGGGTTACTCCTGAAGGGCTGTTCTGGCAAGAACGGCAGTTCAGGTAGAACCCCAGGCCCTCTAGGCAGTGCTTACTAATGCTCAGAGGCTGAAGGCACCCTGGAATCCTCTGAGTTGAGTAAGAAGAACTGGGGCAGAGCTGGGTTACAGATGATCTATGGGAACCCCCTGGAGAAAACTCTTTGAGCCTTACTTGGTCCACCATACACCACTTAACAGGGTAATTCCAGAGCTGAGCCCATGAGGCCAGTACTGCATTTGCTTCAGGTGGGCACCCAGAGCCCTGCCAAGGGGCTCTAAAGCCTGGCAAGGCTAGCCCTTCCACCAGGGGCATCTGTCTGGTGGCCTTGGAACTGTCCTCCCACATAATGCCAGCCCTTGGGCAACCCATAGTCACATAAGGGTGGGACCCAATGACAAGGACTGCCGGGTCTTCCAGTCTCCCAGTGCCTATCTACCGGGGACCCAACAGTCCATCTATCATTTAGCTAGTCTTCCTAGCTGCCCTGACCTAGCAGACCTGGGCCTGGAGTCGTCAGGATTTCTCTCCACCATGCCCAAGCTCCATAGTATGTCCAGTCAGCGGGGCTGAATAGAGATCAGAGAGTGGTACTCCATGTCCAGGGCTGAGGTCAGGCAGGGCCAGGCATAGACCCCCACACTGGAAACTCACTGTCCTCATCATATAATGAGGGCTTGGACCCCAAGACTCAAGGAGTTCCGATGTACTTGACCTTTCATTCTCATGTCACGTGTGAGCATATGTGAGCATGTCATGTGCGACCATGTCACATGTGAGCACCTCCTCTGTTCCAGACCAGGAAAGTGTGAAGTGGGCAGAGGAGAAAGGCATACATTTGGGACATGTTAACTGGACATATTGCAAGGACCAGGGTAGGAAGAAAAGGGTGGGTTCCAGGTCTCCCTCTGTGGCCACTAATGTCCCCCAGTGCTCTCACTGTGTCCTCTGACCCCACCCAACACCCACCTTTAGAGGTTCATCACTTCTCCACTCTTGGGCTATGTTGATGGCTCCCCACCTGTGCCAGCCAGCACAGGCCCCAACGTCCCTGAGTATTCAAGGCCAAAACAACAGCAGGGCATAGGAAAGACCTTTCCCCAACCAGGGAGAATCTGGCTAGGGAACCTAGCAAGACCCAGCTTCCTGCTGTATTCAAGGAGATACCAGCCCCAACTAGCGCAGGGCTCAACCAGTAAATGGGTAGACATGGTAGCTACTGACCATCTGAGAGGTCAGCTGGATAGGGTTATAGGGTTCGCCCACTTCATACTCTACCCTGGACCCTATGACACTTAGGTTCCTCTGGACCAGGGTCCACCCCTACTCACCATCCCAGACATGTAGCGGCCACTGAGTGGCTCTCATCCCGAGCCCTGCAGGCCAGATAGCCAAAGCAGCCTGGCACCGGATAGGCACAAGACAGAGTGACTCTTATACATGGGCTTCACTGGGGAGGCACCCAGAAATCAGAAACATATGGCCAGCAGTGTCTCCCACCCAGCCCTTGGGCAACTTACCCACAGTCACATAAGGGTGGGACCCCACGTGACAGGGACTGCCGGGTCTTCCAGTCTCCCAGTGCCTGTCTGCCAGGGACACAAGAGCCCATCTATCATTCAGCTAGTCTTCCTAGCTGCCCAGGCCTAGAGAACCTGGCCCTGGAGTCTTCAGAATTCTCCTCACTCCGTGCTCATTCTTTCTAAGTGTTTTGTTAAGGGACTCCTGCCCCTCTATGCTAGAGATGAAACAGCAATGGCAGAGACCAGGCCTGTTCCTCATCCCCCTCCACAGGGGACACTATGAGCCAGACTGGTGTGCGTAGGGCTGGGGCAGTACCCTTTTACCACATCAGGGGCTTCCCAGAGCAGAGAGAAGGAGGTCTTCAGGGTTAGGGCCTTTCTTCTAGAAGAGCCTTCAAATACTGCTTATGGCCTCATTTGTCCAACCTCCGAGTCTCCAAGGGATCTGCTATGTCTCTGGGAGGCCCTGCCTGGCCCCAGGACTGCCCAAGGCAGGAGGGCTGGGCCAGGTCTGTGCTGCCCCAACGTGCCTGCTTGCTCCCTCAGGAGGCCTGATGCGCCAGGTGCAGCTCGGCTGCCAGGAACATGAGCTCACCTCGACCCGGGGCAGGATGGGAGGGGCGTCCCCACCCCACAGGCAACGTGACTTGCCCGAGGTCACAAAGCCATCTCTTTGGCTCCCCACCCTGTCCTAACTGCCCACCCCCACCACTTCCTGGAACACTCCAGGGGGCCTGAACCTGTAAGTTTCTCATAGAAGTCCTGGGCCTCACAGGCATGGTGATATTGCCAGTCAGCGCTGACAGGGAGCCAGGGAGAGCAGGGAGGGTCCTGTAGACTAACTAGATGGGTTCTGTGTTCAGAAAACTGAGCCCCAACAACTGTCTCAAGACGCCAAAAGATGTGAAGGCAGGATGTCCCATCCGAGTCAGGGAATGCCAGAGTTCCTTGGACCAGGCTTCCTAAGAAGGGGAGCCCAGGTCCCGGCAAACATATTCCAGGCCAAGGGCAGAGGGGGCTCTGTATAACCTCAAGCCGGCAGTTATGGTTGTTGTTGTTGTTGTTGACATCTTTCGCCTCGGCTCCTGCTAGCCAAGCAGGAAGTGCCAGGGGCTCTCCCTGCGGGCTGACAGCCAGGCCTCCTTGGCGTTTCTGGGAACCCCCCTCCCCACACGCCCAGAAAACAGGAATGTACCCTTGTCCTGAGCCTAGGCTTGTCTGACTCCAGGTGCCCCACCGGGTCCTGCTGCAGCGTCGCCTCCTTCCAGCTGGGGATAACTGGGTGAGGCCGGAGCAGTCAGCAGAAAAGACTTCCTGTAGTGGGAAGCATCTTGGGCCTCAAAAGGTATAGGACTCAGGCCAAGGAGAGGTGTGGGCTGGGCTGATAAAGGATGCTTGAGGGAGGAGTTCATCTCAAGGAAACGGGAGGAGGCCGAAGAAATGGGCCAGGTGGTAGCAGGAGCCTAGGCTGGGGACACTGCCTATTTTCCCTAGTGGTTCCTCCTGTATAGACATGCTTTGGACCCCCATCTTCCTACCGACTCCAAGCCTGAACCTCAAAACCCAAACCCCTAACCTCACTCACAAAGAGAATATGCAGCCTTTAGACCAACAACAGTACATGGAGAGAGGAGAGAAAAGCCATGCTGGGAGGTGGCCTATGTCTTTCATCCTAGTACTTGAGAGGCTAAGGCCACATATCTCTGGGAGTTTGAGGCCAGCCCTGTCTACAGTGTGAGTTCCAGGACAGCCAGGGCTATACAGAGAAACCCTATCTCTCTCGAAGACAGATGAGGGGGAGGGGAAGGGGAGGGGAGAGGGAGAGAGGGAGGAGAGCCAACACAGTGACAATTACTGTTATGTGAGGTTGGGCCCACCTCTGGCTACCAGCCTCCAAGGGGAAGAGGAAGGAGTCCCCTGTGCCTGCACATACAGCACAGTGAGAAGTCTCAAGCCCCTTGTTTCCCAGTCCTGCAACTACCTGTAGAGTAGGAGGGCCTTCTAGGAGCCTGAGCCCAGAAATTTCTCCCTGACAGAGTTCATAGCTTCAGGCCCTGCACTTCCTGCTCAGGAACCCATGGGCTCCACCTAGCCATGGACAGGCACTTTTCCACAGAAGAACCAGAAACTGAGACAGGCTCAGCTGAGACAGCTGGAACTTGAATCTGAAGGTAGAAGAGGGTGGTCAGCTTTCTGGCTGCAGGTCATAGCTATTGGGGCCTGGGGGTGTTCCAACAGGGAGACTCAAGTCCAAAGAAGTGGCAGGGCTCAGGGAGCTCCAAGGGTGGGGTAAAGATGTGCTGGGAGCCATGTGGTATGGTTACATGGTCTCTGATAGGGTAAGGATGTGCTGGGAGCCATGTGGTATGGTCACATGGTCTCTGATAGGGTAAGGATGTGCTGGGAGCCGTGTGGTATGGTTACATGGTCTCTGATAGGGTAAAAATGTACTGGGAGCCATGTGGTATGGTTACATGGTCTCTGATAGGGTAAAGATGTGCTGGGAGCCATGTGGTATGGTTACATGGTCTCTGATAGGGTAAAGATGTGCTGGGAGCCATGTGGTATGGTTACATGGTCTCTGATAGGGTAAAGATGTGCTGGGAGCCATGTGGTATGGTTACATGGTCTCTGATAGGGTAAAGATGTGCTGGGAGCCATGTGGTATGGTTACATGGTCTCTGATAGGGTAAAGATGTGCTGGGAGCCATGTGGTATGGTTACATGGTCTCTGATAGGGTAAAGATGTGCTGGGAGGAGCCATGTGGTATGGTTACATGGTCTCTGATAGGGTAAAAATGTACTGGGAGCCATGTGGTATGGTTACATGGTCTCTGATAGGGTAAGGATGTGCTGGGAGCCGTGTGGTATGGTTACATGGTCTCTGATAGGGTAAAAATGTACTGGGAGCCATGTGGTATGGTTACATGGTCTCTGATAGGGTAAAGATGTGCTGGGAGCCATGTGGTATGGTTACATGGTCTCTGATAGGGTAAAGATGTGCTGGGAGCCATGTGGTATGGTTACATGGTCTCTGATAGGGTAAAGATGTGCTGGGAGCCATGTGGTATGGTTACATGGTCTCTGATAGGGTAAGGATGTGCTGGGAGCCATGTGGTATGGTTACATGGTCTCTGAGGCTTGAACTATTTGGTGCTGGGGATGGGGTTTCCTTTGGGTCCTCTTTTTTTGTTTGTTTGTTTGTTTGTTTGTTTGTTTTTCCAGACAGGTTTTCTCTGTGTAAGAGCTCTGACTGTCCTGGAACTCACTTTGTAGACCAGGCTGGCCTCGAATTCACAGAGATCCACCTGCCTCTGCCTCCCAAGTGCTGGGATTAAAGGCATGTGCCATCATGCCCAGCCCTTTGTGGCCTCTTAAAGAAGTCATGGTGGGAGTCTTAGAGCAGGTGCCAAGACCTGGGGGTATAATTACCAAGCTCTGAGTCTCAAACACTAGGTGGAGCCCCTCTCCTGGCCACACAAAGTAGCCACCCAACCCTATGGGGAGGTGAGTGTCCTTGCCTCAGTTCTTGCTGGGAGGATGGTCCAGTGCTGTACCACTTCTTCCTGTTAGGGAAAGCCAGGCCTCGGCTGCTGGGAGGCTAGAGAGGGGGCGTGGCCATTGAGGGGCTATCACTTGTTCTCTGGTTTGAAAGACAGTGGGAGAAGGATGAGACAGTCACACTGGGGACTTGTTTCTGAGCCAGGTGACTGGGGAGGAAGGCTGGGGGCGGGGGGGGCTTCAGCTGGAAACACAGCAGGCACTTAGCAGGGCACACACAGTAGATGCCTGGATATACAGCAGGTACACAGTGAGTGCCCAGGCACACAGTAGGATCTTAATCCATAGGATAGGTGCCTGAGCACACAGGAGGCATTCAGCAGGAATAGCTTTCTCTTCGGGTCTCTGGAGTTGAGCAATGTCATGTGTCTATTACATCTGTCTGAGGAACGCAGGACCAAGAGGGACAAGGCTGTGGAGAAGGACATCTTGGCAAAGACTATACTGGAAAGCTGCCTCCAGCAAGAATGGTGATCTCCTCGTGGTCACTCTATCATAACCTTGAGTTGAGGGCCAGAGGTAGCCACTGTTTGAGGTGGTGAGGGACCAGGGAACTCTGAGGCCTGAGCTGAGGGTGGCATGGAGATACTGAAGGCTTAGGGAGGGGAAAGAACCTTTGGGGCAGAGGAGGCATCTCCAAGCAGAGGAGGGCTTGGTACGACACAGGCTAGGGGTCCTACCAAGTGCACATCCCTTGGGATCCCCAGCAGGCACTTCTAAGAGTTAGGAAGCACCTATGAAAGGAGACAGCAGAGGCAGTAACCCAGCAAAGGGCAGGGTTGAAGACCCTCTTGGTGCTCCCCATGGGGCACACGGTGGCTGTCTCTGAGGATGCCCTAGGCATGAATCCTTGCCCTGGTCCCTGCCCATGAACACCAGTTTGCTGGGGCAGGGACTTTGATCACCAAGAAGCCGTGGCCCTATTCTCCCAGGGGACACCATAATAGAAGAAAGCCATGAAGCCAGATGAGCCAGAAAAGCTCTCTATGCCCGCATGCCCCCAAGCTCAATGTCAGCATGATCTGATTTCATAACTAGTCTGGATTCTGCCCCAGTGGAGAACGGAGCATACAACTCGATATATTTTAATTATATCTTTGAACACCACCAGTGCAATTGTTTCCAGATGGGGACCCTGAATGGGCACTCTTCCCAGCAAACTAGTGTGGAGGAGGGGACGTAGACCACAGACCCACCCCATGCTGACCATGGCCCCCTGGCACAGGGCTTGCCCCAGTGTTTGCCAAGAAGGCTGTGCTGGCTAGGAGTGTCTGTTACTCTCCAATATACTTTCCATTTGACAGATGGAGAAACTGAGGCTCAGGGAATCAAGTTTGGAAGGGCTGACCTGTCTGAGCAACACAATAAGATGTGGCAGTTGGTACCCTCACCTCAGGCTGGGAGATTGCTGGGGTGAACAAAGTGAAACCCCAGAACAGTGACAGGCAGAGTCCAAGATGGCATCTCATGCAACCTGCTTTTAAGGAATGACCCAGGAGTTCCACATGCAGGATAGATGACCCCAATTCTCATCTTAGCTGGGCAGCAAGGTGGGAGGTCACTAGGCAATCAGTGATGGAGACCTCATTAGTCTGCCAGCTAGTAAGATTTGCCCACTTTGTCTTCCTATCACTTCCCATGGAGGGGCTGCCTGGACAGTCAGTCTGGAGACACTTCATCCTGCCTGGCTGCACCCCACTTCAACTTGGCAGGTCTGAGACTGAGCATGAACTCAGGTCTGTACACAGGGGATGGATGGGCAGCAAGGCTTCCAGGAGACCCCATCCGAACCTCATTTCTCACTCTGTCCAACAGAAGCTGGCTAGCTAGACTAGGAAGAGTAGAGAGGAAGCCAGGCATTGGTGGCGCACGCCTTTAATCCCAGCACTCAGGAGGCAGAGGCAGGCAGAGCTCTGTGAGTGTGAAGCCAGCCTGGTCTATAGAGTGAGTTCCAGGACAATGAGGGATACACAGAGAAACCCTGTCTTGAAAAAACAAAACAAAAACAAAAACAAAAAACCCAATAACAACAAAAAAAGGAGAGAGAAAGTGGAGTTCCAAGGCTTTGGAGGCAGAACTGCCCTGGCCTCCAGGTATGACTACAGTGTGCCTGGGTAATGGAAAAGCTCTACCCTAGCCTGACCCATGCTTACCTGGATAGGGTCGGCCAGCTCAGGGTTCAGTGTCAGGGCTGCAGACAGTCCTGCCTCACCTCACTCAGTGACCTGTGACATGAACACCTAGAAGAGAAGGTGCAGGTGACCCAGTGGTACCCTTAAGTTAAAGACACGTGGGTCACCAACAATGACATCTAGGTCATGGCCTTGCTCATGGAGCAAGCTCTGCTGCCCATGTTTGACCACAGCCAGCAACACAGAAGTAACCCCAGCTCCAGCCTGGCTCCTTACAGGCCCCTACCAGGAGGCCAGAGGAGAGAGGAACATTTGGCCACACTACGCAGGACAGTCTAGTACCGAATGGGAGGAGCTCAGAAGTGCCCAGAGCCCACAGAGGGACTTCCAGCCTAAAGGTCACCGGTTGGCTTTTTTGGGGGGGCGGGTAGGTAAACACTATTCTGTCTCCTTCACAATACTCTACCTTCCTTGTGACCCCAAAATGACCTGAATGAATATAGGCTGCCAGGGTCAAGGTACAGGCACATGGTGCCCTGGGCTCCAGGCCAGTTCACTCTCTTGCCGCCAGGCCTGCGGCACCCACAGCAGACATGATTTCATCCTCCTGCAGCCTCATGCCTGCTGGGTGCAGGAGAGGTGGGGGCACCCACTGGGCCCACCGAGGCAAGCGTGGGTGCTCATTCCCATGGGCTTTCCAAGGGGGTGACTCATCTCTCTCCGCCCACTGAAGGCCCCCAGCTCTCTGTTCTAGGCAGGGGGAGACAGAAGCAATCTTGTCTGTGCCAGGTATCTCCAGGCCAGACCCTCACTGTCTCTAAGGGAGATTTCTGCTCTTTGTAGCTTCCCCGGGGCCCTACTCTACTAATACCAACAGTGCAGGAGATGGGTTACCTCTGGACTGACGGGCCTGCCTGCCTGTCCTTAGAGATTCATTATCTCCCATGGCAGGAAGCTCAGAAACCACATCTACCTGCAGGTGCCAGGATCGCTGGAGATGCCAACTCAGCTTCCACTCTCTACACTCCACACCCCTATCACCTATCTTCTTATGCCTGTCACACCTGCAGGTGCCAGCTCCCAGGATTCCCCAAAAGACTAGCTCCATTTCCACACCTCCATCCCTCTTTAGCAAATGACCCCTCTCTCCACATACCATTCCTAACAGATGCTCACCCCCCTCTGCTTCCTGTATCCTCCCTCCCCACATAGTTGACCCCTGCCGTGAGTTCACCCCCACGACTTCATTCTCTTCACTCTAGAGCCCACACTTAGGGACAACGAAGCCATATGTAGCCTGTGGCTCCTCCAGATCTCTGGCCACAACAGCTGCACCCTCCAAGCCCACCATGGAGCCTATCCACCATATCCTCCCCTTGTCTCCAGAGTCCTAGTCAGCCTTGTGCATGTCCATCCTGATCACCCCACCCCCAGATCACTCTGTCCATCTGCTGGTGGTCCGTCCATTTATCTGCTGGCAAACATTTACCAACTACGTGTATTATCTCTGCGTTGTTGGGGAGAAGCCAAGTTCTCATGGAGCTTGCCCCCTGCCTGGGTGATGCTGTCAATAAATAAGCCAAATGGAGTGGCCACCAGCTGGCACTGATGGGTGTCCTGGTGATCATTAGGGGTGGGCATGGTGGGAGAATTAGAGAGGACAGCAGGTGTCAGGGGAGGGAGTCCATGAAAGTGAGTACTTGGAGAGACAGTCCCAGGGCAGAACTCCTGAGTGTCTACTGTAGACCTAAAGTTAGGGCTCCCAGGAAGGAAGCTGAGGGCCCATTTGAAAGCTTCGGGATCTGTGGGAGAAACACTGAACAGAACTCAGGGAGCCTTGCACCATGGGCCAGCCTGAGTGTGGGGGCCGTCTGGGGGGCTTCACTGAAGTAGAGGAACACAGAAGCCCTTTGCCCAGGACCATGCAGGTGGAGTGACAGGTCACCTCCACATACTGCCACCTCCATCTGCCTTGGCCTTCAGAGCCGGGTGATGGTGGCACACACCTTTAATCCCAGCAGAATCAGGAGGCAGAAGTAGGTGGATCTCTGTGAGTTCGTGGCCAGCCTGGTCTATAGAGCAAGATCTAGGACAGCAAGGGCTACACAGAGAAACCCTGTCTCAAAAAAAATTTTTTTTAAAAAGTGAGTGACAGCATTGGCATCTTCATGGCAGCCCTACACCCCTTATTACTAGCCTCCAGCTTGGCACCTTTTCTTGGCAGGAAAGTCAGGGTCCTCACCACCCTCCTCCCCAAATAGCTCCTGACACTTAAAGCCTGATACTGGTGGAATTCTGGCTTGGCCACGAAGAACAGCTTTGTACTGATTCAGAAAGCACTCACCCCTTAGGAGGTTCATGTGTACCTCTGGTGACTGGGTCCTCCCAGGACATCAGCACCAGCTAAGTATGCCCTCCTTGGGGTAGGTAGCCCTGTGCCCTCTGCTCTGGGCCTGACAATAGCAAAGTATGAGTATCATTCTGCATGGTCATGTCCAGTGCCTGTCTCCCATCTGGACTGGCAAGTAGAGTCCAGCCTGACCCAGTAATCTCTTCACTCACTGAGCCTGGAGTGGGGCAAGAAGATCTTCCCTCATCTCATCTTCTCCGGACATCTCAGCCATGTTCCCCCAGGCCCGAGAGGTAAGTCACCGAGGATAAGGTTAACCCTAAGTGGGATCCTGGGGGCTCCACCACTGGACTCCAGGGGCCTGTTAAGGAGTTGCTAGGCTTTGGCCCCAGTTTCACTAACCAGGAGGGAAGAAGGGCTGGTTCAGTCCCACAGAGAGGCTGGAGGCCCTCGGGACCCATCCACACCCCTGCCCACCCTACTCCCTTCCCCAGCTCCCAAGACTCTTGCCAGAAGACAGGCTCAGAGATAAGGTCTGAGGGAGCAAAAACAAAACACAACCGGTGTCCCGCCCCGGGCCTGATTAGTTGCAAATCCCAGGAAGTTTCCACCCCATCCTGTAACCCCATCTCTCCACTCAGTGCCATAATTCCATGGTCACCAACCCTGTCACTACCCTGCAGCCTCTAACACCCACCTCCTCTCCAGGGGCTCAGGGCCTTGTTTTAGAGGTGACCCAAATGAGGCAGGAACTGACCTGTCATACATTTTGCCTTAAAATACACCATAAGTCCCCTATATCTCCGCTCTGGCCAGCCCTGCATGGTTGATGCCCAAGGAGCCCGTGGTCCAGCAAGATGACTCTGTCACAGCTTTTTCCCACTAGGCCAGACTCTTCAAGGGAGGCAGGACCTGCAGGCAAGAATCGGCTTCACCAGACTGGGGAAACTGGAGATCCCCCAGGTCCCAGAGGTGGACAGGCAGGACTAACGGAAAGACAGATGGGGCCAGATACCTGAACAAAGTGGCTGTGTGCCCACCAGCTGCCCTGGTCAGCCCTCCAGCTTTGGGAGCTGACAGCTGTTGAGACAGCAGGCTGCAGGGGCACAAGAGCTGGAGACACTTTAGATTTTGGGGACGGCCACGTACTTCCCCAGCCCGAGGCACACTGAGGCCCAAGGACATGGGCCTGGTCACCTACAGATCAGCAGCAGTGCTGAAGAGCAGGAGAATGACAGGCATCGGTAGGACACCATGGGCACTGGAACATAGAAACTGCATGGGCACTGGGGAGGCAGATACCCCAGGGAAGGGGACAGAGCTGAGGACCCAGCCCAGGGCAGGAGGCTACACTGGCCACAGGGCATGGGCAGGGCCAGCCCTCAGTTGGCTGCACGGTGTGGATCATGCCGTCCGGCAGATGACTTAATCACAGGCGGGCTTTGTCCCTGGGCATCAGCCCTCCTACCCGGATCCTCCGCCTGGCCTGGCGGCAGGCCGCACCCCCCCACCCCCACCCCCCATCCGGCTCCTAGCAACCTGCAGCCAAGCATGGGCAAATTCAGAAGGGCTGGGGGCTCTCACCAGGCCTGGGAAAGACGCGGGGGTGGCCATGGGGTGCGGCCAGGGTGGATCCATCCAGGGCTGGACTCTGGGGACTCCCTCCCAGCCTGGCCCGTGCCAGCCCCCGAGGAGGGCATCCTGGGAGTGGCTATAGCTGGCATTTTGGCAGACAAGGCGCCAGGGCCAGGGGCCGGGGGCTTTGTATGCTTGCGGCCCCCTTCTCTTCCTGGGGCCCCCACCCGCCTGATCCTGTCAGAGCCTTAGAAAGAGAGACAAAGGCCCTGGGAGGCCCTGGGAGGGCTGGGACAGAGGCAGGAGATGGAGTTTTAATGACCACGCTATAATGGTGGGAGCAGAGGCAGCTCATTAACCCTGTCGGGCCCTCATACTGGGCCCACCTGATGTTGGCCAGGCCCCGACCCAGCCCTTCTGCTGTATCCATCACTAACCAAATGAGACTCAGGAAACAAGGTGCAAATTTTACCTCCAGAAACAGGGCCAGGGTCCCACCCTTTATTACCCAACCACTGCCTAGCACAGAGCAGGCTGTGAAGTGGGTGTGGGTCATGGCTGGACCCAGGCCCAGAACACCGCACGCCCATCCGCCATCATTTCCTTCTACACTTGAGACTTTCCCGTTTCCTGACCCTGGAACTCAAGTCCAGCCTGGGTGTCTCCTGTATGTGGGAACCTGCCCTCCTCCAGACTGAAAGCCCTGGCAGAGCCTGCCTGGGTGGGACTCTGAATGCTGTCCCCCTCCCCCATCCCTGGAAGATCCGACTCTGGAAGGTAGAAGAAATTCAGAGCCAGTTATGAACTGGATTCAAGAAAGTACCAGCGCCAGCCGCCAGTTCATGTGCCTAGGAAAACTTCAGGCTCTGCCTCACTTTCTCCACTCTAAGAGGGATTCGTGGCCAGGGAGAGGCAGGTGTCTTAAGGAATGTCCACCTCAAGGGCAGGGTTGGTGGCGCAGGAGACAGGATGAGGTCTTGGGTACAAGAAGCACTGGTGACCCCAAAGCCCTGGCTGAGCAAGGGAGGAGCAGCCAGAAGGCTGCATCAGGGGCACAGGGTAGTACATGGACAGCACTCGGGGACTGGAGGCTAAAAGGGAGTGGCCCTTCCCTGGAGACAGTGGGTATGCTGGCAGAGTTGAAGGGGGGCATTCTGGAGAAGGGAGTATAAACTACTCAGTGGGTAAAAGCCTTCAGGAGTGCTGATCTCCCCCTTCCCAGGACTGCACCCCAGCAGCCTTGAAATCAATACCGGACAAGGAGATTAAAGCCCAGACAGGCTGTACGTCCCTAGGTCTTCTGCATTTACTCCAGGCACTGGTCGCTGTTCAGCAGGTCTGCTAATTCTGCCTGCCCCCCCTCTAGGCATGTCCTCACACCCAGAAAACAGGGAGAGCTTTGATTCCTGGTCCTTCAGGTCTCTCCAAAGCGGCTGGAGTGTCAGAAGCCTGTAACAATGCGGCCTGAACAGAAGGTAGAACTATGGAGAAGCCAGGACCCCAACCAGGAAGCTAGGAGAGTGCTGAGCAAGAAGGATGAGCCCTACCTAGATGGAGTAGGGGACCAGAGCATGGGCAGTTAGGTAGACAGAAAAAGTGGAGGATACCTGTGATGGCTCAACAGGGTGGAGGAGGTCTGCCAGAGGAGAGAGGCCTGGAGACATGGGAGGGCAGGACCAGAGGACTCCTTAAGACTGGCCCTGAACAGCTGGGAGAACAGATCTCCTGCAGGCTGAGTTTGGGATGAGAATCGCAGAAGTGCGTGTGGCCCTGTCCCTGTAGAGTTTCAGAGGCATAGTCAAGATGCCCATTAGGGGCTGGAGAGACGGCTCAGAGGTTAAGAGCACTGGCTGCTCTTGCAGAGGATCCAGGTTCAGTTCCCGTCACAACCATCTAGTTGTAGGTCCCTAAAAGGGATCCAATGTCTTCTTCTGACCTCTGTGGGCAATTGCACACATGTAGGCAAGACACATAAAGTAAGTAAATCTAAAACAAGTTTTTAAAATCTGATGTCCATCAGTTGGGTCCAAGTGCAGAAATTGCATGGGCACGCTTGTCTGCATCAAAGGGGGAGCCTGCATGTGTCTGTGAAACCACAGCTGTGTGCCCAGGCGACATGGATCATCTGAGCCTCCATGTGCTGTGCCACCAGGATAGGTTTTGATGACACACAACAATATCCAGCCATGCCTTCTGTGTACTTAAGAGGCGAGCGACCTGCCACCGAAGGATCACCACGCTGGTTTTCCTTGGAGCTTCCCCAAGTTCTGCATACCACTGCACCCCTTTTCCATGTTTCCCCCTCTGAAAGGAGGCCTGGCCCTAAGACAGGCACTTCACCCCTTCCTCTTTGGGGTGGGAGGTCATGAAATAGGGTGTGGCTCCCCAGGGGACCCAGCCTGCCTTAACCACTCAAACAGCTTAATTCATCGGAAGCAGTACTTCAAAGCTGGGTCTTCTCACCTGTGGAACAGGCCAGGGGCATCCACGTCACTGGGAGAGGGGTAACATGGAGCCTGTAGGCTCAGGGGTGTGGCTGACTGCTGCCAAGGCACAAACAGCCAGGTTTGTTTTCACCCACGGGGTTCCGAGGGGTTTCCAAACGCCTGAATAAGGAACGTGGCCCGGGAGGGAGTGTGCTGCTGTGAATGGAGCCTGTGAGCCATCCTGGGGCTGGCTGGGGGGCCAGGATAAAGGGCCCCAGTCATGCTGCCGGGCTGGCCCAGCGCGAGTGTGCTAAGTTGAAGCTATAAATTACCCACGGCCTCAGCCAGCGCCACCGCAGGGCGGGCGGGGCAGCCGGGAGGGGGCTCGGGCTCTGTAAATCGGCCCTTTCACCGCTGGAGGCCTCGCACGAAAGAAAAACTTTGTTTTATTAAAGCAACATCAGGGTTGTGGCCGCCAGGCCGAGAGGCGCCGACAGTAAGACTGGGCACCAGGCAGGCGGGGGGCTCCTGCCGCACCGGGGCCTCACAGAAAGGCCCCTTCAGGAGTGGCAGGCTTCGAAAGAGGGCCAGTGGGGGGCTCCCTGTTGCACCACAGCCCCACAAGCCCACGGCCCCACCCTTGCCCCAACAGGGGAGACCTTCTTTGAGTTTTTCGGTATTCCAAGCCAACCTATGTTTGGCCAGGACATCAGGGCCCAGAGCCGGGGTCCCAGGACAGCCACACATCCCATGGGAGCTGCTGCGTCTTTGCTTCTGTCTTCAATAAATGCTAGAAAGAATGAAGAGAGACGTGGGGGTGGGGGAACCCAGAGCTCGACCTGGTGACCTGGTGGGCTCAGGCCCTGCTGGGTAGAGTAAGCATTCGCCTGTCCCAGCATCTGGAGGGACCAAGGGGGCCAGAGAAGGGAAAGTAAGACTTAGTCGCTTAGACTATTTAGTCGATTTAAGTGGAAATGAGTGAAAACTAGATTTCCCCCCACTCCTCCTGTGGTGACCAGCTCTAGGGTCTTGTAGACCCAGGGAAGAGCATGGGCCAGAGCAATGATAAGATGGTCCGTGTCCCAACCCCAGCCTTTATTTAATTCGGCAGCAGCCGCCTCTGCTGCCTACCACCCTCCGTCCTCAGCCTCCATGTCCTACCTCTACGGTGGGGTGACTGCCTGTAGCTGATCCCTCTGTGGGTGGCATTCATCTGCACCCCCTCTCCCCTGCTTCTGCCACTGCAGGAGCAGAAGCCCAGGTCCAAGACCTAGCAAATGACACAGACAGGGACCAGGACACCAGAACCTCTCTGTCAAAGAAGATGCCGCTGGTTTTGTGTCCAGTACTGTAAGTGTGACCTTCTTCTGCTTGCTTCTTTATAGCTCAGAGTTCACAACTCACCTCTCCAGAGCCCCTGATGACTGGCTCTGTCTGGGCTGCAGGCAAAGCACTTTGGGCAGCTCTCCTAAGGAGCACAAATTATAAGCCGCTACTGTAACTCAGGTGGGAAAAGTATGGAGCCAGGAGAGGGTGGGAAATGACCGGGAGGGCTTCTGGGAAGAGGAGGCCCTTGGTTGAGCTGAGCCTTCAGTGATGAGACGCTAGGCCTGGGTGGTTCTTAAGGTGCACAGCACTGGTGAGGTAAGAGAAGCTGGTCCATGACAGATAGGTACAGCGTGAAGTAGGGATGGAAAGGGCACTCCTGCCACTGAGGGCCTGTATGGCACAGATCAGGGTACAGCCAGAGGGGAGCAAGTCCTTTTTTTTTTTTTTTTTTTTTGAGACAGGGTTTCTCTGCGTAGCTCTGGTGCCTGTCCTGGAACTCACTCTGTAGACCAGGCTGGCCTCGAACTCACAGAGATCCACCCCGCCTCTGCTTCCCGGGTGCTGGGATTAAAGGCATGCGCCACCACTGCCCGGCTGGGAGCAAGTTCTCATGCAGAGCTGGTTTAGGGTCCCACACTAGGTAGGAGATGAGGAATCTTGGGCCTTAGCAGGCTAGTCGGGAGTACAGTCTCTTACCTCGTCTTAAGGCCCCTTTCTAATGGGGTAGGCAGAACCCAGGTGGGCTGCAGTGGTGAGGGCAGGTCTTACTAGGACACTAGAGGGTAGGGCCTGGGAGATGTCTGTGCTCATGGAGATCTTGCAGCCCCAGCTGCCACCCAGGAGATGAAAGTCTCTGCCCCATAGTGCCCTTTGAAGGCTGTGGGAATGCCCACAGGGCAGACCGTGCTGGGCACAAGGAGGGGGGCTACTGGGCCTGTGACCCATCTGAGATGCCAGCAGGCAGTGGAGAGGGCAGAGAGTGTCATCCTTTTTGACTCAGCTACAAAGGCAAACCCCATAACCAATGCTTCTGTCTCCAAATCCCATAGGCTGGTTAAAGACCTTAGGAATGTGTCAGTAGATGGTTGGTCCCCTCCATGGGCTTAAAGCTCAGCCAAAACCACAGGGCCCAGAAGGCTAGCCCTAGAGATCTCACCCCATTTACAAATCCAGAGTGCAGTCCCTATTAATGCCCTGGCCAGGCCATAAGGATGGTGATGTCCTGGCCTGGGAACCATCGCCCTGCTTCTAGCTTTGCCCTGGCTCTGGGCCCACTGAGGGCTTGAACCCTGGATGCCTCTAGGGATGGGGGAGTGGGCGCGGGCTCCCGAGGACCTGAGGACAGGGGCGGGGCCTGTCGTTCCTGGGGTGGGGCTGGTATTGGAATGTTTGCGCTCAATGTTTGTCCTGGGGGGAGGTGAGTGTGTGGGGGGGGTGCGGGGTTGTTCAGGGCAGGGAGGCCCAGCTGGGTCTACAGCTCGGTCAGCCAGAGTTAGACAAGGGGAACCTCAGCTGGGACGGGGAATTCCAGGGCCAAAGACCTGGACACAAAAGGGTTCTTCCTGCCTCCACCCGACCACTTGTGGGCCCTGGCTGGGAGGCCCGCACACAGCCTACACGGACGTGCCCAGTCCGCTCCGCCCCTGCTAGTCGCCCCCTCCCGGGGCTTCCCAGCCCGGCGCGGAGATTATGCAAATCCCCGGCGGCTCCTTAATTAAATCCCTAACGAGGCGCTGGGGCCGGGCCAGGGGCGGCGCTGAAAGCTGGGGTCACGCTCCGGAGGGGCCGCCGTCTGTGCCGCGAGGGGCCAGCGCCGGGCCGGGCCTGGGAGCAGCGCGCGGAGGGGCGGTCCAGTCCCGGTCCCGCGGCCTCTCCGGCCTCGTGGGCGCGCCGCTTCGCGCCGAGTCCCCGCGCATCGCGCCGAGGTCGGTCCCCGGCAGGGAGGCCGTGGGCGGAGCGGCCGTCGGGGCCGGGGCCCCCCGCGCCCTGCGCTCCCCTTTCAGCCGCCTGTTGTTGGGCCAACAGCTCGGGCCGCGGCCGCCTGAAAGGCCGGGATTAGCGAACATTAGCGGCCTTTGAGCGGCGCCCGGGGCGCCCCTTCCCGGCCACGCCCCACACGGCCTAGCCCGCGCCCCCTGGGACTCTGTGCGCTCGCGGCCGCTGGGGCGTGGCAAGCATGGAGCTGCCCCCAACTCCGCGACCTGGCTGCCTACCCCACAGAGCAACCTTTAGGGGCATGCTATACCTTGATCATCCATGGCTGCCACGGGGAGGTCGCAGTCCCTTGGCCTCTAGGTTGGGGGAGATATGTGCTCCCCACCAGGCCTCTGGCTTCAGATCTTCCTCACCCCGCGAAGTATTGTTTCCTTCATGCAGTCAGCTGGATTTTCCCCCAGCTCAGTTCCAGGCACTGTCCTTTGTCCTTCTTTCCTCCCAGCCAGCCTGGACTCAGGGGTACATGGGCAGGTTAGCCCGACTTCCTCTGTGTCCTTCTGGTCAAAACCCTTTGTCTCAGTCCCGGGGCTCAGAGGCAGTGGCTCCTAATGGAAGGACACTTCCCCAGACAGAATTCAGGGGTAATTCCCTTTTTCTGAGTGCTGTCTGTGTCCTGTACACAGGTCTTGGATTAAAGTAGGGAACAGAGGTGTTCTTACACTTACTACACACATTTTTACATATATGGGAGTGCCAGGATCTCACTGTCCGGCACATCTGGAGCAGGGTCACACATGAACCCCCACACCAAGGGAGCCTCTGCTTCTGCCCTCACCTCACCCAGCTCCCTCTCATCTTGTGAGAAGTAGGGGCCTGGGCCTGGGTTGACTTCACAGTGGTCCCGCAGCAGCTCCCTTCCCAGGCTCCACCAGGGCTGGACCTCCTACCCCTGACCCTTCATTCTGTTCTCACTCAGTGCTGGGAGTGAAAGCCCACCTGCCTTTTGGGACCTGTTCAGCCACCCAGACTCCGAGAGCTGGGCACACATGCCCCCACATGCACCCCACACACACCTGCAGCTCCGAGTGCCCCCGCCCCAGGAGAGTAAACATCTTCACCTGAGGAAGCAGTAGGCTCCCGGAGAAAAAATGTGGCCAAACCTGACCCAGACAGGCCTGAAGAGCCCTGGCAGCCCCCACTTTTGTACCAACACAGAGTTCTGTTGGCTTCTCAGGTTTGACTGTAGGATATTCACAGGCCTTCACCTTCCACCCATGGACTGCAGCAGTGGTAGCGGGGCCTGGTAGGTGGGCACCCTGTTCAGGGTAGGACGTGGTGTTGGTGTGTGCACACACAAGTGGGTTGCTTCTAGTCTCTTAGAGTATAGTATGGAGGGTCCCAAGACCAGCTCACCTCCTCCTTTGCCCGGCAGTTCTGCCAAGAGAAGTCAGGCTTGGCCTGCCTACATACCCAATTTGCCACCTCTGTTGCCTGGTGTCTCTACAGAAGGGTTAGGGTTATAGGAGGACCTGAATGGGGCTTAGAAAAAAACCCTGGCTCTGGTGCCCCTCACAGGACTTACTGATGCCACAGAAGAAACCCGCTGGGACCTTCTGTCCTGGGCCCCACGAGGGCAACACTGAGCCAGGAAGCTTGCCTTTGCCAACAGGCAAGAATCTGTGACTAACTCTGACCCTCTTCAACGTCTAGAAGGGCAGAGTGAGGAAGGCTAGGTCCCCACAGGCCCCCACTATTTAGCTACGACAAGAACAGGCCTGGCCAGATCCTATGGCTCTGGGGAAACCACAGGAGTCTGGGGTTTCTTCTGGAAACCTGATCAAGTAATGATAGGGTTGGCGTGGGCCAGCTGACTGAGGGGAGCCACCCACCCGACAATGGGCCCATCAGCATCTGAGGACCCTCACGTCCCTGCCCTTCTAGGCTTCCTGCCTGGACCCTCTTCACCCCCCAAATTCTCATCTTCAGTCTGACTGGCTGGTCTCTCTTGTGACCCGTCCAGCTTGTTTTCCAAACGGAACTTTCCGAGGCTCCTGGGTGAGCAGAGACTGCTCTTGTGAGTCTTCTGGGGTGGGATTGTCTGGCCAAAGAGACTGTACCCCAGGCATGGTCAACCTGTAGGCCCTGACCTAGACCTCTCTTGCTGGGTCTCGGTGAGGACCAGGAATAGCAGCAGGTCAGCTAGGGGAAAGGAGACAGACAACATGCCCAGGGTCTCACCCTCTGGGCCTGGTATCTACCTCCAAGTCAGTCAGTGTAGCAGTCCCAGGAGACCCAGCATGGAGATATTCCCGGGGGCTCTGGAGTGACTGCCCATACCCTATCACCCACCATGAACCAAGATCTGTTTCTGTACATTGTTGCCCCTGCTACCCCAAGCACCCTGAGACAGGGCCCTGTGAACCCCCACTGTCAAAAGGGAGCATTGAGGAAGGCACCAGTATGCATGGATAGTCATCTATTACCTTGGCTTGGAGGATGGGGGAGGCAGATGTGGCCACATAGGACTCCAAGGCACCAGGGCCCACACCATGCAAGAAGAGCCAGCAACAGAGCCCCCTTCAACTGCCTCAGCCCAGGCGGGCAGTTTTAATTACCCTTCTCGCTGGGCCCATTGAGCTCTTGCTAATCTGGGGCCTCCTCTGTGGGCAGCTCAGGCGGGCGCCCCCTCCCCCTGCGGGCCGGGCACAGGGTCCCCGGGTTCTCACGTCCAGCCAGCCCCAATTAAAGCGAGCTCGGCAGGGCTGCCGCTGCGCTAATGAGCTCTGTGGGCTGCTGGGCTCAGCGCCAGGGGGCGCAGGGCGGGGGTGGGGTGGGGGTTGGAGTCGGCCCTGGAAGGGTGACTTGGGTCCATTCCCAGGGAGAGGCTCAAAAGACACCCCCCACTTAGCCCACCTGGCAGGATGGGCAAACAGGATGAGCTTTTTGCCGCTCCCCCAGAGAAAGGCCTGTCTGGGTGAGGCCTTGGGAACTGCACTTGGGAGTCAGGGTGCGCCCACAGCAGAGTAGGGGCCGAGCTTCCAGAAGGCCGTGTGGCCAGCTAGGGGGAATAGAGCACAGTGGGGGGCTGGAATCTGGGGTCCAAGAGCCTGCTCTGAGCCCCCTCGGTAGTTGTAGAGGGAGGGGCAAGACCAGGGATTTGCCAAAGGCCTTTAGACCCATCTGGGTTCCCTTCTGAGATTCGGAGGCTCCTGAGGGCCTTGATCTAGTCCAAGATCTTCCGGGCCACTTGGGGGCTGTGGTCTGGGCAAGGGACCAGGCCTGGGCTTGAGCCCCCATGGTAAGACCCCAGTATTCATGGTTCACATAAGGAAGAGGATATTGGAGGGTCTCTGGGACAGTCCCTGGCCACACTGGGTGCTGGCAGGCTAGGATAGATGGCTGATGGTTGCCGCTACTAGGAGCATTCCCCTCCCAAGCTTCCCCAGGCTGCTGTACTGTGCTGTATTGTACTGTGTGGTCTTGGAATGCCACCTATTCTGGGCTGAAGTCTAGAGGCTGAGCCTTGAGGAGCCAGCACTGTGCCCAGAGACTCTTCTGTCCTTTGCCCCGTCCAAAACTGGGACCCCATGGTTTCATTAGCGCCTCCAAGTCTGAACTGTCCTGATGGCCCCCTCCACTTACGCACTGCCCTTTTGGGGTTCTAGACTTTGAAAAAAGAGTGAGTCTTGGCAAGCAGACAAGCAACAGACAGCCTTTGGGGCTTCCAGGCAGGCTAGGTTATGGCTGAAAACACAGACCTCATCTTTGAGGTATCAACAACATGTATCAAAATCCTGACCCTGATAGCCTTGAGCTTGCTGGGGGCCCACTGCCGGATTGATTGGAGCACTCTTGAAGACTGTGGACAGGAAAGCACACATGAGCACGTAGCACAGGGAAAGCACAGGCCTCATGCCTTGGGCAGAGGGGGTTGTCTTGGCCCAGCCCTGGCTGGGTTGGGGCTCAGTAAATATCTGTGGTGTGTGGCAGTGGAGACCAAATTTGTGTGCTGGGATTTGGAGGCCACAGGATGACCCAGTTTACTGAGAAAGCCAGAGCTGTGCAGGCAAAGGCAGGGACTTGACAGAAGCCAGCACCAGGCCATACAGAGGTGTAGGTGCTTGTCACACATGCCCAAAGACCCAGAGGTAATAGAGACCGAGGGAAGACCACTGAGGGACATTCCCAGGCTAGTCTCTGACCTGTACATTTCCCTCCCTCCTGCCCCGTCAAAGAGCGTGAGACCAAGGCCATGAGAATGTGTTAGGTCAGCACAAGATGCTCATGGTCCCTTCTCTTGGGCACAAAACAATGGCTGGAAGCTATGAAAGTGCATCGAGTTGATGTAGGTCTCAGTGTATCTCTATAGCCTCCTCCCTGGACAGTCTGTGTGTCTGTAGATGAAGGCCCGTGAGTAGAGGGCATTTTGTGTTCTATATATAAGGGGTGCCTTTACCCTTAAGTCAGCACCCTCCTGTGGGTCTCCTGGGGCCACCAGGCTCTGTTGAGCTGAGAGCAAGCAAGGGAGGTGGCTGGGACCTGCATGAGACAGGATCAGTCCGAGTCCTGGAGAAAAGCTGACGGGACACAGGAAGAGGAATAAGCTCTGGCTTGCAGCCGTCCTCCCTTGGGCCTTGGGGCCTCTGCTCTGCCTGGCTAGAGCCTGGTGCCAGCCCTTGTTCCCCGGACAGCCGGTGAGCGCGAGAGGTGTTATCTGTGACAGCAAGAGAATGGACACGTCGCGCCCAAAGGAGGTGTCGGCGCCTGGGAAGAGGCCAACTGGAAACCCAACCTCACTGGCTGCAAAACTGGAGGGCTGTCCCAGGAGACACAAAGATAAGCGTGACCCTTATCCCTGCCCCTCCCCAAACTGATCAGTCCCAGATAGTGACGGGGCCTGCAGTACTTTACAGAACAAGCCCTCGAGAGGAAGGCTCTGGGTTGGGGCATGGTGGTGGTGGTGGGGTGACGGACCGACATGACAATACACAACACACCCCGGGATTGATCTCACTGTGGCCCACACTCCCAGAACCGGGGGGGTGGGGGGGGTAAGCTTCCTGATCAGATGGCAGGAGATCTGGGACAGGGCTGGGACAGGGGGGATGGAGATGGCTCCGGTGTTGACTTACTTGGCTGTTCTCACACTGCTGTCCTCTGGGTATCCTAGACCCAGACTGTCCCCAGGGGTTAGCCACAGTAGGTTGCTTACAGATGGGCTGCCAGGTTCCTGATCATCAGTGCCCTCCATCTGTGTCCTGTACCCCCTTTTACTAACCATATGGTTTTCATCACACAGACCCCGACTCATCTGCTTGGGAAGATCATACATACCTCTAGCTGACCTCAAGTCCCCATCTTGCAAAAGTAGTTCCTGATGGCCCAGCTTGAGCTTACAAGGAAGGTATCGAGGTGTTGGTTTTGTGTGGGGGAGGATGGGCAGCTGCCTAGGTGGAGTACCAGAATTTCCCCCACCCCCCACCCGTAGCAAAACTGGCCCTGGGGACAGTGGTTATGGGAAGAGGCACAGGGATCTGGTCTGTGGCAGCTCATCTTACTAGAAGCACAAAACCCAATTGATTCTCACCTCAGACCCCTGGGAGTGGAGTTGGGTGCCACAGGCTCCAGAACTGTGTTGGAGTTTCATCCCAGGCCCTCCACATGGCCTTCTGGAATGTCCCTCAGCTCACCTCTGTGTCCACACCTCTGCAGATAGCTACTGGGCAATGCCTGGCTGATTCCCATGAGGTAGTTTTCATTCACCCTGCCTCCCTCTTACTCCTCGTCCTTTTCTCTTTGATAAGAGGTATCATTATGTTGGTCTTGAACCCCCAGACTCACGTGATCCTCTGGCCTGATTCTCTGGAGTGGAATTATAGGCTCTCCACCACGCCTACCCTCTGTTCTCTGCACCTGACTTGCTCCCTACTCTTGTCCACGACGGGTCTGTTCCTCTGGGGCCAGGCATTCTGGGAGCTGTATCCTCGCCACCTCAGCAGGATTTGTGTGCTCTTGCCCTGTACTCAGCTCCCATTCCCATTTCAACCTGAGCTGATACTTGAAGGAGCCCAAAGCCAAGGATGTAATGAGGGCTGACCAGGTGCCTACTGGAGCTCTCCCAGACCTGCTCCAGAGTCATCTCACACTGACCCTCTCTAGCACCAAGGGGAGTGGACCCAGAAGGAGGTCAGAGGAGGGATGGGCAGATCAGCATCTCTGAAGACCCTATCCTACCTATGTCTTCCCAAACGCCAGCCAGAGGTGTCCCAGCCACATGACTTTTTGGTCTGTGAAAATCCCCCTTGGACTGAGGCTGCTGCTATGGACTGTGGGAACCGTGGCCTCGATCCCAGGTCTGATTTGGTAGCTCCTGGTAGCACTGGCGTGAATAGCTGAGTACAGCTTGAAGCAGAAATTACTGCCTGCAAATGTGCTAGCTAAGCGGATCTGTGAGCAGCAGGATACAAGACTCTGGCCCTGACCGCCGGGACTGTGGGCTGGAGCAGCCTCTCACATCCGGGCTCAATCTCCTCAGGTCCTAGATGGCATTAAGGGCAGTGTCATTTCCAGAGGAAGCTACCTTTTGGGAGTACTTTGGGGGTTTCTGGTCACAGGCAGACCAGATCTAGGGGCTGTGTGCCAGGCTTCCTGTTTTTACTGCCTGCCTCAGCTGTGGAGACCTTAGCCATAGGGGCTGAGGATCCTGGAGTCCCACCTTGAAGTGGTGTATTCAGCCCATCAGATATAGACACGGAGACACTGGAGAGACAGATAGCTCAAGCCTGCACCCCTATTCAGGGTGTTTGGGGCTTTGCCTCTGATGCCTATGAAAGGGCCCTGTTTGTGTGGCAGGCAGTGCCAGCAGTAGCAGGAGCAGAGCTGGGGTAATGTGGCCAGTGCTGGGTCAGCATTGCCTGGCCTGAGAGTGACAGGAAGCTTCCCCTCCCCCTCCCCAGTGCCCTAGGCCTGGGGCCCAGGATATAGCACTGGCTTCACAGCATGCCAGGGAGGGAGCCAGCCACTCAACCTGATGGTCATCTGTGCTCAGCCTCTATCCACAGTGTACCTCTACCAGAAAGTTCTCTAGCATCAGGACTCCCTGAGCATCCCATCCAGTCAAGCCCACAGCTGATGGACTCTGAGGCCCAAGTGGTCCAGGGCTATTGGGGGGCAACTATATTCCATGGTTCTGTGGAGAGGAGTGGCCAGCTGGACTATACTCAACCCCTTTCTTCCCCCCCCCTTTTTTTTTTTTTGGGACAAGGTTTCTCTATATAACAGCCCTGGCTGTCCTGGATCTCGCTCTGTAGACCAGGCTGGCCTCAAACTCACAGAGATCCACCTGCCTCTGCCTCCTTAGTGCTGGGATAAAAGGTGTGTGCCACCACCGCCCAGCTTCGTGTGGGTACCTTGTCCAAAGATTTCTTTGAGATGAAACTAAGCCCTTTAAATAGAATCAACTCAAGTATAAGGGGTACACGTTTAAGGTAGACTAATTCTATTTTGTTTTGTTTTATTTTTTCTGAGACAGAATTTCTTTGTATAGCCTTGACTGTTCTGGAACTCGCTTTGTAGACCAGGCTGGCCTCGAACTCAAAGAGATCCACCTGCCTCTGCCTCCTGAAGTGCTGGGATTAAAGGTGTGAGTTACTACCCCTGAGCAGGGTAGACTTCTCCTTTTCCTTCTCCTTCTCCTCCTCTTCATTATTATTATTATTTGGTGTTTGGAGACACAGTTTCTCTGTGTAACAGTCCTGGCTGTCCTGGAACTCAATCTGTAGACCAGCCTGGCCTCGAACTCACTGAGATCCGCCTGCATTACTTGGGAGGCAGAGGCAGGTGTACACCTTGCCCAAATCCTTTTCTTGAATGTACCCCTGCTGGCCTCATACCAACTAATGTATCAGCAACTGAACACACTCTACCTTCAAGACACTAGGGTGGGTTTGGAGCAGCACCAAGATAAAGAGTTTAAATAAGTTAAAATTTTAAAAGCACATTGGATGAAGGATGGTGGTTCACACTTGTAGTCCTAGCACTCAGGAGGCTGAGACAGGAGGACTGCTTTGAATTTAAGAGTAGTCTGGGGGCAGTGGTGGCGCACGCCTTTTATCCCAGCACTTGGGAAGCAGAGGCAGGCAGATCTCTGTGAGTTCAAGGCCAGCCTGGTCTACAAAGCGAGTTCCAGGAAAGGCACAAAGCTACGCAGAGAAACCCTGTCTCGAAAAACAAAACAAGACTAGTCTGAGCTACATGGTTAGACACTGTCTATAAGGGTTACAACTAAAACAAATACAAATAAAAAGCCATACCCATATTGGAAGGCCTCTAGCCTTTGCTGGATGCTTCCTGGTGAAGATCCCTCTCTTTATAGTGAGATCCTGCATTTACCACTTGACTTGTAGTGAGTCCTTTTGCATCCCCCCCCCCCCAAAAAAAAAAAAAACTTTTAAAAAACCTAGTTAGGGGACCAGGTGGTGGCGCACACCTTTAATCCCAACACTCCAGAGGCAGAAGTAGGCGGATCTCTGTGAGTTCAAGGCCAGCCTGGTCTACAGAGTGAATTCCAGGACAGCTGGGGCTGTTACACAGAGAAACTCTTACTTAAAAAACCAAAACAACAACAACAACAAAAATCCAAAACAAAACCAAACAAAAATCCCACAAACAAAAACCTAGTTAAGAGTCTGGAGATGCAGCTCAAATTCTAGAGTGCTTACCTAGTATGCAGGAAGCCCTGGGTTCCATCTCTAGCACCATAGAGGTGTTATGGTAGCATAACACCTATAATTCTAGTGCTCAGAGGGTGGAGGCAGGAAGATCAGGGGTTCAAGGCCACTCTTGCTGCATGGCAAATTGGAGAACAGCCTGGGATACATACGACCCTGTCCCTCCTCTCCCCAAACAAAAAATCTCCCAGGAAATCCTATTTCATTCCAATACAGCGAGTGCCTGTCCCCTCCAGTGTGTGTGTGTGTGTGTGTGTGTGTGTGTGTGTGTGTGTGTGTGTGAGTGTGAGGGTTTCATGAAGTTCAGGTGGTAAGGCTGGGTTTGAACTCCTGATCTACTTCCCAAGTGCTGGGATTTCAGGTCTGTGCCACTACATCAGCAAGTTTTTTTTTTTTCTTTTAAGATTTATTTATTTATTATGTATACAGAAGAGGTGCCAGATCTCATTACAGATGGTTGTGAGTCACTATGTGGTTGCTGGGAATTGAACTCAGGACCTCTGGAAGAGCACTCAGTGCTCTTAACCTCTGAGCCATCTCTCCAGCCCTGTTTTTTTTTTTTTTTGTTGTTGTTGTTTTTTTGAGGCAGGGTTTTTCTGTGTAGCCCTGGCTGTCCTGGAACTTGCTCTGTAGACCAGGCTGGCCTTGAACTCAGATCTGCCTGCCTCTGCCTCCTGAGTGCTGGGATTAAAGCCATGCACCACCAATGTCTGATTGTTTTTTTTTTTTTTTTAATAATTTATTTTATGTATATGCGTGTGCCTGAGTGTGTATGTATGTACAGCATATGTGTGCAGGAGTGTGAGGTCAGAAGAGGCATTGGATTCTCTGGAACTGGAATGAAAGAAGGTTGCGAGCCAATATGTGTGTGTTGGGACCCAAACCCAGGTCCTCTGCAAGAGCGTCAAGTGTTTTTAACTGTTGAGCTATCCTTCTAGTCCACCACCAAGTCTTAATTGCAGCTTGATGGGGTGGTAGGGTGAGGGAGGTGCAGCTTTTCCCTTTCTCCTTGCTGTTCCTCTTTCTTGCCAAGGCCTCTGGGCTCTTACAGGGACTATTCTAGAAACAGCAGGGTGGTATGCTCAGGAACCTGACTATGAGATGATTTCTGGGGTGTCTTCTTTACTCACTCGGTATCTGCCATTGTGAGGATGGAGCCCCAAGCCTGGTCCAGCCTCTGTGAGTGTAGCAGCCACATCCTCTGGGATTTTTCCTCTTTGATTTCCCCCTTTCATTCATTCACAGGACTGACTGGAGCAGGGGCATGGATGGATCTGTGTCCTGGCTCATAAGTATGGGTCACTTCTCCAAAGCTCATAGCTTGGCATGGGCCAGGCCTGTGTTGGTGTTCTGGAGGACCCCCTTGGCAGGCTGCTCACTGGCTGTGCGCCCCACCTCCGGCCTGGACCACTCCCCCACTCCCACAAACACACACCAGACTTTGCTCAAACACAGCTCCGTTTCTATTTGTGCTGATGATTGTCTGCTTGGACAAAGGGCCCTTTCAGGGACGTCAGAGGTTCAGCAAATAAATAAATGAATAAAGTCCAAGAGAGGAAGAGGAGAGTGAGGTGGTGGGCAAGGCAGGGGGCAGGCAGTCCCAGGCTCCCATCAACTGGCCCAGCTCTCGGAGGTCCCCAGAGATGAAGGGATGCGTTCACTGCCTGGAGGCTCAAGCTGCATTTGGGAGGGTTTGAATATGAGGCCAAGGGCACGGAAGCTTCACCTACAGAGGGATTGCTCCTGGCAGGGGCCTGGGGTTGTGTGGCCAGTGTCATCCTGGGTGATGTGTAGAGCAGAGGGTTGGCAGGCTTGCACATGATTCGTGGTGTGTCCTTCAAAGCCAGGTGTCCACTGTACATATCCTCCTGAGGTCCCTACTGGAACTGGAAATAGGGGTGACTCTGATGTTGGAAGTGAGGTCCGTGATGAGTCAGCAGGACTTGGAGGCCCCAGGGAGATGCCTTCCAGAACTAGAGGCCAGAAAGTCCTCTCTTAGGACTATCCACTTGGAGTCCAGATAAGGAAGCCATCCTATAGGAACCTGGGTTTATTCCAGCTTAGCCTGGGTCAAGTCCTTGCAGAGGCTTCAAATGCCCTACCTGTCCATGAAGACACCTCAGAGTGGCCACACCTCAGCCTCCTGCCAAGCAAATTCTCAAGTCCCCAATGTAGTCCTGAGCCCTTCTGTCCACACATCCTAGTCCCCCATGTCCCTGAAGGACCATAGGGCATGGGAAAGCAGACCCCACAGTTAGACCCTTCCTAGCCCATTGTCCCAAACCCATCAAAGCTGGAAAGCCATGAAAGAGGGTAGGAGTGTCCTGGAGGGCTGCCTGGAAGAGGAGTGGGAACCAGCCTGCAAGAGTGACTGGCTGGGTCTGGTAGGAGCTGGCTGGCTGGCAGGCTGTCAGGCTGGCTAGCCCCTCCAGTCCAGGCCTGGCCAAGCCCCTAGGGCAGAGCTGACTCCTGGCCATTCCTGGGACAACAATGGCCAGCATTTAAATTCCAATTGAGTCGGCCAGAGTGGCCCCGGGCGTGAGAACAGGAGCCCCCACCCCCAGCCCCAGCCCCGCCTGCCGCATTCCTGCCTCCCCGGAGATGGCCGTGGCCAGGCCGTCTCCAGGGGGCCGGGAATGCAGCACTCAATGGAAGGGGGACAAGGGCCCATTGAGCAGTGACGGGCAGGATTGAGCTGTCAGCCCCCCAACTCAGGACCCCTCCTCTGCCCCCACCCTCTCTCCCTGGTGTTACTGATGTCGGCTGCTCCTGGGGACCCCACTCATGCCTCCTGTGGCTGTCCCAGAGCAAGCATGGGTCTTGTCCATCTGGCTGACTGCAGATTCTGCCCTCTTGGCCCCTTTCCACCCAGCAGCCAGGGAGCTCTCGAAGCCTTAATCATATCATGTCATGCCTCTGCGTAAAGCCTGCTATTGAAGGCAGCTAGCTGACCCGTCCTTTGCTGTTCTCCCCGCTCAGCCCCATTGAAACCAGGGCTCCTTTCTCTGGTCTGTGCAGTAGCTGTCCCTGCCTAGCACTAGGGACGCACACACATATTTGAGGATTTGCATGCCAACCTTATTGCCCATATTTCCCAGGACCTCCAGGTCCTTGGGACCCCCTAGAAGGCATGGTGTCTTTAAGGCAGACATGTGGGGAAGGGCACCGTGGCAGTCCCTATCCTGGTCCCACTGAGCCCCCGTGGCTTGAGGTCAGTGCTGTGAGGCTGTCTGGAGCCCTGAGAATCCTGAACCCCAGTTTTTGCTTGGACTTGCCCTCTCGTGTCCTGCCCTGTGGACCCACCACTGACCAAGGACTAAGCTGAGCAGTGTCCATCAGCGTCTCTAGTGCCCCAGGCTGAGCCTGTGCTGACCCTGGGTCTGTCTGCGGTGCTGGTCCTAAGTACCTGTGTGCCAGCCAGGGCCAAAGCTCCAGGAGGAGGCTATCAGAGAACTGGAACCTGGAACTGGCAGTCACCAGGAAGTGCAGAGGCTCTGTGGGTTACAGGAAGTCCTGGTTCTCATAACAGGCTGAGGAAGGACTGAAGGCAGGCAGCCTGGCACCCATCCTACGTGGACACAGCAGCCACCCCTGTAGCTGAGGGGCAATGGGCCCCAGACAATGAGGTATAGTAGTCTGAAAGAGCAGGCAAGGTGGAGCCCCTAACAAGGAGCTCTTGGCAACACCCTACTCCACCCCCGCCCCCCAGCTCTGGCATCACCCGCAGGACTCTGCAGGACTTCCTGCTGGTCATCGTAACTCTCAGACTGGCACAGCAGAAAAGGGGGTGGGAGCATTGTTGGGGATCACTAAGCCAGCCTTCCTTGACAACCAGTAAACACACACACACACACACACACACACACACACACACACACACACACACAAACAAATGGTTAGCCTATATGGCTCAGATGAACCCAGGGGCCATGGCAGGTGTGGGGTGGCTGTGGAGTCCATGAACAAATGAATGAATGACTTCTGATCACACAGATAGATAGAGCTGAAGTGAGATGGGGTGGTGAGATCGAGTGCCCAGGTGCCTAGGAGGCCTGCCACATAGGGTAGTGAAGTCTCAGGCCTTGACCACCCTCACTTTGCTTTGTCAGAAGCCCAAGATCTAAATCCAGCCATCTGTATCCCTCTCTCTGGGCAGGTAAGGGATATCTAGTATCTATCAAGATGTTGGTTCTAGAACAGGCTTCAGGCCTTAGCCTGGCCCCTGCTGGGAAGCCCTGGCCAGGTCTGGCCCCCTAAGCCTCTGTGCATGGGTGGCCACATATGGTCTACTTCAAAGAACACTTCATCAGACATGTCTTTGAAAAAGCCCTGTCAGCTGGACCAGCAGAGTGGAATGTGGCGTCCTCTAGTAAGCTGGGCCCGGGAGCCACCTTCTAGGCCATGATCATCCTTTAGCATTTCTCTGGGCTGGGCTGGTGGGAGGAGCCAAGCAGCAGTCAGGCTTACTGAGAAGCCAAATTGTGAGTGAGTGCTCTAGGCACTGTCTACCCTGAGGGTGCTAGTTTCATTTAGATGTTCATGAGCAAGTTTGGCATCCATCATGCCTTGGGGCTTAGCCAATCACTCATTGGGTCACTTTATAGTTTTGGGTCCAAGCACAGGCCCTGATCAAAGTCAGGAGGTGATGTCTAAGGCAGATCCACCCCTAGGGCTCTCTGCTGTATGGTTGAGAGTGAGGCAGGGATAAGGAATGAGGTAGGGCGCTGGGGAACTGGACAACTCCAGGGAGAGAAGCAGATCACTGAAGGTCCTGAGGTGATCTGAGGAGCTGTGGTTGCAGTGTAGGGAGAGAGAAAGTCTGAAAAGTTGTGCTGGAAGCCCTGACTGGGTGAGGTGCCCGAGAGCCACAGATCTCTGTCAGAGAGTGGCTACAAGCCCACTCAGAGTCGTCTAGGCTCCTGGACTACCTGGAAGCAGGTGATGCTGTTAGGAGAGCATGAAGACATCAGGTGGTTTTGGGCAAATGTAGGGCCAACAGCTCTGTGAACTGCATTCCATTCTACTCACGGTCAAGTGTCAGTCATAGGTATTCCTGCTCCGTGTCCCTCAGCAGTCCTCGGAATGAGGTGTCTTCTCAGACAACTCAGTACCAGAATATGGTCACAGTGTGGCTTTGCCTTCTCTGACAGTGGCTCCCTGCTGTTCTCCATGTATAGTTCAGGATGGGAGACTCATGCTTGGGAGAGGAAAAGAACAGAGAATATTAAGGTGAAAGCTTCAGTGTTCTTTTTGTTTGTTTTGAACAAGGTCTCATTATGTAGCCCTAGCTGTCCAGGAAACTTGCTCTGTAGGCTAAGTTAGATTTGAACTCACAGAGATCCATGCTCAGGGCTGGGTGTAAAGTTGTATGCCACCATACCCTGCTTGTTGTTTTTGAGGTAGCTCCTATTAGGTAGCACAGGCTGACCTTGAATTTGAGATTCTGAGTGCTAGTTTGTTTTAAGTGTGTGCTGCCATGCTTGGCCACACTATTCTTTTTTGTTTTATTTTTTGTTTTGGTTTTGTTTATTTTCGAGACATTGTTTCTCTGTGTAACAGTCCTGACTGTCCTGGAACTTACTTTGTAGACCAGGCTGGCCTGGAACTTACGGAGATCCTCCTACCTCTGCCTCCCAAGCACTGAGATGAAAGGTGTGTGCCACCATGTCCTGCTATTTTGTTTTTTGGGACAAAGTCTGGCTATATAGCCATGGCTGAACTGGAACATGCTATATATCCCAGGCTAGGGATCCTCCTGCCTCAGCCTCCTAAATGCTAGGATTATAGGCACACAACACCATGCTTGGTTTTTATGTAGTACTGGGGACTGAACCTAGGGCTTCATACTAGAGGTAAACATTCTCCTAGCTGAGCTTTACCAGAGCCCTTGCCCTGGTCTTGTGTCCTTGTTTTGGCTGCCAGGGGGCTCAAAACTAGTCAAAGGCCCAAGGGCAGTACTTCTCCCTCTCTGGAGTTCTGGAATGCTTTTGTTTTCTTGGTCTAAATAAATATGATGTGTAAAAGTTGTATTTTCTAGGAAGTGTGGGGCTCACCCTGCACAGCAGCTGTGTCTGCTTCCCCAACAGGCACTTTCCTCTCTGGCACCTAAAGCCTGGCCAGGCTCAGCCTCCCCCAGTCAAGCTCCAGCAAAATCATTTCCTTAGCAGCAACTGGCCCTAGACTAGAAAAGGGTCAAAGGGTCAGTGATAAAGTCTGGCCAATGGTCTCCAAGTGGGCTCCAGGCCCTGGTACACACACACACACACACACACACACACACACACACACACACACACACACAAAACGTCCCCCACATGGAGCAGCGGACTTATCTGAGTTGCTTCCTAGCATGAAGTGTTATCCACAAGAGTGTCCAAGCTGTTGCTAAAGCCTCCCTGGCAGGTGCTAGTAAGATGGAGATACTACACCCAAGAAGTGTAGCAAGACCAACTGAAGTCCCAACACCAAACCTTCCAGGAGTCTCCCACAAGTCCACGGGTGGCAGGGGGAGCTGGTAGGCGGCAGGCATCCTGAACAAGGAGAGCCCATGAGGCTACTGTCAATGGCTCTTGTGCTCCTTGAGGGCTACAAATCTCTGACCACTGGTGGGTGACATCTATCCATGCTGGCTGTCCCCAGGTCCAGCTGGTAGCAGCTGGCGGTGGGGAGGGGGGGTGAGGCGATGGGGGTGGGGGTGTCACAAATAGCCCTGGTGTGAGAGCCTGGATGTTGTGTAACAGTTTTTTTTTTTTTTCTGAGATGAAAACATTACATCCAGCAGGGAAGCTACTTGATCAGGAAGGTAAACAACTCAAAATAGTTTCAGGAAGTTCCTGAAACTGACCAGATTCATTAGGCTCCTTCTTGACAGAGTAAACAATGAAAGCTGAGAGTCCCCCTCAGACTAGCCAAGCTGCAAAGACAACTCATGGGATCAGATCAGCTCCCTGCAAGAAACAGAAACCATTGGAACTGTCTGCAAGAGATTTAGGCCAACTGAGGCACCTGGAAAGGACAGTCTCTAATACGTTGAGCTGCCTGCATGTTGTGCTGTGTGCTCCAGGTTCCCAGCTTTGTGATTAGTCACCTGTGCTGGGGTGAGCTTTGGTGATGTAGTTGTCATTGAATCATTTCTGCTCCTGTAAGTAACCCCCTCACCCGCGTTCCTGTAGGTAACCCCAATAAAGCTCATGGTTCACCAGGTTGGATTTTGGCGGTATCTGTGTTTTAGTCTGTTGTGGGTTCCCTATCTGGGATGAGTAGATGTGTATGTTACATCTCCCCAGGAAAAGTTTTGACACATAACACTGGGTCAAAATCTGGATGCTCAGTGGCTTCTGCACAGTGCATTAGTGCTGCTAATCCCTGCATCTGGCCAACTGTCCTTAGGGCCACATTTGCTCCTGGAGGGCCTGAGCATAAGTAAGACACTGGTCAAGGCCTCACATAGCTGTGCCCTAGTAACCTGATGAGCTGGCCTTGAGTTTTAGGAGCCCCAAGTCATTCCACTTCAACTTGAAGCCCCATCCACATAGCTCAGAGCACTTGGGAAAGTGCTGATGGATGATGACTGGGCTCAGCTTGTCTCCATTAGCCTTTAGCTCATCTCCTTTGGTTAAGGAACCTAGTGGTGTGTAACTAGGACAGAGCTCCCAAGAGAAGCACTAGAGACGTAGGGTGGTATGGGGACTGGGCTGAGACCCAGTAGCAGACTTTCTCTGGCTGGCTTATTCATGTGAAATCACAGTCCCCGATTTTTTGTTTGTTTATTTGTTTTGTTGAGACAGGGTTTCTCTGTGTAGCCCCAGCTGTCCTGGAACTCGATCTGTAGATCAGGCTGGCCTTGAACTCCCAGAGATCTGCCTGCCTCTGCTGTGCTGTGCACCACCACTGCCAGGCCACAGACCCAGGTTTTGGTCGCAGGGTTCTATCCATAGTGGTGCAGAAGAAGGCTTCCGAGGCCAAGAGAGCAGCCACTGCATAGACTGTGCTGGAATTGAATAGTGCTGTCTGCCATGATGGGGACTGGTATATAGTAGCGTGTGTGCTGTGGAGATACTACCCCAGAGTGGATTCTGATACCCCAATTCTATCCGTCTAGAATCACAAGGGACACACTCCTGAGAATCCACCTATGGTTTGCTCATCAGTCTCTTAAGTAAGCTGTTGGCAGAGACTTACCCCCGACCCGCCTAGCTGGTTTGGGAGATGGCCATGGACTGAGGGACTTCAGAAAGCTTCCTTGTAGCATTGGTGGACTCTGGCAGAGTACAGGGCCAGGGCCGACCTCCATGTGAGAGAGAATGAGGCTGCAGACTCCGAATCTGTCTTGTGATAGGGTTTGAGCCACCTCTTTCCTGCATGTCCTGGTCACAGGTACCAACAGAGCTGCTTTCACCATGTGTTCATTCATGCTCTGCTGCTGGACCGTTGCTGTTGCTAGGCTACAAGTATGCTGTTTGTGTCTGGACCCTGACCTAGACCAGGTCTATCTATCTATCTGTTCAACACTTGTCCCTTCATCTCCATCTCAGACTCCTGCTTTCACCCACCCACCTCAGATGCTTTTTGCCACTTCCACTAAGCAGGTATCTCCTCTCTCAGCTGTTCCAGGGCTGAGGGTGTCCTGATTGGTCATGATTATAATGTCCCCAGGATCCATACTGTGCCCTCCAGAAGCCTTCAGTTCCTAAGCCCTCTCTCTTCCTCCCAAGTCATACTTTATGGTCCACATTTTATAAATAATAACACTGCAGAGTAGACTTGCTCAAGGCTTCTCATGAGCTGGAGCCCCAGGGCCAACATTGTCTAATAATGGGAAGGGCAGTCAGGTGGTTGTCTGCTGGGGGCCAAGCAGGGACCCTCTCAGACCCGGCATTGATGAGGTTTGTTGTCCTGCATATAAGAGATGTTCAGGAGCTTCCAGGAAAGAGATGGGGTGTGTGACACTAGAGGCCGGCGGGGAGCCCAAGATATCAGAGCAGGAGGTCTAGCCTTCAACACTGAGCACAGCTGAGGCAGGTGGAGCTGTCTTCACTTTCTCTTCCAGCACAGGAGGTTCAGGGCAGGCCCGGAGAAGTCAAATAGAGAGGCCCAGGGGAGCGGCACCCATCGAGTCTCCACCTGCCCAACCTGCTGGTTTCTGGCACTACCAGTTCCGTGAGCTCGACAGTAGCAAATCATAGAATCCTTTAAGCCCTTTACAAGGAGAACATGCTGTGTGTGTGTGTGTGTGTGTGTGTGTGTGTGTGTGTGTGTGTAGGGAGGGTTAGGGTGCTACTCTGGGATCCTTAGGTACATGATTCAAGGTGAGACAGGGACCTGCTTCTGGGAGAAGTGGGGACTTCACCCCTGGGCAGACACAGCCCATGAGTGAATGTAGCAAGGGTTCTGGGCAGAGATTCCCTGTCTTAGGAGCTAGAGGGGGGTTTCCCAATGCTGATAAGTGGGTAGGTGCTCATGGTTTGGGGAGTTACCCCCTCTAATGGACCCAGCAAGGGGGACTGGGACCAACTTCATGGTAGGATATGCAGACAAGCAGGCCTGGGAAAGCCAGGGCTCTGTGGGGCCAGAGAGTGAGTGTCCCAGGGATGGAGTAAGGGGATGGGGAAGGATGCCTGGTAGGGGCAACTGCGGCCCTGCCCCCCTGCATCCCATCTTCTGTGAGCCAGGTCAATGCTGCCCCCTTGTACAACCAGAATGAACATTGGGCACAGAGGAGACCCGCCTGTGAGGCTAGCCTTGGGATAGCCCTTGCTGATCCCGCCATCTTCTCTAGGGTAACCATGGGTGAAACTGGCTGTTCTGGGTGTCCTGAAAGTCCTTGGGTGGGAGGATGTCCTCTGGGGGTGGGGAGCTGGGATAGATGTTCCTGGGACAGGCAGAAGAGGTGGTTCTTGATTTGCTATGTGACTCAGGGCAGGTGACTTGCTGCCTTTGTAAAGACTTTGCATCAACTACTACCTTATCTTCATCTCAAGGAGTTCAGGGTCTCAGCAAGGAGTCCTTTCCTGAGGGCAGTGATCAGTTAGGCTGCCCAGTATATGTGGGTTACCCAGCTTGGGTGGGCTAGCCTGGAAAGCGTGATATCCTGGGCTTGGGACTGGCTGCAGCTGTTCTGAGTGAGGGCAGACACCTGTGGGGCTGGAGGAAGCCTAGCGCTCTAGCTGAGGCTCTTGTGGCTTCCAGATGATTGCACATGAGTGCACGCAGGAGCAGGTGTGCCCAGATAGATGGGTATAGGTCCCAGGTTGCCACCATGAAAGTCCCTGTCCTGCCGTGGGCATGTGCTCTGCTGGGTGAGATGAGGTGGTGCTGGCACAGGGGCCTGCCCAGCCTTGCTCTGACCCAGTTTTCCAAGCCCAACCCCAGTCCTCTGCACCCAGGCAGGCAGGCAAGCAGGCAGGCAAGGGGCAGAGGGAACTCAGAGAATTTTTTTCTCGGGAACATCATTGTCCTGGCCCACAGTAGCTCTCCTGTCCATTTGACTGGATGTATACAACTATAGTTAGTTCCCTGAGGACTCAGGCATCTCTAGGACTTGAGCTGTCAATGATCCCACCTGGTCTAGCCTTGGAGTGCCTCTGTCTTCTGCCTCCAGATGAACTGATGCTTTGTCCAGAGACAGACGCTGTAGCCCTCAGACCTGGTAGTGTTTACCCTCTCCTAGAAGCCCGTCATGACCTTCCTGAAGATGAGGACCTTTAGGTGACAGGGAGATGTGGGAATAAGCCACAGAGTTAAAAGAGTGGGTATAAAGGCTCAGGAGAACATTCCAGGGAAGGGGAGGGTGGAAGGGTCCTTGCGGACAAGGAGGCTGGGGTAGCAAAGCCAGCATGAAGCCTGCTGGGAAGTGGGAAGGGGGAGGGTGGAAGTGACTGTGGGAATCCAGCTCTGGTGGCAGGCTGCGTAAGCAGCTTTGATCCACACTGAGGCAACGCAGACCCTAGTTTAAGATAACTTGGGCTTGGGAACCTGGGCTCTGGCCTCAGCTGCTGTCCTGGGCTTCATCTCTGCTCTCCCCTGCGGAGACACTGGTCCAAGTGGTGACTGGCTCTCTGGGCAGGCTCTCCTGGATGCTGGGGTATGGTTCTTGAGCTGAGTTGTCAGGACACCTTGGGGCCCACCAAGCTCCAAGGAGAAGAGTTTGGTATGCTCACCACAGAAATAGACAGGTCCTTCCCTTGACTCTGCTCCTCAGAATGAAACTTTCTGTATCCCTTTCCCAGCTAGCCCTTATCATCTTTGACTCGGGCTTGAGAGGCCATGGGACCCACTACTTCCTAACTAGGGCCTATGAGGACGGTGCTCACTGAGCAGACCAGTGTGAACAGGGGACACCGGTGTGGACTGTTGCAGGGGTGCACACTGTCTGGGAACCCCATATCAGACTCCTAACCTTTGCCTCAATGGTGGTCTGTACCCTCGCAGCCCAGAGGGCTGACTCACCACACCCTGAGTCCCTATCCAGTTCAGACTGGTGGACAATAAAGCTGTCAGCAGCCAGGGCCAGGGGCAGGCAATGGGCGTGGCTAGGAGGCGAGGGCCTCCAGAAGCAAAGACGTCTCTATTAGGGGCTGCAGACCCTGCGTGTCCATCCTGCTCAGTGCTGGGCCTTGGGGGCTGAGAGCAAGTGGTGGCTCAGAGAGAAGGGGCTACCCAGATGGTTGGCTAGGTCAGTGAGAAGCTGGGAGCCATGAGGAGACAGGTGTCTGAGGAGCAGCTGCCTGCCCATCCCTTGGGCCTTAGGAATATCCTGCGTGAACATTCCGCTCAGCATCTGAGAAGACCCTGAGGAAAGGGATCCTCACAGAAAAGAGTTGGCTACAGAACATGCCTCCGCTTTCCTGTCTATGATGGGGTGTAGGGATTAAACAGGCAGCGCCTGTACCTAAGCTGAGTTGCAGAACATCACCCATCAGCCCCTGATGGAGTTCAGCAAACAGCAAAAGCACCTTCAGATGCGGACGGAAGAGAGCAGGCCTCTGCCTTTCACCCCTACATCTGTCCCTTTCACTCAGCTCCCAGGCCCTGTATGCCTGGTTCTGAACCAGGGCAGGGACTAGCTCAGGGACCCAGGTTCACTACCAGGCAGAAGCGGTAATCTCTCACTGGATTCTGCTGCGGACTTAGGAGCTGAAGGGTAGGCCTATGGCCCTTGGGACACCCCTGGAAAGTGAGGTTCCTGAAGTGGCTACAGGTCATGAGTTGGCAGCCTCTCTCTGGTGAGTTCTCTGCAAACAGCTACCTCTTCCAGTTAGCTGTGAGCAGCCTGTGTGCCAGCATCTCCAGCATTCCCCAGGATCCCCAGCTCCTCCGGCACCTTTAGAGTCTCAGGCCTTGTGGGTGGGCTGGCCCTTTCCCTCAGGCTGATGGGGCACCTAGCCCAGGACTGGTGGGATCCTGACCACTCTGAGGGCTCCCTAAACATTCCACTGCTCCGAAGCACTGCCGAAACATCTCTGGGAGCACCGTGGTCACCTCTGGTGACGGAGTACTAAGACAGTGCCTCCTTATTCCCCATCTGTCAAATGGGGCTGCTGTGAGGGTTCTGTCAGCAGTTACCAAGACTACCAACTTGACATTCTCCTGACCACACAGAACCTGGATTGTCCAGCCCAAGCCATCTGTGGGAGGGTTAGGAACATACAGACATACAGACACAGGCGCGTGCGCGCACACACACACACACACACAAACATCAGATAGCTGCTCTAAATTCAGAGACTGGAGATAGATAATGCTTGGTTGAGGGTCACAAATGGATGATGGGTACAAGGGCCAACCAGCAGAGGGGGACAGCAAGATTGCCACAGGTGATGCCAGGAGGGGCCAGTGGACTGAGAGGAAGGGGTGCAGTGCAGTAGAGACCCACTGAGGTGGAGGAGGAGGGTGTGGCAAGGGCTGCTGGGCCCTGGGGCCTAGATTCCTAGTTCTGCCGGAGCCTGCAGAGTTAGGACTTGTTTATTCTTGGCAGGAAGGCTAGTCCTGGGGGGTAGGAGGGGGGAGCGAGGCCTTTTCAAAAAAAAATAATAAAACATTCATTTAGAAGGCTCCCAAGGCGTGCTGAACTGCAAAGGGGTCCTGGAAAAAATGCTGAGAGGGTTTAAGTGTAAATGGACCCAAAACACCATAATTAAATTTCCCTTAAATTTACCAGAGTTTGGGGTCAAAGAAAAAATAAAACTTAGGGAAAATACACTTGAGGTTTCAGGCCAAGAGCTTAGGAAAATAGATTTCTGAACTGCTCAGCAGCTACCGGCCTGGCCCTGCCAGTCCTTGAGTTGTTGAGGCCTTAACCCGTCCTTGCTCGGTACTGCCCTGTGCATTGGCTGCTCCTGAGGGCTTTCATGGCCCTGTGGTGGCCTCTTGTCTGTTCCTCCTGCTTTCTGCTGAGTAGCCCTTCTCTGCCAGGCATCTTGCCCTGCGTCTGTCCACAGCTCTGATTGCCGTTCTTTGCTCATCCAGGCACATTTTCCAAACCAAAAGTTAGGACTTGAGGTCTCGTGGCTTGAGTGAACCAAGGGCCACAAAAGGTCAGAATATCAAAAAGGTCTGGAATATCACAGCCTGTCCAGGCTCCCGACAGCTTGTGACTCATGTTGTTGCCCTTTAGGCTCAGCCTGCCAGGAAGCTCACAGTGAAAATGAAGGATCTGACATAGCCCCTAGTATCGGCTGAAGGCTTTTCCAATATTTTCTCTTCTTGTGCGTGTTCTTTACAATTCCACTTCTGTGCTGGCCGGTGGTGGTGCATGCCTTTGACCTCAGTATTTGGGAGACTGAGGCAGGCAGATCTATGTGAGTTTGAGACTGGCCTGGTTTACAGAGCGAGTTTCAGGACAGCCAAGGCTACACAGAAAAATTCTATCTTGAAAAACAAAACAAAACTAAAATCTATTTCTTCTATAATGTGCAAATCAAATATACTTTGTATTTTAATCCTCAAATTCTGGGAGGAAATTTGAAAGGCAGAAAATACCTACAGTTGTTCATAGCCACTTTCCCATTCAAACCTGCCCTCTCTTCTTTGGGGGAACTAGGTCAGGCCAGTCCATAAGGAGTTCTGAGCCCCCTACACATGGACTGCACTGGCTCCTGAGCCTGTTGGCACACAGTTAACGACGTTTCCCACTATAGATGAGGGAATGGGGACCCTAGTGGGGCAGAGCAGCTCCAGGGCTCAGAAAACCTTCCTTTCAGCCAGGAAGTGGAGTTTCCTGGGACTCAGTTTCCCTTATCCTTTCACTCAGCCTCACAGCAGCAGTGCCCTGCTGGACCAGGCACGCTACCTGAAGGCAAGCATGGCAGGACCCCGGGACTTGCCCTGCCTGGGTTCCAGGCCCACTGTGGCCCACAGCAGCTGCCAGCTGCCAGGAGCCCTGTGGTAAGGGGTGAGTTGTGAATTCAGGTCTCTCCAGGAGAGTCCCTCTGCTGACGATACCTCTCTGCCATTTCCCCAGCCTCGCCCTGCCTGGCCTGGCTGGGGAGGTCAGAGAAGGGCAGGTATCAGGCTGCCTACTTCTGGCCTGTGGGGATTCCATTCCAGGGCACATGCAGCTGGTGCGCCTCTACAGTCTCTCTCCTTGGTGTTCAGCAGCATAGGCCCCAGAAAGCTGAGGCCACCCAGCTGAGTCCCTTCACTGTCCCAAGTGTGCCTGACTTGGCCTCTGCCCTGTCTCATCTTCACTGAAGACTCCACCCATTTGTGTGGGGCTTTAAAAGCCAATGGGGTACCAGGAAGTGGGCCAGGAGGTATAGACATGGAAGGGGACTTTAGCATTAGGAGACCCCACCCCCAACCCCCATCATCAGCATTGGCTGTTGGCAGGCTCCAACCCTTGCCCCTGGGATTCTGCTATGGGCCAAAGAGACCCACCTTCTCAGAGCCTAGTCTTAGTAACAGCCTGGAGTTCAACTGAGGGGCCAGGAGAAAATAGTGGCTAAGTTAGGGAAAGCATTATGGAGATTTGGGGGCTGGCGCCATTCTGGCTCAGATGATGGAATGGTGGGCTAAGCCTTATCTCATGTAGCTCTCTGAGAAGCAGGTGGACTTCTGTTAAACCCACTGACTTGGGAAAAATCACTCTGTACAAGGAAAATCACACTGAGTCAGGCGGTGGTGGCGCACACCAGTAATCCCAGCACTTGGGAGGCAGAGGCGGGTGGATCTCTGTGAGTTCAAGGCCAGCAGGGTCTACAGAGCAAGTTCCAGGACAGGCTCCAAAGCTACACAGATCAACCCTGTCTCGAAAAACTAAAAACAAAAAACAAAACCAAAAAACCCCACACTGACAATGGACCATGCCTTCCAGGAATTATGTCCTGGTATAAGGGTAAGGTAAAGTGAGCTGCAGCTACCCAGGGCTGGGTCATGGGGGCCATGCTGGGATCAACTCTGCAGAGTCAGTGCAGTCTCAAAAATGCTGTGCCCTTTTGATGTAAGGGCCACCAGACAGTGGCAGCCATGCTGGAGAGTCCTTAACACCCAGGTCAGGATGTGCATGACGTCAAAGGACCAGGAACTCCCAGGTGTGTGGTGGGCAGAAGGTGGCTCCCCCAAAGGCAGGTCTGTACGCTGGCTCCTGAGATCCATGAATGTGACCTCATTTGGAAAAAGACTCTTGCAAGTGTCATGGTGGGAAAGAGCTGGAGGTGAGATCACCCAGCACTTTATGGACAGCCCTAAATCCTACCACAAGTGTCCTTATGAGAGATGGTGGCCATGGCAAAGGCACAGTAGAAGCCATGTGAAGGTAAAGGCAGAGACCAGAGTGAGATAGCCCTAAGTCAATGATGGCTGGAGGCCCCAGACTTGTGACAGGCAGGAAGAAACCCCCTCTAGGGCCCACAGCCAGCTCATCTTGATCTCAGATTTCTGTTGTCCTGAACTGTGAAAGTAAATTTAAGACAACCAGGTTTTAATCTGGCAGTAGGCTCGGGACGGGAATACACGTTGAGAACCCCACATAGCTAATTTTTGAAGAAAGGGACTAGTCTCCCACATTGCTGCAGATGAGCAGGGGACCACAAGAACTGGCCAATGCCAGGCCACGGAGCTGGGGAAGAAGCAGAGAAGTAGAAGTACCAAGTCTGGAGCTATTTCCCATGTGTTGCCCAGTGGCCAAATCTACCTAGAAGCCAGAAAGCAAGGTAGCTTGGGAGAAATGGTCTGTTGGGTCACAGGGTTCGGAAAACCACCACCACTGGTCTGGGATTCCTGACTGGGTATTTCTACCAAGGAGGTTATCCCAGAAATAGGGAAGTACTGCTGTTTGGATGGATGCTCAGCTCCCAGCTGGTACAGGGTGTGGAGGGTTCTGGTAAATCCTCCAGAGGAATGGGGTGGAAATAGGGGTCAGAGTTCACATTCTGGTTCACTTACTGATAATTAATCTGCCAATAGATTAGGGGAGAATGTCCGCTATGACCCCCTGGGGTGGCATTCTGGGAGAGGATCTGTGGGCAGCTACTTGGGGGTGTCATGGGAACCCAGGCCTGGACCCTAGCCAGTCTGCAGGGAGGTGTGCTTGGCCAGAGCAGGCAATGACAGGCAGCGGCTCAGGGCTATAGGGTGGACACTGATTCTACGAGGGATCTGGGGACAGAGCCCTGCTCAGAGGTCTGGGAAAGATAAGAATGATTGGTAAGAAACTGAAAGGTTTTCATGGCCTACTTTTCACTTTTCTGATGAGCAGGGTGAGTCCTTCAAGCCACACACACAGTCAGATTGGGCAGAAACACTGAGCCAAGACCTCACCTTCTTCCCTATGTGGCCTCCACAGGCCTCAGTCACGAAGCTTTTGACTGGGAAACAAAATTCTCGGCGTTGTGAGGGTAGATACAGACGCCACCAGTCACAGGGGGGTGGTGGTGGTGGTGATGGCGGGTGCTGTTTCAGAGGGTGGGCAAGGCAGCACCTACAGCTTGCCAGCACGATGGGGTGGCCAGGCTGATCCTCCTGGGACCAGCTGTCAGTGTGGCACTCCCCAGATGGAATGTGTCCCCAGGATGGATGTGCTGTGCTAGGACCTCCACAGGCTGGAGTTCAGGCAGCTCCAGGACAGGGCTGGCTCTTCCACCTGGTATCCCCAGCTCTTCTTGTTATTCCGAGGCTGGGCAGTAAGTTCACTTCCAAACTTGTGTCTTCCCGGGGAAGTGTAAACATTAACCCCAGCAGGACACTTAGGCAGCTGAGCTTATGCACCGGCCACCAGTTGGTTTGATAAATACAGCAGTGTGCCTTCCTTTTTCTAGGATCCGATCCCTGCGTCTTCCGTCGTCGTGTAAACTCTGCTCCATCCTTCATCGCAAGGCCGCTTCACACCCATTTGTCCGTCTGGAATGCAATCTCTGCACCTGAGGAATTACGGCTCTTTGCACAGGGTTCTGCTCAGGGGCCGGTTCACTGTCCGGTTCACTGTCAAGCCGCCTTAACACCTGGACCCCCACCGAGGCCACCCCCCTGAGCCCCTTGGTCTTATTGGACGAAGGAGCGTGCTGGCAGACAGTCCTGAGATAGACATTTCTTCAAGGGGTCGAGTGTGCGACCCTGGCCTCGCCCGCTGGATCCCAACCGGGCTCCCACGCCCTCCGGGACCGCCCGGCGCCCCCGCCTGACCACGCCTCCTCGGATCCCCCGCCCCTCGGCTGCCCGGGAAGGGGCGTGTTCGGGGCGTGGCGGGAGCAGGCCGTGCCCCCACTGGCTGCTGCGCGCCGGGCAGCCCCAGTTCAGTGCACTGTGGCGGCGGGGGTGGCGGGAGCAGCTGGCGCCGTGCGGTCCACTTCGCCACTGGGACTCACCGGAGGGCGGACGGCTGCTGGAACAGAAGAGATCCTGGGAGGGCGGGCTGAGAGCCGAGGCCGGGGCTGCGCGTGGTGAGCCGGGCTCTAGCGGCCGCCAGGTTGGTGTGAACCAGCCGGCTGGCGCTCTAGAGGGGTCGGGTGGGCGCTGAAGCAGTCAAGGCGCGAGGCAGGCTGCAACTGGAGCGGTTCGTGCGTGCGGCGAGGCTGTTTGGGCACCGGCTTCCCGATCTGGAAAGTTTGCCGCTCCTGCCGCCGTCCTGGGAGGGCTCTGCGGCAGCCAGGGAGGGGAGGAGGGAGAGACCTCGGCTGGGAGGAGGCGGCCGGCGCCAGGCGGCCCGGGAGCCCAGGGAGGCAGCGGGCGGGGCGGCCGGGGGTCCGGGCGCAGTAGCGAGGCAGCGCTCCCCCGCTTCCCTCCCGAGTAACTTAGTGCTCTCCTCCCGCAGACTCCGGAGCGGCGCCCTCCCACCGGCGCCGGAGCCGGGGCGTGGAGGGGGGTGCAGCATGCCCGCGCGCGCGGCTTGAGGACACCGCGGCCCCCTCTCCAGCCATGGTAGTCTCGGCCTGCGTGCTAGCGTTCTGCTTTGCGGTCGTGGCCGGAGCTACCTCTGAGCCACCTGGCCCAGAGCAGCAAGTTGTGCGGAGAATAGCAGGTAAGCACTTTCCCAAGGTGTCTTCCGGGGGGGGGGGGCGGCGACCCTGGTCCACAGAGGCTTTGGGAACTGCGAACGGCCCCTTGGGTTGAGGAGGGGGCGTCAGGTTCAGTAGCACCACGGCCAGTGCGCCAGGGTTCTGTACCCCGCCCCGCAGGAGGCTGTCAGATCCAGAGCGGCAGTTTATGATGTGTCTGAGGTCTCCGAGCCAACACCCAAGTGCGAGACCCCTACGGGGAGCGGTGCGCGGTGGTCGTGGTCCCCGGCCGGGCTCGGGCGCGCGAACCGATTGTCCCAATTCCCATTGTTGCTCCTCGGATCTGCGAGGACGGCAAGTGTCTGTTGTTGGTTCCCCGGTCTTCCCGGCACAGTTCTTGCTCAGCTTTGGCCAAAGTGAAGGTTGGACTTTGGGAGTGGACAGGAGTAGTATCCCAGCCAAAACTCGGCTCTGTCGCTCCATGTCCCGCATGACAAGCTGTCAGCTTCGCCGCCGCTGCTCCTCTTATCCTGTAGGCGGCCGGAGGAGTCGGTTCCCAGGGGCGCGCACGGACCGCCCTTCAAGTCGCACTCTGGGAGGTGAGGGGCGTTTGTCCCAGGATCGTGGCGCCGCCTACGTAGCCCGGCTGGCCGCCAAGTCCGATGGGACACTGAGTACCCTCCAACGGGGCTGGAGGCTGACGGTCCGGGAGGGAGACACGGGTCAGCCTGGAGTCCCGCCACCGCCCGGAGGTGCGACGCGCGCGGCGGCCCCTAGTTGTGCCGGGCGGCAGCGTGGCAAAGCAGAGCAGTGGTCTGGCGGGAGGCCGCGCGGAGGGAGGCCTTCGCTCGGTAAGCTGTCGCCCCACCCGAGCTGAGGCCGAACAGCCGCTTCTTTGTACCCGGGCGGCCACAGACCGCGCATTGATGGCGGCGCGGCCTCTCGGGGAGGTGCGAGCGCGGCGAGCGCAGCAGGACGAGGCAGATGGCGGCGTGCCCCTCCCGGCGCCCCCGCGCCCCTTTCTCCCCCAGCGGCTGCAGCTTCTCGGAACAATGTCATTTATTTTTTTTTTTTATTTTTTTTTTTATGAATGAAAGTGGGCCGGTAGCTTGAATGTGCGTGTCTTTCAGCGGCGTGACAGAGGCGGTCGGGAGGTCAGCGCGCGCTTTTAGCGCCTGCTAGGACGGCCTGGCTCCCGGGCGCCGAATGGCCGGCGACTGGACCACATTAGCATGTGCATTCAGATGAAGATATTATTCCCTGCGTCGGGTGTCAGTGAGCTAGGATAGGGGCGGCGGGGCGGAGCGCACACTCTGTGCTCCAGGCAGTGACTGGCGGCCTGGCACGACCCTTGCTGCAGGAACCGAAGTTGAGCCGGGCGGCCAGATCGGTGGGATGTGCGCCCGCCTGCGCCCCTGCGTTCGAGCTAGTGAGACAGGTAGGGAATTGATAGACCAATAAACTTAATCCGGTTCCTTAACGAGATGGGCCGGGCAGTAAAAATACAAAGCCCTGGTGAAGTTTACAGAGGTCTCGGCTGGCGCTTTCCCCGGGAACATAAATTACCAAACTGGAGCTGGCTGGGGTCAAGAGCTGTGGGGCGGGGCTCCAGCCTCCCCTGGCCACCCCTGGTGGGATAAGCCCAGCTGGTGTGCTCTGTGCGAAGAGAGGAACCTGCAGGGGTCCACAGGTTGATCTCTACGTGGGCCTGTAGCAGTGGGTGACAGGAGGCAAGCCTTCCACCTCCCTGGGCGTTGCCTGCACCGCCCCCCTCAACCCCCCTGGCCCCCCCGCAGGGCTGGACTTTGAGCCCTGCAGGCCCTGGCGGTGGTTCATTAACCTGGGCTGATCTTAGGCCTTGAAGCTTAGGATCCTATGCTGGGCCTGGGAGCCGCTTGTCCTCGGGGGGCCTCGGGTTTCACTTAGGGACTGTGGGACCTGGAACCTCTTCCCCCCTTTTTTTTTTCAAACAGTTGTGACTAGAAGGCAAATGAGTTAGCCAGGGTGGGTTTAGGGGTAAGGTGAGGTCTTGGGGAAAGGTGGCCTGTTAGGCTGAGAAATGACTGAGCTCTGAGTAAAGCCACCTGGGGTTGAGGCCTGCCTAGGCTTGGGTACCCTCCTGGGACTTAAGTTTCCTCACCTGTCCTGCCAAAGAGGACTGGTAATGGCAGGGTTGTTTCGGGGATTAAACCAGATAATCCCCAGTAAACCCTCATTAGCCCGCCCAGCCTCTGGATTCTTTCTTTTTTTCTTGACTTTGTTATGAAACTGTGGAAACTGGAATGTCTCCTGGTGGGAGGGTGGGGAGCTGGGGAGGAAGGCAAGAGACCCTTCCTTGGCTTTGGGGTTCCTTAGGGCACCCTCCTTAATCTTCGGTTGTTTGAATCGCGCACCTGGCCGTGCCTCCTCCATCAGGTGTGTTCACTACCAAAGCAGATGTTGCTTGGATCCGGGTCCTGGGCTTGCTCCAAAGCCCGAGTTCCTGGAGTCCTTAAGGTGATCTCAGAAACAGGTCTGGCTTTGACGCTAGTTCTGCGGCGTTCACTTAGTCTCGACAGTAGTGACCAGACTGGTTATCAGGTACTCCCGACGGGATACAGTCCTCCCAGCAGCTGGTCAGCTGTGGTCTGACTACATTGTTTTATTCAAGACGCCCAGGCAGAGGTTCCCCTCTTCCCCGTACACCTTTTTACAAGCTCTAGCCACTTAACCAGGCCTTTTTGGACCTCGGGTCTGCAAGTTGAGATTGTACATTGTGTCATACTGAGGGAAACTGAGGTGATCTGGGAGACTCCAGACCCAGCACAGCCTGACGGGGACACAGTGTCTCTTAGTCTGCCCCAGTAAACGTAGGATCCACTGGTCCACCTCAGAACCGTGTGGTAATGGGGACCCCAGTGGGGACAGATGCTGTGTAGTCCGTGTGGGGTGGGGGACACTGTTCCCTCAGTGGGCGCAGCAGAAGTACCAGTGCCTGTGTGTTGCAGTTAGTTGGTCCCCCTTCTGCTGATGGGGCTTAGGAAGTTATCTGTGGGATCCAGGAAGCTGATATCGTGGGAGCTCCATTGACCAATGCTCTGATACTCCCTCCTCAGGGTGTCCTGTCGTCTGTGTGGTCTCAGGCAACATCCAGCGTCGTCCTTCTCTTGTTACCTGCTTGACTCATGACACTAGTTCCTCTAAGCTTTGTGACCCTGCCTGAGGTGGTGGTGGTGGTGGTGGTGGTGGTGGTGGTGGTGATGACGTTGTCCCAGGCCTCCAAATTTTAGGAGTCTGGTTTCTGCTGGCTCCTAGTGGACAGGGATGGGTGGACAGGTCAAAGGTCAGCTCACAGCTGACTGAGCCATTTCCCCTCCCCCATCCCATACCTCCAGCCATCTTCCTCTCCGAGGGGCTGGCCTGGGGGCCGCTGTGTTCTTCTCCAGTCCATCTTTGGATTAGGTTAAAGCAAATGCTTGTGTGAATGGCTTGACCAGTTGTCTTGCCCAGACCAAACCGGAACCAACTGGCTATTGCCCTTGGGCCAAAGCCTAGACTGAGGCTATTGACAAGCTTGTTCTTGGCTTTCTGGGGAGGTGGGGGGCGGCTCACGCAGCTTCCAGCACTGGGTGGTCCCCATAGGTCATGGCAGCAGGGTTGGAGAGCTGGAAGTCAGGATAGAAGGTCCCTGGCTATGGCACCTACCCAGGACAGCTTAAAGCTGTAGGACGCTGGGACATGAGCTTTGTGGATACTCCAGGGTCATCTGGATCCCTCTGGCTGTCAGAATCCTGGTGGACTTTGAGCCTGTGGGCTGACTCTGGGATGGGCAGAATTGGGCCTGCCTACGGACTGGTGTGGCCAGAGTGGACAGCTGGGCCCCGAATCTAGGCCATGCGTCGGCAGAATGACAAACGACATTATAGCCAGTCCAGCTGGATCTGAAGAAGGAGGTCTGCTCAGCAGGACCACCCACTCCTGTCCTGGGCCCTGAGCCCAGCTGCCCCTGTGATGGGCATTGTCAGATTCTGGCAGGGAAGTCTGGAGGTGATAGTCCAGCTGGTAGTAAGTCCCTGAGTGTGAGGTTTTTGGGCCCCCCTCATGAGCTGGGCAGCACCGGGCAGGGGAGAGGTGTATGGCTGTGTCTGCTCACTGGGGGGACTATGCTACTCATTTCTTACCAGGGTGGGTGGCTGCCTCCACTGGACCCACATGGCCACTCTGACAGCCCCCCCAAACCTGGTTCTTACTTGTGAAATGGGGGTCCCATGTCCTCAGCCACACTGTGAGCTCATTTGGGTCCTTTATCCCACTGACCAGAGACCTAAGTATCAGATTGGTGTCTGTACTGTGTCTGTCCTTTTTTTTTTTTTTTTTTTTTTCTAACGGGCTGCTGTGTGGAATGGGCATGTAAGCGGCAAGGCACCAACTGTCCTAGCCCCCGGACCTCCTAGCTGGTGTACTTGGGCTGCTGGTGGAGGTAGGCAGCTCCTGTACACAGCGGCCCTTGTGGAGTAGTCAAGCAAGGGCTGTCCACCAAGTTCTTGCGTGACCTTGTGTCGTCTTCTCTTTCTCCCACTTATTTTTATTTTTATTTATTTATTTATTTATTTATTTATTTTTTGTTGTTGAGACAGTCTCTCACGGTAGCCAGGCTGGCCTTGAGCTTGCGGCAATCTTGCCCTCAGTCCTGTGAGTGTGTGAGCCACCGTACCAGCTTTCTCCTTCCTATTGCTAAAGTGTGCTCTCTCTGTTCCCTGGCTCTCCACCCATACTGTTTCAGAAGCCAAGACAAGGGTTGGGTGCTAAGAGGGCCCTGAAAGGACTCCCTATTCCTTCTCTTGAGTCTCGAGCCAGAGGCCAGCGCGGGACAGCCTGTCCCCAACCTGCCTTTGTGCCTGCCTGTGAGCTGAGGGTTGATTGTGCATTTCCAAATGGTGGAAGAATCGGAGGGAGAATTGGTGACACTTTTCCTGGTGCTGGGAATGAGCTTGGGCCTTTAGACATTCCAGGGAGGTGTTGGGCCATAGAGCTGGCCCCCACCCTTCAGGACACTTGGAGATCTTTGAGTTAGCGAGGGGGCTGCTGTGCCTCTTCTATATCATCTTTGGAAGACAGCTTCCTCCTGCAGGACAGAGCCAGAAGCCTTTAGCACAGACCATTGACAGAGCTGAGATACTGGTGGGCTCTTACCAAACCAGTTTTCCACCCCTGGTTTGAGCATTATCCCATGCCCCAGGAGCACATCCCTCACTTACCTGCTACAGCCTTTGCTAGTGTGTTTATGAATTAAAGTTCTGAGCCTCCAGCACGCGACTTTGGAGAATCTGTTTTATAGCTTTCCATTTCCATTCACAGATGTTCCGGGGCCCGAGCCTAGCCAGCAGGAGCAGGTGGCCTTTGGCAGTGGGGACACCGTGGAGCTCAGCTGCCATCCGCCTGGAGGTGCCCCCATAGGTCCCACTGTCTGGACTAAGGATGGCACAGGACTGGTGGCCTCCCACCGCATTCTAGTGGGTCCCCAGAGGCTCCAAGTACTGAATGCCTCCCATGAGGATGCCGGCGTCTACAGCTGCCAGCAGCGGATCACTCAGCGTGTGCTGTGCTACTTCAGTGTGCGTGTGACAGGTCAGTGCCTGGGGGGTGGAACTCTCAAGTGTGTGGAGTAGCTTCCTAGCCGGGGAGATCAGGGCAGTCCTGGGCAGGGCGGCCGCAGCATCCCTTGTCTAAGAGTGCTTGTTGCTGACTGCTGATAGAGAGGAGGGGGTACTCCCAACTATGTACTATCTGAATGAGTGGCATGGCGAAGGTAGGACCCCAAAGGCAGGGAGCAGTGGACCCCAAATGTGGGGAGCAGCAGGTCTCTTGGATGTTGGCATGTCACAGAACCACTGCCTACTTACAACTTTTGCAGATGCTCCATCCTCGGGAGATGACGAAGATGGGGAGGATGTGGCTGAAGACACAGGTAAGGTTAGAGCCTAGACACACTGAGCTGGTCCAGGTCGGACCGGGCTGCCTCCTTCCTGTAGTCTGATGGCTAGAGGGTGACACTGACTGCTACAGTGCTTTAGGAGCAGCGAGGAGGTGGGGTTGCTCTGCAGGGATTTTGGTATTGACTCGAGTGGGAAGGTCCATCACAGGTTCGAGTACAGTCAGTCACGGAGCTCAGGTGGCTGTTGAGCAGGTAGAACCAGGGATTAAGGACACTAGTGGCTGCTGGTTTAGGCCAGCAGCGGAGGAGAGAGGCTGTGCCAGGCTGAGGCATATACACTGTGTAAGGGGTGTCACAGGTGGTTGTGTGTGTGTGTGTGTCTATAACTGGGAAGACTAGGCTGTGTGGACTGAGTACGTGGACCGTTTGGAGACTTCTGAGGTAGGGTGGACTAGGTGTTGAGAGAAATCAGAGACAAAACTGGTAGAAACACAAGGGAATGAGCAGAAGAGAGTGGGTGGGGTAAGGAGAACAGGTAAAGGGGCTGAATGAGATTTCAGAGTGTGGAGTCTACACAGAAGTAGGTTTGGAGTCTCGGAGCGAAGCCAACAGAGGCTGCCGTCCTGAGGAGTTACTTGTCTTCTCATTTCCCTTTTTCCCTTTGGCTACAAGACTGTTCAGAGCAAAATGTCTAACCCAGTTGCCCTATGGTTCCTGCTCCAGCCACCTTGCCCTGAGTTCCTGTTTGCTTCCGCTGTCCTGGCCTTTCCAGGCTGTGTTTGGTGTTTGGCCTCACATGGGCCAAGGCTGTAACATGACTGAAGGGCCACCTGCTGGACCTTGCCTGGCAGTGGGCAGCATCAAGTCACTGCAGTCTCCGAGCGTGGCAGTCTTCTGCCAAGCCTACTGGCCAACCTAGGAGCCTGGGAGGGCAGCTCCGAGCTTGGAGGGGCCCCTCACCAGTGTCTGCACAGTTCTACCCTGTGTGGTGGTTCCTCCTTTAAGAGCTGCACATGGTCTTATGGTACCATACAGTGAGGTCACTATGGAAGGGCCTTGCCTCCCTATTTTGTCCTGGATCCCTGCTGTGTCCCTCAGCTGCTTTCTTGAGTCCCAGCAAGATGGCATCTTCCACCCAGCCTGGAGGAAGGTGGGAAATGAGTGGAGGGGAAGCATGACCTGGAAGGTGTCTGCCAGGCCCTGGGCACTGCAGAGGCTGTATTGCTTTGTGCAGACTAGTGGGGTGACGTGGCCTAGCTGTCTCCCAGGATCTGCATCCTACGGGGTTCTACCTCCCGGGAACCTGCCCCTGAGGGCCTGCACCAAAGGGCAAGGAGAGGACATGCCCATGTCTGAGCTGTGGATGCATAGTGTCAGGGTTCAGGGAGCCTGTCTGGGGGAAGCAGGCTGGTGGGTGGGCAGGGCACTTTGGGGAAGGGTGCACTGATGACAGCTGTTACGGGCTCTTCTGCCATCAGGGGCCCCTTACTGGACCCGACCAGAGCGTATGGATAAGAAACTGCTGGCTGTGCCAGCCGCCAACACTGTACGCTTCCGCTGCCCAGCTGCTGGCAACCCTACCCCCTCCATCTCCTGGCTGAAAAATGGCAAAGAGTTCCGAGGGGAGCACCGCATAGGGGGCATCAAGGTGGGTCTGGGAAAGGGGTCTCGGGAGCGGCAGGGTCTGGCCACCGTACAGTCTGCAGCTGCTCACGTGCCAACTTTGCCTGTAGCTTCGGCACCAGCAGTGGAGCCTGGTCATGGAGAGTGTGGTGCCCTCGGATCGTGGCAACTATACCTGCGTGGTAGAGAACAAGTTTGGCAGCATCCGGCAGACCTATACCTTGGATGTGCTGGGTGAGGGCCCGGCTGGGTGGCTAAGGCAGGGCATCCCTGGGGACCCCTTGGCTCCCCACTGCCCCTGACTTGGCTGCCTCTTGCAGAGCGTTCCCCGCACCGGCCCATCTTGCAGGCTGGGCTGCCAGCCAACCAGACAGCCGTTCTGGGCAGTGACGTGGAGTTCCACTGCAAGGTGTACAGCGATGCACAGCCACACATCCAGTGGCTGAAGCATGTGGAGGTGAATGGCAGCAAGGTGGGCCCTGATGGCACGCCCTACGTCACTGTGCTCAAGGTAGGCTCTGCTGCCAGCTGACGGGTGGGCGGATGGGTCAGCTAGGGCTCCCTTGGCCCTGGTCCATAAGTCCCTCTGGCTGAGAGAGATGTTGGGATTTGGGCCCAGGTGTTGAAATTTCTGAGAAGGGGCAGAGAACCTCAGTGCTTTTCACTTGCTCTGAGCTCCAGGCAGGCTCTGTGTAATTTGTGCCCTGCCATGGGACTGGTTTCCCTGTCTGCTCTGAGTGCCGAGCCCGCAGAAGGCTTCTCTTGAGTGACAGTTGTGGTGGCCCAGGGGCAGGAGGAGGATTGCTGAGTTAGTGCCCTCTGGATCCTAGAGGACTGGTTAGACACTCCCCAGCTGGCTGGGATCGTCTGGTGTCATCTGCTTGCAGTGTAGCACTGGCTCTGTCCTGCCTCGGTCCGCCTTTAGCTTTGTTCCGTGGCCTCGGGTGGTGGCCACCCGAGTTGGGACTTTGCGACACTGGAAGCCCAAAGAGAAACATCTGTTCAGACAAGGAGGTTTGGTGGGGGAAGGGAGTAGGCACTGGCGGGAACAGAGTCCTGGCTGTTGAGAGGAGGCCGCTGGGGCTCTGTCCGGTGTGCCTCCCACCATGGTGTGGGTGTTCAGAAAGCATAAGCTAGTTGCCCTGACATGACCCCTGGAGTGAGGGTTTGGAGGCTGTGGGTTCTGTGTGTGTGTGTGTGTGTGTGTGTGTGTGTGTGTGTGTGTGTGTGTGTGTATGTACATGGAGAAGGCCTCTCTGAAACCACACCTACCACTGCCATGATGTGCCTCTCCAGGCAGCCTTCCGGGTGATGCTGCCAAGCCCCCAGCCCATCCTTGGGGATCTCCCTTGCCCTGCCTCATCCTCATGTCCTTCTGGAGCTGGCTCGGGGTGTGCCTGAGCCCAGTCTCTTGTCCCCGCAGTCCTGGATCAGTGAGAATGTGGAGGCGGACGCACGCCTCCGCCTGGCCAATGTGTCGGAGCGGGACGGGGGCGAGTACCTCTGTCGGGCCACCAATTTCATAGGCGTGGCTGAGAAGGCCTTTTGGCTGCGTGTTCACGGGCCCCAAGCAGGTAACGACTCTGTCCCATGCCTGCCTGGCACGCTGAGCTCCAGCTCCAACGCTCCAGCCATGCACCTGCCCGCATGCCCTGCACGACCCGTCCTGCTTGACGCCCCGCCTGCGGCTCGCACTCTCCTTGTGATGCCTCAGCAATACTGGTCTACCACTGACTGACCACCTGCTTCAGAGCCGCTCAGACTTGTGCTGTCCTCTTGCACCCCCAACTTGCACACTTAGCAAAGATCTTTAGAGCCTCCCAGGGGCTGAGCCCTGTGCTGTTTGTGAGCATCGACTTGACACCCATCCCTGGCTGACTCTGATGCCCTCTGCCTTCCTACCCATCCGTCTGCCCATCTTCCCATCTGTACCTCTCCTATCGCGGCACTAATTCATTCTGCATGCTGCCTCTGTGTGGCACCATGCTGCCCACCTGCCTGTTGCTCACCTTGGGACAGAGGACTTGCCACCGGTGGAGGGGCTGACTTCAGGCTCAGTGCCTCAGTGCAGGAGGCAGAGGGCCCGGGGCCTCCGAGGCTGTCTGTGGCAGGGCCATGGTGGTGGCCGAGGTTGTGGTGGTGGCGGCGGCAGCGTTTTCCTTGCAGCCTGGCTGGATCATCTCCGTGTGGACCGCTGTGGTACCCAAAGGGAAGTGCTGGCGCTTGCCTATCGCACTGTCTTCTCTCTTTGTAGACGGCAGGCGCTAACACCACCGACAAGGAGCTAGAGGTTCTGTCCTTGCACAATGTCACCTTTGAGGACGCGGGGGAGTACACCTGCCTGGCGGGCAATTCTATCGGGTTTTCCCATCACTCTGCGTGGCTGGTGGTGCTGCCAGGTACTGGCTTCTGCTCACGCTGCACCTGTCCTCTTGGGGTGCTGGCTCAGGACATGCCAAAGCTGCCAGGGAATGCAGGGGGCCCCCTTACGGCTTACTGCTGCCCATCCTGTGAAACTCACCCCAGCCTTATGCTTGGTGTGGGCCCATCAACCTGACCCCATCTTGGTCCTGCAAGGGCCTCCCCTTCATCCTCCAGTTGGGCCCCCACAGTCCTGATCTGAGGCTCTGGCATTTCCTGCGCGCCTGGGTGTCGGTGTGGGTGCTTCTGGCTCTGCTGGGCTTTTCTCCGGGGTCTGGCCCTGCTGACTTACAGATGTTTTTGACTATATTACTATATTATCCAGGCAAGTTGGGGGCCTTGGGCCTCCCATCTCTGAGTATCCCAGGTCATTTCCCTCCCTCACTGGTGCCTGTGTCCAGCTGGTGGGAAGCCCGAAAAGGCTGGATGAGGCCCCCAAACTTGTGTCTTTACAGCTGAGGAGGAGCTGATGGAAGCTGATGAGGCTGGCAGCGTGTATGCAGGCATCCTCAGCTATGGGGTGGGCTTCTTCCTCTTCATCCTGGTGGTGGCAGCTGTGACACTTTGCCGCCTTCGCAGTCCCCCAAAGAAGGGCCTGGGCTCACCCACCGTGCACAAGGTCTCTCGCTTCCCGCTTAAGCGACAGGTAACAGAAAGTAGATACCAGGTTTTGAGCTCCCTGTCCTGCCTTGGGTCTCCTAGAGTCCCAGCAGTACCCACAGGGCCTGGGGCCTGCCTGAGACTCGTTTCTCTGAAGTTGGGTGGGCCGATCCCTCTCTATCTCTCTTTGCCACATGGAGCCCAAATTCTGAGGGGCAAAACATTTTTTAGTAGTCTTCAGGCACCATTTTATAGAAGTCAGAGCAGCCAGCCCCTTTTTTGGCCCCACACCCTGCCTCACGTAGACTTGACCTTGGCCGCTCCCGGGGGCTGTACTACCCCACTCCCTTTTCCAGTGCTCAGCCCACATTGTGTGGTACCAACCTGTCCCTGATGACCCAAGCAGGTATCCTTGGAGTCCAACTCCTCGATGAACTCCAACACGCCCCTGGTCCGCATTGCCCGGCTGTCCTCCGGAGAAGGTCCTGTTCTGGCCAATGTTTCTGAACTTGAACTGCCTGCTGACCCCAAGTGGGAGCTCTCCAGGACCCGGTCAGTGGTGGTGAGGGACAGTATGTACTTGGTGGGGGTCCCAGGGGTGGGGGCTGGATGGTTCCTAGGCAGAGGCCTGTTGGCGGTGGGATGAGATGCTTCTCAGGTGGAGGGCAGGGTGAGATCTGAGGGGCTGTTCTTCGTCTTCATGAGCAAATGCCCATAAGGACTTGTAGGACACAGTGGCATATGACCACGAGGCCTGGCTATGCTGGGCACATGCTTACTGCCTCTGCTTTTGTGGCCAGGCTGACACTCGGTAAGCCTCTTGGAGAAGGCTGCTTTGGCCAGGTTGTCATGGCAGAAGCTATTGGCATTGACAAGGACCGCACCGCCAAGCCTGTCACAGTGGCCGTGAAGATGCTGAAAGGTGAGGAGGTAGAGAAGTAGAAGGGGCACTTAAGGGCTGTGGGGCCATCACCTGACACCCCCATTCCTGGCATACATAGATGATGCCACTGACAAGGACCTGTCGGACCTGGTGTCTGAGATGGAGATGATGAAAATGATTGGCAAGCACAAGAACATCATCAACCTGCTGGGGGCCTGCACCCAGGGTGGTAGGTGCAGCAGGTGGACAGACTGGTGGATGGGGCGGGGGCGCTCCTGAGTGTCCCAGCATCTCAGGTGTGTGTGTTCCCAGGGCCCCTGTATGTGCTGGTGGAGTATGCAGCCAAGGGCAACCTACGGGAGTTCCTGCGGGCACGGCGGCCTCCAGGCATGGACTACTCCTTTGATGCCTGCAGGCTGCCAGAAGAACAGCTTACTTGCAAGGATCTAGTGTCTTGTGCCTACCAGGTGGCCCGGGGCATGGAATACCTGGCTTCCCAGAAGGTGAGCAGAGACGGCCCAATCCAGCTAGGGTCTTTCTGGGTGGGAGAGTGGGCGAGGAGCTTGCCTGGGCTGGGGAGGGCTCAGCTCAGCCCAGGTTTCTTGTGTGCCTTCTCAGTGCATTCACAGAGACTTGGCTGCCCGAAACGTACTGGTGACCGAGGACAATGTGATGAAGATTGCAGACTTCGGCCTGGCCCGTGATGTGCACAATCTAGACTACTACAAGAAGACCACAAATGTGAGCCTTGGGTGGTTGGGGTGTGGACCCCCACATCCACCACCAGTGGACACATGAGAGCCAACACCTCTCCCTCTGCCCAGGGTCGACTACCTGTGAAGTGGATGGCACCAGAGGCCCTGTTTGACCGAGTCTACACCCACCAGAGTGATGTGTATGTGTCCCCACATGGGATGAGGGTAGGGCGTTCAGGGGACAGACAGGACCCAAGTTGCACCTCTTACAGCCTTCAGGGTCCTGGTCCTCTCAGGCTGTAGTTTATCCCCCCATTGGTGGCATGTCTTGGTGCAGGGCTGCTGCAGGGTTGCTGTAGCAATGGGCCAGGAGTAACAGGCCTTTTGTCCTCAACTCCCTTGCAGCTGGTCCTTCGGGGTCCTTCTCTGGGAGATCTTCACACTGGGAGGCTCACCGTATCCTGGCATCCCCGTGGAAGAGCTTTTCAAGCTGCTGAAAGAGGGCCACCGCATGGACAAGCCAGCCAACTGCACCCATGACCTGTGAGCAAAGCATCTCGTGCTCCTCCCTCTACCCAGTCCATTCCTACCAGGGTCCCTGGGATGAGGAGGGGATTGGCAGCAGGCCAGGAACTCATGGCTGTACCTGCCACAGGTACATGATCATGCGGGAATGTTGGCACGCAGTGCCTTCACAGAGGCCCACCTTCAAGCAGCTGGTAGAGGATTTAGACCGCATCCTTACTGTGACGTCAACAGATGTAAGTGCCACTCAGCCCTGCTCCCTCTGTGGGTGTCGCTCCTTGGAGCTCCAGTGGTGGGACTGCCCTTTCGGGCCACAGCCTGAACACAGATGGCCATGGGATTGAAGAGGGTGCCAAGGCACAGTCCTGACAGCCTTGTCTGCCAACAGGAATACCTGGACCTATCGGTGCCTTTCGAGCAGTACTCGCCAGGTGGCCAGGACACTCCTAGCTCCAGCTCTTCGGGGGATGACTCTGTGTTCACCCATGACTTGCTGCCCCCAGGTCCACCCAGTAATGGGGGACCTCGGACATGAGGGGCCAACAGTCCTACAGACCAAGCCCAAGCCAATGTTTACGCGGAGCCTAGCCCGCCCTGCTACTGCTGGTGTGCAGTGGCCCCCAGCCAGCCCAGTGTGATGGGCCAACAGTAGACAGGACTTCCTGTGTGTGTGTGTGTGTGTCCTGGGCTCCTGGCCGCAGAGGCCGCCTGGGAACATGCACTGCTGTATAGTGGTCTCCTGACTGGCCAGGGTCAGGAGCACCAAATGTAGAATGTAAGAGGGCCCAGCCTGTGCGACCCTGGGGTTCTGGCTCCCTCATTCCCCACTGCCACCTCACAGGGACCATTGCAGAGAGGGATCTACTCCGTGTCCAGGGTGGACCTCGGCCTTTCTGGTGCCCAAAGCTGAGCCTGCAGGGAAGCTCTGCCCTAGGTGGCAAGCCTCTCTGCTACATGGCACCTTGTGCTGGGGGGTGGGGTGGGGGGTGAGTCACAGTTCTCCACCTCCAGGCCTTTCACTTCTCACTCTGCCCCTCAGACTGAAATTACGGGTACCTGAAGGTGGGAGCCATAACTTCTATCAGAAAGGTTTATTCCAGAAGCAAATGTACATTTATATAAATAGATGTCCTGTATGATATATATTATATACATACATATATATAAAAGAATATCTATATGGAGGCAGGCAAAGCTGAGGTCCAGAGGAGCAAGGTAACCCATGGGGCTCACTGGTGAAATGCCAGGAGCAAGCCGAGACACAGGGGCTTTTCTGGCACCACAGTTTTGTTTGTCCCTGGACCTGTATATTTGTAAAGCTATTTATCAACCCTTGAAGCCCCCCTCCCCCTCCCAGGTTCATAGCATTTAGCCCCAGGGTATTTGTATTGCAGAAATTTTAAGTTGTAACTTATTAACGGCTGAAGAGGTTTATGCTGAATTTAGGGGGTTGCTGAGAATGTGCATCTGGCCCACACCAAGGCTGGAGGTGGCCCCTTGGAAGCTTGAGCAGTCCTCATAGTTGGAGGTGACTCCAGTGAGCATTTTTTATTTCCTTTGGCCCTCTTTTGTGGGGGATTAGATTTCTATAGGACCTGCCTTTAGGAGATTTTTTTTTTTTTTTTTAAGTTTCAAGGTGACTGGTATTTTCATACAGATTATCTAATTGATATGTATTCCAGGCAGAAGCCTGTGCCCAGGGAGGGGCCAGTCCTGCCTGAAGGTTCAGATGTTAATAGATGTTACAAGTTTATATCTATCTATATATAATTTATTGAGTCTTTACAAGTTGTATTTGCTGTAGGCTTAACACTTCCTATGCAGTGCTTCTAGACTTTCATAGCCTAGACTGCTACCTTTCAAAGCTTGGGAGTAAGAGTGGAATTCATTACGTTTTATACTGTTACTAGGCCTGTGGCTTGGGTGGCTGTCCCTTGCCTATGAGCCAGCAGGGCCAGGACAGTGGCTCAGGGGGACTTTTCTTGGGGCCCAGCACACAGTTTGTCAACCCACACTGACAGATGTGGTTCTGTTAACATAGCCAACTTACTTTCCAGAAAATAAAGTGAGAACTGGTTCTGATTCTCAGAGTGCTCGCCCTTCTGTTCTGGGACCCACGCAGGTGTGTAGGGACAGGCCAGCGGGAGGAGGGGTAATAGCATCCGAGGACTCGGCAGCCTGGGGTCCCTAGAGCAAGGTGCTAGTCTCTGACTCCAAGGGAACTAATTTAGGTCTTTGATTTTCCTTCCCAGAGTAAAGGCAGCTGGGCTTGTGTGTGTCGGTGGGTGGGTTGGGGGCGGGGGGGGGGGGTGGGCTTCCTGTGGCCCAAGGTGGCAGGCAGGACCTCTGAGTTACCAGAGTCTAGAGGTCCCAAGGACAGGATGCAATAGAGTTGTGTCCATAGGGAGAGGATCATGGGTGTGTGGAGGAAGTGCACTTGGCCTCTCCAGTTCCCTGGCTGTCTTGACAGAGGAGAGATCCCATGAAGACAGAGTGCTTAAGTGCTTTGTGGTAACCTCTGCAGGGAAGGCAGGTAGCCAAACCTCTGGTTGAAGCAATCTATACTGGGCCAAACATGGTGCAGGCGATCGCCAAGTTCGAGGCAAGCTTAGTCTACATAATGAGTTCCAGGACAATGTAGAGAGAACTCAGTGTTTCCATTCTATATATTCAACTTGTCTGTCACACACTCTAACCTTGGGAGAAGACCTGAGGGCTGAATGAACTTTACCTCTGGCTCCACCTCTTGGATCAGGCCCACTTTCTAGGTCAGGAGATTTTTGCATAGCCAATCAAGGTAACTGAAGCCTTGGTTCTGGACAGCTGAAATAGAAGCTCGAGGATCTTCAGGGAGGTGTACTGGGTTTTAGAGGAAACGGTAGGCACAGCTCTGTGTTGGCTTACCACAGCAACCTCATAACAGGTACCAGACAGTTTCATGCCAGACTCGAGAGTCACGCAGACACCTGATAATAGTGACTGGGAAGAGGGCAGTAGCTATAAAGGGCCTAGCTGAAGCCTGGAGGGGTGTGTGGAGGGTGGGGTGGGGGGTGGTACCAGATGGATACATTCTTATCCCTGAAACAGGCTTGACACTGCCTGGGTCAGTTGGTGCCAGTCTGCAGCGCCCCCTAGTGCCAGGCTGAGCATAGCTTCCTATGGCAACCCGGAGGCCCTTGTAAATCCAAAGATTTAACACCACGGGTTGGTCCATGGTGACAAGACGTAGTCCTGAGAGGGGCAGGGTCCATACATAGGTCAGGCTACTCTTGTCCATATTCCCATTGCCACCTTAGAAGAGGTAGAGGTTCAGGCCTTGAACTACACCACCAGAGTCTACTGGGTGGCCATTGTCCAATGAGAAAACAGTATGGTGGCTCTATGCCACCAAACATTGGTTTTGCACTCAAATCTCCCATGCCTTCTGCCGTGTCTAGTCTCGTCTGAAGGAATCTCTACCTGATTGCCTTGCCTTTTGGATATGGGTGGTGGTAATGATGGTTTCCTGGCTTGCTCTGGCTGGCATTAGGGACAGGCCGGCTCCCAGGACACTCGTGCTTATCCACTGGCATGTAGCGTGTCCCCAGTGGTCTGAGGACCAGCAGCAAGGGTTATTCTCCAGGCTGGAGAGATGGCTCAGTGGTTTGAGTACTTGCTGCTCTTGCAGAGGAGCTGGCTTTTATTCCTAACACCTACATGGTAACATCTATCCTTAACTCCAGTTCTGGGGGATATGACAACCTCTTTTGGTCTCTGGGTACCAGGCATGCACATGGTGCACATACATACTTGCAGCAGAACAGATAAAATTTTTAAAAAGAAGGAAAACGATCTTCCCAAGAAGGCAGGAAGGAAGCTGTGTGTATCAGATGTCCTGTTTTCTCCGTGAGAGACTCGGGCACAGTCACCTCCACTCCCTGGCACGGGAGGCTCTTTCCTCGGGTCACTTCCGTTTACTGTCTAAATCCATCTCATCTGAACGTTTGCTGTCCTCACTATAGCCAGTGGGCATGCTGTCCCCTTTTAACGGCTGTCCCCACCAGCCAGCAGTTCCTACCCTTGCCCCGCAACTTCCTCTCCATCCCGGGGACCAATGTAATCTCAGTCAAACATTCTAGAGGACCCCAAGAATGGCTGCAGGAGGCCACCCAAGGCATGCTGGTGTCCTGGAAAGACCAGGAGATGGATATTCTACCTTTACCCTACTGCCCAGCCCCTCCTCCCAGCTGAGCCACCCCAGTGTGAGCACCCAGGTGGGGCTTGGGAAGCTGCCTCCCCCAGGCCCACTGCCTTCCACGTGTCGCCGTGGCTGGATTCTGTCTATGAGCCTGAAGTAGTACACTTAGTGTGGGGCTGTGAGGTGACAAGTCGGAGGCCGTTGAGGGGGCGTGCAGGCTGGAGAGCCTGGTTAGGTGTCAGGACTCCTACGCTGAACAAACCAGCACAGAGCAGACAGTCAGCAGTGGCACTTTATTAGTCAACTCCTTACAGCAAGTGGTTGAGCCAACACCACCCCGTGCAGCCTGCCAGTCTCCCGGGGCCCCGGGGCAGCCTTGAGTCTTGTTTGACTCCACATTGCAGGGGGTCTGTACCATAGATTGTGGGGATACAGGTCTCCTCAGGCCCCACAAGGCACAAGCCTGGAACCTAGGCTTGGGCTCCCGAAAGTGAGCTGGCACTAAGGGGCTGTGGGGAGGGTGAAGCCCCTCTAAGATCTGAGCACACAGCACAATCATTAACTTAGGGTGGTCTCCGTTTCTCTTCGATTTCTTTGCTAGTCAGATTGTCAGGCCTTAGAAGTATCCCTTTGGGCTGATACATGGACATGGAAGATGTTTACATGTGACCCAGCTGGAGGATCTGGGATCCCTGGAAGTTAGAAGAGGGCATAGAACTTGTTCCCCTACCATGGTCCCAAGAGGCACAGCCCAAGACCACGAGGATGTTGATAGTTCAAAAGGAGCCTGAACTTCAGATGCCAACTTCCCAAATCCTGTGTGGGAAGGCGGTTCGGAGTGGAGAGAGGGCAGGCCAGATTTCTGTGTCAGAGACCCTAGCTTCGCTTAACAGGTGTGGGTATCCAGCCCCTGGGCAAGCGCTGAGGTACAGAGCAGGTACGACAGTTGAAACACAGCAGCTTTCAAATGCTCAGCTCATGCACAGTTCTCAGTCATGGATCTCCTAGTTCTTTTTTTTTGGGGGGGGGGGAGTGGTGTGGTTCAAGACAGGGTTTCTGTGACAGCCCTGGCTGTCCTGGAATTTGCTTTGTAGACCAGGCTGGCCTCGAACTCAGAGGTCCACCTGCCTCTTTCTCCGGAGTGCTGGGATTAAAGGTGTGTGCCACCACTACTTCCCAGTGGGCCTGCCATTTCTAAACCTGACCCAGCTGTACTAAGGTCAAGCACCCAGTGCTAGACCCTCCAGCACACGTGTGTGCTAAGGCCCTGCGGCATCACAGGATGAACCCACTTTCTGAGTTGATGGTGTGACCTGTGAGGGCAGAGTCCAGAGAAGGACAGCAGGGAAACTCCTGAGTCAGCGACAGCCAACACGGGGTCACTGACAGGGCCCAGGGACACAATAAAGGATGAGGACAATAGGCAGACACAGGACAGGCTCCATAATGCTGCTCACAGGCGGAACCTCCACTGTGGGGACACTTGGCAACCACAATCTTGTCCTCACAAGTATGCACTGACAGTTGAAACGAGGCTGCTAGTGTTCACCAGGATGCACAGATGTGACCATACGTTCACTAGGCTCCTTCCACTGGTACTTTACACAGATTTACATGTGAGAATTCTTACTCCTGCTTAGCATCATGTTTAAGAAAAAACGTTTCAAGAAGCTGAGAAAGTTCCATTGAGGTTTCTGCTTCTCGGTCCATCTTGCAAATCCTGTCCAGAATTGCCCAGAAGGATTTTCTTTTCCCTGGACATAATGGCCCAAGCTGAACTCAAGATCTTGCTTTCTCTGTGCTCCTAGGATGGGGTTATAGTGGGAGTGTGGTGGTGAGGCAACAGGGTACCCAGCCCTGGCCTGCTCAAGGAGCCATCTCCAAGTAGCATAGGTTACTGGCTACTCAGCAGAGCTCCGGACTCTGAGCTAGTGCAGGCTCCACTCAGAGGGGTGCCAGTGAGCAGTTGGCAGGCAGGGAACACCATGCTGAAAGCTCTATGGCACCAGACTATTTCCTCCCTGCTTGGTGGCAGGAACACAGTCATGAGCATTTGTGCTAAAAAAGCTTGAGTCTGCAACACGATGAGACTCCCTTGTGAAGCCCCGTCTTGGCCACTGTCCTGTGATAGGACTTAAATTTTATGTTAAAAGTCACACAAAGCCTCGGGTATATTCAGGTTGCAGGTGTCAGCTCTATCTCCCAGGTCTACTCAGCCATTTGGACTGCGCAACAGAAAAGATTTCATTTTCAAAGGCTTCTGTTACCCACTAATTAAGGGATTACTCATGAAATAGGCAGATGGTCATGTGTGAAAATTTACTAGTCAGTTAAAGAATTAGGTGGAGACCAATGGTAAACTGAGAAGGCTCCAGTCAACAGGCTTCAGAATCCATACAAAGCAGACACTGCTGTTAGGGACCAGTGGTTAAGACACAGCTGTGGAGGTGTGAGCATACAGATCTATGTACACTGGCATTTAGGCATCCCAGGTCCGCAGACTGACTCCAGGGTCTTCATCGCAGAGCCTGCATCCGTGTCTGCCTAACTCCTATCCCAAGGCCTCTGAGGAAATGCAGGCACATACATTTGGCTCCACACCGCTGCTGGGAGTCCACTTGGTTCTCATGCTCCTCTCAAGGGACAGAGGCTTGGCCAGACCCTGAGCAAGTAAGGACATAAACAGGGAAATGCTTTCCTACCCAGCCTGACCCAAGCTACCTTTGGAGCTAGGGTTAGTTTGAGGCTATGATCCTACTGGTGGCTGTACCTTTAACCCAAGGGTTAGGGCCATGTAGTACCGCACCATAGCATGAGTCCAAACACAATCACCCAGAGGGCTCTAAGGCTCCAGCCTGACTGAATCTTCATGGAATGATGAAAATTAAAAATTGCTTGATTATGGAAGTTTCTGATTTATTCCAGACAAAATATTAGATTGGCCACTAAGAATCACCTCAAAGCAATCACTCTTGTGTCATCCCCACTGTGGCTGGTGTAGCATGAGGAAGGCAGAGCCTGTGGATCCCAAAGCCAGGCAGGTCTAGTTCTTCACTTCTGCGGCCTCTTTCTCAGCCTTTTCCTTGGCCTTTTCCTTCTCTTCCACCATTTCCTCCTTCTCCAGTGTGGCCACAATTTCGGCTACTTGGGTGGTAGAGATCTGAACATCTTCTTTGTCCACCAAGTCGATTACCTACACACAGGAGAGGAGGACTTAGGAGGTGCTCCATCACTGCATCCGTCTGCTGTCCCTGAGGACAGCCCTGGGGAGGCAGGGCTTGACTCCTCTCAGCATTTCTTGGCTAAGCACATGCCGTTTCACTGCATGCTATGGGAGCCTGGGTTCTTCCTGCTGCTCTGGTACTCAAAAGTCTCAGACCTCCAAAGCCACAGACTTCACATCAAGTCCCTGTTCCAGCCAGCATGGCCCTGCCATACTGCTGGAGGCCTATGACTTGCCCTGAACATGGCTTCCCTGGTACAGTAAGGGGTAGGCATTGGGGCATATCTGTTCCTGCCATGAAGACTGAGGGGAGAGTGTGGGAAATGCTCAGCATGCATGTCTGATAGTGCCTTGTTTTAAAATGAAACTAAATTAGCCAGTATTTCTAGCTTTATCTAGAAAACAAAAAACAAAAAAACACAAACTTGCCAGGTGTGCTGAAAACCACAAGGGCAGTTGTTTTTGGTTTTTCCCTCAAAAACGTGATTTATGGTTTAAGCAGATCCATGATAATTTGCAGGCTGGGCTCCCGACTCCCCTAGAAGCTAGATCCTGACTCGGGTCTTGTGGGCTGATCACTGGAAGCTCAGCCACTATCCCTACATGCTCTCTCCACTCAGTGTCTCTCAGGTCTTAGGCAGCCCCAAACGGGGTCATGGCAGGTATGTTCACTCCCTTCCCCAGATCTAATAGGGATACAAAATCCTGTGGGACATGTAGAAACAGTCCAAGGACACATGTGCTGGAGCGGGCCTGTGGCAGGGCAGGGGCTCATTCTGTTATCCCATTATGTCTGTAACTTTTATTTTATAACAGTTTTTTTTTTTGTTGTTTTGTTTTGTTTTGTTTTTTTGCTTTTCTGTGAAGCTTTGCACCTTTCCTGGAACTCACTTTGTAGCCCAGGCTGGCCTCGAACTCACAGAGATCCGCCTGCCTCTGCCTCCCAAGTGCTGGGATTAAAGGCGTGCGCCACCACCGCCTGGCTCAAAATTCTTTATTCCACTGTGATTTCAAATGAGAGCAAAGGGCTGAGACACTTGGGCCTGCAGACCTAACCTTCTGAGACTGTCTTTTTTTTAAAAAAAAAAAAAAAAAAAAATTATTTATTTTATGTGCATTGGTATTTTGCCTGCATGCATGTCTGTGTGAGGGTGTCGAATTCCCTGGAGCTAGAGCTACACACAGTTGTGAGCTGCCATATGGATACTGGGAATTGAACCCTGATCCTCTGGAAGAGTAGCCAGTGCCCGTAACCGCTGAGCCATCTCTCCAGCTCCCTTCTGATAGTCTTAAGACTCTGTCTGAATAAGCAGCTCCTCCCCAAACCCCTGGGCCCTAAAGCAGAAAAGCAGCAGCCAGGCTAGTCTGCTCAGTCCTCACTGAGACCCACCTTAACAAGGTCATCGATGTTGATATTGCCGTCCTTGTTTTCATCCAGGGCTGAGGCCAAACTGATCAGCTTGTGTTCTGGAATGTGCTTGATCTGCTTCATGGCGCTGATGAGCTCACCGACACTGACGACACTCTCCCTGGGGAGTGCAGTGTGCATGTGATATTGGCCAGGTGCTCAGCCTCATGCCTTACCCACAGCTCTTCCCACAGGCTCTGATCCTGGGGCCATGCATGAACTGGAAATATCAGCATGACTCCTCCCACAGTGAGATCCTCAGGCTCTTTCCCTTTAGGATGCAATGTCGGCATGGAGACTGATAGAGAACATTCTTGGATGCTAGGGAGATTGCTTAGCAGCTATCAGTGTTCTTCCTGCACGAGGACCTCAATTCAAATCCTCAGAACCCATGTAAAAAGCTGGGAGTAGTCACGTATTTGTCTATAACCCTAGTTCTGTTGGGTAGGAGCAGAGGCAGGAAGAGATCGTGGGCTTGCAGGCTGACAGCTTCCATGTGCATATAAGCATACACTTGCACATATATAAATACCACACTCACACACATGCTCACATATACCATTTATACACACACATGAAACTGAAAAAAAAAAAAAAATGAGGCTGGAGAGATGGCTCAGTGGTTAAGAGCACTTACTGCTCTTACAGAGGACCTGAGTTCAGTTCCCAGAACCCATGATGGATGGCTCACAGTTGTCTCTAATTCCAGCTCTAGGGGATCTGACATCTTCTTTGGGCTTCCATGGCACCCACACATGTGCACATCCCCACAATGAAGAGCACCACAGATTCTTAGGCTTGTGCCTGCCAGGTAGCCAACAGACACTTCAGGAGAGAAAACATCCTCATCTGGAGGTAACAAAGGTCTCTAGGTACAGGGCCTAGAGCAGAAGCAGAGCCCAGCTGCAGCCACCTGCCCTCTCTGTAGAGTCTATGGTCAGGACTTGGGGCAAGCCTACTCAGCTGGGCACAAAAGCATGGAGCGTGCCACTGTTTCCTGGTGGCTGCTCAGGCAGGCAGACTGCCCACAACAGCGTCATAATACCACGGTTTGGAGTGGGGAGGAAGCAGGAGAAAGCCTGGCAGTTTGAAGAACCAGGAGCCAAGCCTGGTTAAGACTAAAGCCCAAGGGGATGGCACCAAGGAAGGGGAGGAAAGATGGGTCAGGGGACACAGCAGGGAGGAGACAGATCTGAGCTATCTAGGTAAAACAAGCTCGGGGATATATACCCTGAGCTGTGAAGGAAAGAAAAACAAGAGCAAAGACCTCTTGGGGTCCTGGCTGCTCCTGAGCACTAGGTGGGGCGGGCAGGCAGAGGCCGAAGGGATATGCTTTGGAATTACATCCCAGCAAAAGCACCTGCTAGCTGCAGGGTAGGCTAGAATAGGCTCCTGGTTCACTTACCCTGTCGGAGAGCTCTCCTGGGGGCCCAGCTTGCCATTCTGTTCACTGGTCTCCAGCTGCGCAATCAGGCCATCGATCTGCCCGATCATCTGCTGGACTCGCTTTGTCAGCCTCTTGCTAGCTTTGGATTCTTCTATGATTTTCTCATCACCCGTCTTTGAAAGTTCCTTTTTGATCTCTTGTAAGTCCTAATTTAAAAAAGTTTGTACCAAAAAAAGAGGGAGGGCTCTATATTAATTTGAGTTGAAAAAGAAATGAAGCCATTAATTTGTGCTGGGATGTGGCTCAATAGTACAATGCTTCCTACTATGCACAAGATCCTGTGTTTGACCCCTAGCGCCGCAAAACAAAAACAAAAGAATTCGCCGGGCGGTGGTGGCGCACGCCTTTAATCCCAGCACTCGGGAGGCAGAGCCAGGCGGATCTCTGTGAGTTCGAGGCCAGCCTGGTCTACCAAGTGAGTTCCAGGAAAGGCGCAAAGCTACACAGAGAAACCCTGTCTCGAAAAACCAAAAAAAAAAAAAAAAAAAAAAAAAAAGAATTCAATTCAGCCTCAGAAAACTGGAAGATCATGCAAATTCGTTCTTACTAATTTTTTTGGTTTAGCAGCCTACCATGTCCACCTTTATTTTTGTAGGCTCAAAATAATTTTTTTTTTAATTAGAGGGGAAAAAAATCTATTCTGAATATCACCTTCCTTTGTAGTTACTAAAGAATAAACACATAAAGGCTCAAGGAATCCTAAGCACCTTCTTTGTTTACATGGGGCAAAGATGACAGGGACAAGAGCAAGGGGAAGAGCAGAGGGGAATGAGGCACGTCTTGTCTGTCTGGTGAAAAATGTGCTTTCTCGTGGAGAAGTCACACAGCCAGAGGACTACCACAGGGAAGAAGAGAAATAGCAAACTGATTTTTTAGCAATCTCCAAACCACTCCTTGCTCAACAAGAGTGGGAGTAATAGCACAGCGACCTGAGATTAGAAAACGGTGTCTGTTGGGGCTGAGGATGCAGGCACAACACTTGTCTAGCATGCACAAGGCCCTGAGATCAGTCCCAGCACTACGAAAGAAAGAAAAGGAGGGAAGAAAATAAGAAAGGGAGGGAGGAAGAGAGGGACAACCACGAGATAGGAAAAGAAAGAAGTCCCTCGGAGGGTCATGAATGAAAGTAACCTTTCATGTACCAAGTGACCAAGCTGTTCACATGACACTGGAGTTCAGACACCTGTCACTATTGACTTAGCACCAACAAGGGTGTCATTTACCTACAACGTGGCCCAGTTAGAATCACTGCGGAAAAGCTTTGGGGTTAAGTCCATTCTCTTTTTTGGTGCTAGGCCTCTAAGCTGGGGCTGGTGCATGCTATAGGTCTTGTGCTCTGCTTCCTGTCCAACCACATCCCTGGTCAAAATTGATTTTCCATTTGACTCTTCTCTCCAAGTTCTCTCTGGCCACCTTGTTATATACTTGGCAGGAGTGTTACTCGATGCTCTGGGGTCTGATAAAGCTGTATTCTGCCCACCCTCTGCAGTGTGAGCCTGGGCCCTGAGCAGCTGATGAAGGGCTACCTACAATGGTCCATAGCCCTGCCTTGCATGCCTACCCACCTCACTGTAGTCCTGGACATCCTCTTTCAGCAGCTCCAGCTCCTCCTTCTCCTTGGTCAGGGACTTCTTCTGTTCCTGTAGCTTAGAGCAGGCATCACTGAGGATGTCAATTTCCTCCTTGGTTATCTCTTCACCCTGGAAAGAAATGAGTGAAAGATAAACTAAGTCAAGGGAACAATGGCTTCCGTCCCTAAATGATGAAAGCCTTTCTGCTCACACCACACAGGCTAGCACTTGAGGATAGCCTCAGGTGAGCTGGAGATCAGCTCTGGGCTACGTTAGCTATGGCACCTCTCCTTGCGTCTTCTAGGTGTACTGTACCCCAACACACTCATCCCATAGCCAGTAGAGTGAGCACACTGTACCCCAACACACTCATCCCATAGCCAGTAGAGTGAGCACACTGTACCCCAACACACTCATCCCATAGCCAGTAGAGTGAGCACACTGTACCCCAACACACTCATCCCATAGCCAGTAGAGTGATCACACTGTACCCCAACACACTCATCCCATAGCCAGTAGAGTGAGCACACTGTACCCCAACACACTCATCCCATAGCCAGTAGAGTGAGCACACTCGTTGTCCCCAAGTGCTCCTTTATATTCCCCAGGATTCCACTCCAGGCAAGACTGCCCCGCCTCCTGCTCTACAGGACAGCCTTTGTTTTCTAGAACTTTATAGGAGAGGAATTACTAGCTCTGCCTCTTTTGACCAACTCACCATTTGGCATCCAATGGTAAAGTATTTCTAATCTGGACAGCAACATCATAGCACATCTTTCTCCTTCCTACTGGCTTTCAGTGACTACAATGACAGCTGCTGTCAATGTCTGTGTACAGCCATCGGTGGGGCAATGCCCAGGAGTAGTTTATTTACTATTTATTTATTATTTATGTGTGTGTCTCTGCCTCCTGAGTGCTGGGATTAAAGGCATGAGCTAGTATGCTACATCTGGTAGTTCTTTAAAAAAAAACTAACTTTAATTGTATGTGTGTATGTGGGAATGTGCACATGAATGTAGGTACCCAAGGAGACCAGAGCTATCAGGTCCCTTGCAGCTGGAGTTCCAGGTGCTTGTGAGCCACCAGAGGTGGGTGCTGGGAACAGAAATAGAACAAGAGCCTTCTCTCCATCCTCCACCTTCTTTCTTGAGAGAGTCTCTTACTAGAACTTGGGGGTCACAAATTCAGCTAGAGTGGCTGGCCATTAAACCCCAGGGATCACCCTGTCTCTGCCTCTACAGCCTGCTTCCTGCAGGAATGTCTGGGACCACCTCGGGTCCAGGTTTTGGGGACTTCTGCCTTGATGACACCACATGTCTATTCTGGGGTCTCCTGGGCCATGCAGCAGCCTGCTCTCTATAGGCCAGTCTTCAAAGGAGCCCATTAGGCTCTGGGGGGCCCACTCATACTCTTTCCCCAAAACTCCAGTGGCCAGGCCTGGGTCAGAAACTTTGTCATACCTTCTTGCAAAGGCCATTGTTTGTTAGAGGCAGCCGCCAGGCCTCAGCCCTCCACACTTTCTGCTTTCATCAAGAACAAGTCTTACCTCCCTTCTCTAAGCCCTGAATGTGATCCTGATCATCCATTCCCTTCAAGACACCCACGGCTTTTGCCATCCTACAGGACCCCAACAGAGACCTTCCTGAACACACAGCTTTCATCTAGGCCAGTCTCTCTCTCCCCCTCTCCCCCACCACCACACTCAGCTACCAAGTTGTCTCTATCCACTTACAGTTTTCATCTGCCTACCACATCTGAACACCTGCTCCTTCATGTGGGATTCCCGGGGCATCTCAGGACAGAAGGATCCAGAAGATATTTCATGTTCTGTCCAATTTATTGACAACAAATTGACAGGAATTTTTTAAGGAGCCTCATACCCAATCACTCAGCAAATGACACCAGGGTGGGCCTCTGCAGAGGAGGCTGTTCTGAAGGCCCAGCCTTCATTTTCGCTCCCGCTGCCCAACTAGAAACGCATGAATAGCCTGGCAGCCTCATCTCCGTGTCAAAGGCTCTAAGTTTCTCATACCTCTAAAGCGGGTCTCTACCTCCTTGCTACTACTTCATCTCACCAGGGAGAAAAAGTGTTCCTGGAGGGACTCCATGATTGTGGAGATGAGTCCCCCATCCACAAAATGAATGAGTCAACCGGGTTTCCCAACAATAACACCATGATCTATCTCTGGGAGGGTCTGGAGTGTGGTCTGGTTGGAGGCTAAGAGGATGCCTTCCTTGCCCAGCAAAACCTCTTTAGGAGCTAAGGAACCCACAGCCCAGCCCTACTCATCCCCTGGTTATGCACAGCTCACCTTCAAACCCTCCAGCACAGGTGCCGTATCCTTCAGTTCCTCTGAGGACAGGATCACATCAGGCACCTCTGGCTGAAGCTCAGCCCCCGGCCTCCCAGGAACGGTGGCTTCCACTACTTCTGGCTGGACGTGCTTCTGAAATGTAAGCAGTACCACACTGTCACCCTGGTCATCTGGCTTTGGCTCCACACTCCGCATGTACTCCTGACAGGTCACACTTGGAATAATCGACTAAGTGATAAAGAAGACCCAGAGATCACCCAGCAGCAGTAGTTCCCTGCCCCAGGATGAGCAGGCCACCTGAGGCTCCTCAGCAGACTGAGTCAGAGCATGCTGCCCCTCTCTGGGACTGAGTCCGGGTGAAGAGATGTGCATGAATAAGCTAGGCAATGCAAGCTCCAATCACAGTACAGCTTCCTGCAGCTTTTGAGACCATGGGGCCAAGAGGTGAACACAGTTATGAGGGGTCAGCAACTCTTAGGAAAACAACCCTGAGAAGGAGGGTCCCTTGTTAACTCCTGCTTGGGTGCTAAGCCAGCCCCTCCTATGCCAATGGTGAGCAGAGAGATGCCACATCACGTCTTCTATTGCACTGTCCCTGAGAGCTATAGCTCTACAGTCAAGCACTCCTGTGTCCTTGTACCACTCTGACCCCTGCAGGCAAAGACAGGATAGGACTGAGAGCCACATCCATGGCCATAAGGCAGGCTCTAGGAAACTTGGCTGGGACAGCCTCAGGTCCTGTGGAGTCAGTCAGTCACTGCCGGCTGCTTACCACAGCCGTGGCAGCTCTCTGCAGCTCTTCCAGGTGTTCTTGCTGGATGGCAGCCTCTTCCTGCAGGGTGGCCTCCAGCTTCGCCTTGTTGTCTACCTGTTCGCCCTCCACCTCTGCCACTTTCACCTGCGCCTCCTTTGCCTTGAGAGAGAGAGAGAGAGAGAGAGAGAGAGAGAGAGAGAAAGGAGACAGACGGCCAGTGAGCCTGAGGTGCCAGACCTAATGCCTTTACCTCTCTCTGAGCAATGTTACTACCTGGGCTTCATACAAAACAACAGCATACACCAATGGGAGGGATGTTTCCTCTGAAGTGTGTAGAGGGGCTTCCAGGCTTCCAAGGCTAAGTAAGGTTCCCCATCCCTCAGAGGACTGTTTTGAGTTTCACAGTAAAACTCAAATACATCAATTTAGAGATGCAATCTTAGCACTGCTGTGCCCGAGACTGCGCCACATAGGGGGCTAAGCGGGGAGACGAACCAGGGGGCTGGTGAAGAGGACAGGAAGACCACAGTGTAGGCTTCCATAGCTGTGGAGGTGAGGGTACCAAACCCACAAAGATTTAAAAAAGGCAAAAGAATCTTCCAACAATACATACCACGATTTCTGGAAGGGTCTGCAAGGTGGACTTGAGCTGGTCAGCAGGTGAGAGGGTGTCTGGGAGGTACATGGCCCGGGACAGTATGAGCAATGATGTGGGGATCTCGTGATGGAGATGCAAGTCGAGCCACTGAAATCAAAGCACATTCACTGGCCGTGCTGTCCTTGCTTGACCCATAGCCCCAGTGCCTGTCCTGCTAGGTGCTGGACTGCCCACCCCAGAGTTCCCTTCTGTGCCTTTGGCTTAGTTGAGGGATACAGAGTCTGGGTGCCACAGCAAACATGATTGAGTAACTGGGTTCATTAAATCACTAAAATACATTTCCCAAAGATATTTCCCAAATGTCTTTCAGGGGCTGGAAGGAGTGCTTGTTACTCCTGCAAAGGGCCTAGATACTCCTAGCATTCACATGGCAGCTCACAACTGTCTGTAACTCCAGTTCTGGGAGATCTGACACCCTTTTCTGGCCTCCATGGGGACATGCATGCACGAGGTATACAAACATACATGTAACATCCATACACATAAAGATTAAAAACATATCCAATCTATATATAATATAAAGTATACACATACACACACACAAACACATACACCTTAGTAAACTGAACAACTGAGCTCCAGGTACCTTGAGAATGTGCTTAAAAACAGGCTGGTAAGCCGGGTGGTGGTGGTGGTGGTGGTGGTGGTGGTGGTGGTGGTGGTGGTGCATGCCTTTAATCCCAGAACTCAGGAGGCAGAGGCAGGTGGATCTGAATTCAAGGCCAACCTGGTCTACAGAGTGAGTTCCAGGACAGCCAAGGCTACACAGAGAAACCCTGTCTCGAAAAATTAAAAAAAATAAAATAAAAAATAAACAAACAACAAGAAAAACCAGGCTGGTACACTGGCCCAGGGATGGTGGTGCATATCTGTAATCCCTGCACTAGCTGAGGCAGAAGGATCACATGTTCCATGACAGCCTGGGCTATTATAGCTGACACTTAAAAACTGAAAAGAGGCCTATGGTGCCACAGATATCTATTACTTGTACCCATTACTACCCGTAAGGTTTATGTTTTATCCACTTATTTTACACCAGTTTATTTGGGAGGGGTGGCAGCACATGCCACAGAGGCACATGAAGGGAGTCAGAGAAGGACTTCTGGGAGTCATTACTCTCCTTCTGTCACATGGGTTCTGGGAATCAAACTCAGGCGGTCAAACTTGGAGGCAAGCACCTTTATCAGGAGCCACCTTACTAGCCTATGTGTTGAGATATAATTTCTTTTTGAAAGGCTGATGCAGAAGGACACCTAGAAATTCAAGGTCAGATTGGGTCATAAAGTAGGAGACCTTGTCTAGAAAAATTGTTCTTTCTTTCTTTTTTAAAATTTGAAGAGCAGGCTGGATGTGGTAACTTACATCTTTAATCCCATCACTTAGGAGGCAGGCAGATCTCTGAGTTCAAGGCCAGCCTAGTCCACACAGCAAGTTCCAGGACAGCCAGGGCTATATGGTAAGACTTGGTCTAAGACAACAAACAAATTTTTTAGAGGGCAGGGGCTGTAGTTCAGTGGCAAAGTGTTTGCCTAGTATATATGCAGCCTCTAGTTGAACCCCCAACAGTATGTTAAAAACAAACTGAAGGCTGACAAGATGGCTTAGCAGGTAGAAACATCATCCCCCGACTTCCACCCCCAAGACAGAGTTCCCCCATGTAGCATGGCTGTCCTGGAACTCGCTCTGTAGAGCAGGCTGGCCTCAAACTCAGAAATCCACTTGCCTCTGCCTCCCCAAGTGCTGGGATTAAAGGTGTGCACCATCACCCCTGGTTTAAGACATTTGTTTATAGACTTGACAACTTGAGTTTGGTTCCCAGATCCCACAAAGTGACATGAGAGAACAGATTCCTGACAGTTGTCCTCTGACCTCCAATAAGAACATAAAATGAGTTCACACTCACATACAGGCATGCCATGGGCTCTGTGCCTATCAGCATACCTTAGTGACACCAAGACAACCTTTCAAGTGGACAGAAGAAGCTGTTATCTTTCGTGCACACATTAAACACAGGGCAAAAGATGGGACGAGGGTCTAGAGAAACAGCTTAGCTGTTAAGAACACTTATTCTTATAGAGGACCTGGGTTCAGTTCTCAGCACTTACATGGATGTTTACAAAAACACTAGTTCCAGGAGATTCAACACCTTCTCTTAACCCCCAAAGGTCATCAAGCATGCATGTGGGTCATATACATACATGTAGGAAAAACACTCATACACATAAAATAAAATAAATAAATCTTAAAAAAAAAGAAGAAGAAGAAGAAATGCTAAGAATGTGTGAAAGGCTGAGCAGCAGAAGGCAGAGGTCAAACGATCATGACCTTGGATTCCCAAGTTCGCCAATGTGCACAGCGTGTAGGTCTGTGCTGGGAAGCGATGTGGTGAAGAAGCCCTTGGAAGACAAATGCTAAGAAAGGATTGCAGAAATGTGTTTAGTGGGAAAGTGGGTGCTCACTCATCCTTGGCCACATGTGAAGAGTACATGGGAAGTGGCAGGTGAAAAACTGCCAAGGGCACCACAGTGTGAAGCGGAGTTGGGAGGGAGACCAGCCTCATATCTCCTGTCTATTAAGCCTTCTGATGTGAAAGATGAAGGGCTGTAAACGTCACCTACTGCCACCGACCTGCACAGGGACTACTGCATCAGGGTCCTCAAGCTGAGGCAAGGTGCAGTGCCTCCAAACCACGCACCTACTTGGAGAAGCCCAGGCACAGGGTAGCTGAAAGGGTGGATGTGATGCTAGTCAATTGTAAGGGTGGCCTGAAGCTTGATTTTTAGCTGAAGATGGTCTTAAATTTCTGATTGTCCTGTTTCTACATCTTGAGTGCCAGGATTAGAGATGTGCACAGCCATGTTCAGATGGAACTAGAGATCCAACCCAGGGCCCTGTGCATGATAGGCCAGTAGTCTGCACAGACCTTTAGCTCTAGACCTCTTTCTTTCTGTGTTTTGTTTGTTCTGAGACAGGGTCTTACACTATAGCTCAGGCTGCCCTCAAACTCAGTGATCCTTCTGTCTCAGTGTACACACACACACACACACACACACACACACACACACACACACCTACCCGTGATGGTCTGGAGCAAAGGTAGATAAACTAGACACAGACACAGACACAGACACACACACACACACACACAGACAAAACACACAGACACACAGACACACACACACACACACAGACACACACACACAGACAAAACACACAGACACACACACACACACACAGACACACACACACACAGACACACACACACAGACACACACACACACAGACACACACACACACACACACACACACCTGTGCTGGTCTAGAGCAAAGGCAGATAAAATTCCTAACAGAGCAGAAAGCTACAAACTTGCCCCAACCAGCCACTGAGGCCACATACCTGATTCAGTTGGTCCTTCAGACGGTCTTCTGTGACACCAAGTGCTCGCATGCCTCGTGCTCGACATGCTGCCTGCAATTCCTTGACATTCAGACTGTTCACTCCTTCCTCAGAAATCAGCTGGAAAAGAAAGCCAATCACTGCTTCTCAAGATCCTCCAGATCTCAGACACTGATGTGAATACAACCGGGAAAAAGTATTGAATTAGAAACCATTTTCCTGAGGCTAGAGAGATGGCTCATCAGTTAACAGCACTTGTTGCTCTTGCAGAGGACCTGGATTTGGTTCCCAGCACCCACATGGTGGCTCACAACCATCTGTAACTACTCTAGTTCCAGGTGATCTGATGCTCTCTTCTGACCTCCATGGGCACCAGGCACTTATGTGGTGCACATGTAGGCAAAACACTCACACACATACCATTTTAAACGTTGCCTTTAATCCCAGCACTTGGGAGGCAGAGGCAGGTGGATCTCTCTGAATTCGAGGCCAGCCTGGTTGAAAAAGCAAGTTCTAGGACAGCCAGGGTTGTTACAGAGAAACCCTGTCTCAAAAAAAAAAAAAAAAAAAAAGAGAGAGAGAGAGCAAGGAAGAGGAAGTAGTAGTAGCCATTTTCTTGGTAAGTTTTGCCAAAGTATTAGACTGACATATAGCTCAGTGCCTTGAGACACAGAAAAGACAAAATAGTGCCATAAGAGCAGGTTCTGAGTCTCAAGTAACTTGAGCCATCCAGAAAAGGTCAGGACCCTAAAAGGCACACGATGGTCAGAACTGACCCCAAGACGTCAGAAAGCCCACCTCCATGTAAGCACCTTCTAGAGAAGATGCTATGGGGGAGCCTGCTCCTTCCTGTGACAGAATTGTCCTGTTAGCAGAACCAGCCCTGTCCCGCTGGCTCATCACCTGCCACAGAATGCTCAGTGTCCAGTGTTGAGGGAGAGAGGCCCAACACCCTGAAGATACCTTGGCCTCATACCCAGGTGTTTCTTTTGCCTCAGTCTGCAGTTATGCAGGTTATGGTGACCCCAATAAGGAATACAGGAGACCTGGGGACCCAGAGAAAGCAACAGGTTAAGAGAGAGAAGAAATGAGGTAAACAATGAGGTGCCACTTTGTGCTGGGCAACTCTTGAACCCTTGCTGTGCCTATAACTGCACAACTATCCTATTGCATCACTGTTCAGTTTTTTTGAATTAAATTCTTTGAGATAATCACAGATACATACACACCCTTTTCACTCCAGGCAGGACAGAATCATGCCCCCATGAACGGGCACATGCTGCCTTTTGTACATACCCTGACTTCCATGGCTGTCATTTGTTATTTGAAGAATGTCAAACATGCAGAAACACAGGCGGTGGTGGCCTTTAATCCCAGCACTTGGGAGGCAGAGCCAGGCGGATCTCTGTGAGTTCGAGGCCAGCCTGGGCCACAGAGTGAGTTCCTTTAATCCCAGCACTCGGGAGGCTGAGGCAGGCGGATCTCTATGAGTTCGAGGCCAGCCTGGGCTACCAAGTTAGTTCCAGGAAAAGGCACAAAGCTACACAGAGAAACCATGTCTCGAAAAACCAAAAGACAAAACAAACAAACAAAAAACAAACAAACAAACAAACAAACATGCAGAAACACACTGAAACCATGGTAGGAACCTTGGGAGTTCCTGAGGACACATCTGGCTGCTGTGGGCATCTAAGGTGACTCCTGACTGATGGGCAGCTTCCCACAGGCTGGCTGGATCATTCTGCTTACCTGTTTCCCCAGGAAGATGGGACCATTTCCAGTTTCTTTACTATGCAAAACAACTATCTTCAGTTGGTCTCCCTGCTGTTTCCCTCTGGCTACTGCAGCACTGTCATGGAGTGCTCTGATACAGTTATCACAGCACAGAGTGGAACCACAGGCAGAACGCTCGCTCGCCTCCCTTTGCTTGCCCGTTCCTCATCTGGTCATCCTAGCTGTTTTCTCTTCTTTCAGAGAACCACAAGTGCCGCACCTCCAGCTCACTAGAAGAGTAGTGAAGGCTGGCCACACTCACTTAAACTTCTGCCTGCCTCCTTCCGAGACTCCAAAGTCTCATCCTGCACTGTATAACAATGTTGGGTAGAAACCTTCCTTTGACATGTGTGTGTACTGTATTGTATGTGTCGTGTTTGTGCTGGCCAATGTGTGTACATATGGTATGCATGTGGATTTGGAGGCCAGAATTATACATGGAGTGTCTTTCTGTGATCACTTCCCCTTATTTCTTTGGGGACAGAATCTAACTGAGGGTGACGCTCATCATTCAGCTAGGCTGCCTGGTCATCAGCTTCAGGCAGCCCCTTGTCTCTGCCTATACCAGTGCTGGCGTAGTTCTGGGATCTAAACGCAGTCTTCGTGCTTATATGGCAAGCACTGTACCGACTAAGCCACCTCCTTTGTCCCTCTGGCCGTTCTTTAAGGAATCTGTGACACTTCTTGTATTCTTTCACCTGAGAATGCCTTGCCTGTTCCCCAGCCCCACCCCCCCACCCCTTTTTTTTTGAGACAGGGTTTCTCTGTGCAGTCCTGGCTGTCCTGGAACTCACTCTGTAGACCAAGGTGGCCTCAAATGCAGAGATTTGCCTGCCTCTGCCTCCTAAGTGCTGGCACTGAAGGTGTGAGCCACCACCACCCAGCATTGTTCCTGATTCCTATGGACATTGTGGCTGTGGACAGAAGTCAGTATGGGCAAAGTCATCCAGCTTCCACAGGCTCCTTGAGGAAACCACTGTCCTGTGCACTTCTTCTATAGGAAGACAGTCCCCCTCACTGTGGTGTTTGTTAGTTTGACTTGGTGCATCATGGTATAAATTTCTTCAGATGTATCCTATTAGAGGTTCACTCCGCTTTTTTTTTGTTTGTTTGTTTTTCCAGACAGGGTTTCTTTGTGTAACTCTGGAACTTCCTCTGTAGACCACGCTGGCCTTGAACTCAGAAATCTACCTGCCTCCCACACCATCATGCCTTTAATCCTCACCTCTTAAAGTCACAAATGCATGTATTCTTCTGAATGTGGGGAGCTTAAAGTCATTAGCTCTTGAAGGTTCTGTGGTCCTTGCCATCCTGTTTCTCCAGCCCTCTGGGTCCTCTGAATATAAAGGCTGGATATTGTGCTGTGGACAGACCGCAGTGCTGTTCACCTGCCGCCATCTTTGCCTGCCCCCAGAGGCAGCTCCTTGTGAACACTGCCCACCCTCTCTTTTCCAGCTGCTGCACCTTTTTTTTTTTTTTTTAAAGATTTATTTATTTATTATGTATACAGAGGAGGGTGCCAGATTTCATTACAGATGGTTGTGAGCCACCATGTGGTTGCTGGGAATTGAACTCAGGACCTCTGGAAGAGCAGTCGGTGCTCTTAACCTTTAAGCCATCTCTCTAGCCCTCCAGCTGCTGAACCTTACCACTCAGGGTCCTGTTTGGCTCTAACTCCTTGTGTGACTCTATGTCCTTGTGTGCCTGAGGAGATTTTCACCCAGTTCAGTTTGGAAGGGGTGTTTAAACAGTCATATGATAGCTGCTCTAAGTCCTCTGTGTACTTGAACTTGAGAAGGCTGAGGCAGGGGTTAATGTTAGCTTGGACAGCAAAGCAAGACTGCTATCACCAAACAGAGGAAGAACAAAACCTCTCCAGTTTTCCCACTATCCACCTCTCAGTACTGGCATCTGCTCATTCATTGCCTTTCTCTACCTAGGGACCTCTCCTGGTTCTTGGTATAAGTGACTATTTTTACAACAAGTGATTTTTCTTCCTTCCTTTTTGATTTTTATTTTTTTGGTTCTTCAAGACGGTTTCTCTGTGTAGCCCTGGCAATCCTGGAACTCGCTCTGTAGACCAAGCTAGCCTTGAACTCAAGAGTTCACCTGCCTCTGCCTCCTGAGTGTGGAGATTAAAGGCTTGTGCTGCTACCACTACCAGCCCTTTTTAATTTTCAAAAATGTATTTATTTTATGTGTATGAATGTTTTGCCTGTATATATGTATGTACACCATATGTGTGCCTGGTGCCCACAGAGGTCAGAAACAGTGTTGAAAATCCCCTGCAACTGGAGTTACTTACAGATGGTTGTGAGCCACCATGTAGGTGATGGGAACCAAACTCACATTCTTTGTAAAGACAGCAAATGCTGTTAACCACAGAGTCATCTCTCCAACCCTAACATGTGATTTTTTCAATCAAATCTAGAGACATGGCTACATGACAGAAGAATCTGGATGGGATTCTACTTTCTGCCTTACTGGCTTCCTCTGACACTGTCGGGGTGGGGTGGGGTGGGGGTACCACTTCCACAGATGCTGCAATGAAGATTTTGCGTCTTTCAGCCAGAGCTACTCTGGGAACTGGTTTCACGGCCTATAGTCAAGCCACCCCCTGCTGCTCCTCTGTAGGGAACAAAGGCGCAGGGCCAGTTCCTTGGGCTCTCTATTCCTACTCTGCAGCAAGGTTCCATGTGGCCAGGTGCTGCAAGACATAGGTGTCTCTCCACACTGCTACTTGGTCCCATCCACAAGTGAAGTGTTGTGGGAATTTCTGTACACCGAGTGAAGATGCATTCTGTGATTGGTGCAATAAAAGGCTGAAGAGCCAACAGCTAGGCAGGCGGTATAGGTGGGATTTCCCAGGAGAGAAAGGACGAGGAGGAGGAGGAGGAGGAGGAGGAGGAGGAATCTAGGCCCACAAGAGAAGCCAGGAAACATGGAAGAGACAACAGGAGGTGCAAGATGGAAGAGAGGTAATGCCAAGTGATAGAACATAGATTAATATAAATGGGTTAATTTAAATTATAAGAGCTAGTTAGCAACAAGCCTAAGCTATGGGCCAAGCCTTCATAATTAATAAGAAGTCTCTGTCATGATTTGGGAGCTGGCTGATGGGACAGAGAAAGACTCCTTACAGTTAAGGGGTAACTTTTAGAACAAGTGAAGGCACAGGCTGACTCCCTAAGGTAAGCACCCTCATTCCACAGCCTCCCCATTGCACAGGCTGACCCCCTAAGGTAAACACCCCTACTCCACAGCCTCCCCATTGCACAGGCTGACTCCCTAAGGTAAACACCCTCACTCCACAGGCTCCCCATTGCACAGGCTGACTCCCTAAGGTAAACACCTCACTCCACAGCCTCCCCATTGCACAGGCTGACTCCCTAAGGTAAGCACCCCCTATTCCACTTCTGCAGACCCCTGGCTGCCAGGGCCTACGTCCCTTGTCACCACTTCCCACCTAGCTCCTGCTGACACCACAGGACCTGGTCTTGTTACTGTTGGGCAGGTGGTAAGTCCTGACTCCACTGGCCTCTACTGACTGCACTTGACAATGAGTGGGTAGAGTGGAAACCATGGTTCTCCACTTGTCCCTAATGACACCTTGATGGAGAGGAAGTAGCTTGTTACTACCTGCTAAAGACAAGTCATCTCCTTGCTAGCTCCCCAACACTTTCCCACCCAAGGCCATCCTGGCAAGGGTGGAAGTAGCCAGTCCCTGAGCTTGCTCATGAGTGAGTCCTTCCTGAAAGAAGAATCTCTGTTAATATAGTCAGTGCCTAGAGCCGGGCGGTGGTGGCGCACGCCTTTAATCCCAGCACTCGGGAGGCAGAGCCAGGTGGATCTCTGTGAATTCGAGGTCAGCCTGGACTACCAAGTGAGCTCCAGGAAAGGCGCAAAGCTACGCAGAGAAACCCTGTCTTGAAAAACCAAAAAAAAAAAAAAATATATAGTCAGTGCCTATTGTTCAGAAAAATGACATATAGCAAACAAACAAAAGCCAGAAGGACAGAAAAGACAAAGACCCACAGACTCCACAGTCCTCCAATATTGGACAGGAACTATGATTAGTATGTTTGGGAAGGAAAAACAAGGGTTAGATATGGTGGTGCACTTGAGAGGCAGAGGCAGGCAGATCTCTGTGAGTTCAAGCTAGCCTGGTCTACAGAGTGAGTTTTGAGGTCAGCCTGATATACAGAGCAAGTTCTAGGACAGCCAGGGCTAAGTAGAGAGCCCTTGACTGCCTCAAAATAAACGAATAAGTAGAGAGAGATAGGGAGGAAGAGAGGGAAGGGAAGAGAAGAGAAATTAGGAAGGCAGGCAGGCAAGCAAGCCAGACCTGGTGGTCCACCCCTGTAATCCCATGATTTGGGAGGCAGAGGCAGGAAGATTTAAAGTACAAGGTTGGCTTGGTAACTGAGACTTTATCTGTTCAAAATAAAAAATAAAGAGTGCTAAGGCTAGGTGTGATGAAACATGCCTACAATCCTACACGGTGGAAGCAAGAGGATTAAGAGCTGAAGGCCAGAGAAGCAAAATGGCGCTTCCCACTAAGCTTGATAACCTGAGTCCGATCCTTGGGACCAACATGATAGAATTAAAAGAACTGACTTGTGCAAGTATAACCGACCCCACACATAGATGTATGATGCCCATATCTGCTTGCATACACACAGATACACTAAATAAATAAATGCTTTAGAAAAATGTCTTAAAAGAGTTAAATGCTGGAGCTGGAGCGATAGCTCAGCAGTTAAGAGCACTGGCTGCTCGTCCAGAGGACACAGGTTCAATTCCCAGCACCCACATGGCAGCTCACAACTGTCTGTAACTCCAGTTCCAGGGTATATGACACCCTTACATAGACATGTATATGGGCAAAATACCAAATACACATAAAATAAAAATAAATAAATCATAATTAAAATTAAAAAAAAAACAACAACAAAGAATTAAATGCTAGTCTTGATTACATAGTGAGTTGGTGGCTAGCTTGGGTTACATGACACCCAGCCTTGGAAGACAGAGGCTGCTGACTCCCTAAAGCAAGCTGGCTAGGAAACTAGCCATAGTGTTGAGTTTGGGTTTGACTGAAGATTGCTCTACTCAGGAAGATGGAAGAACAATTGATGATTCCCAACGCCAACCTTGGGCTTACACATGCACATGGACCCACTCACCCATACACAAACCCCAGATATAAGCAAACATACATACACACATAAATACTACACATACACATGAGAAATGGAAAAAGAAAAATGTCAAAAAGAAAATAGACTGAGGTTGGAGAAATGTCTCAACAGAGAAGAGCACTGGCTGCTCTTCCAGAGCACAAGGGTTCAATCCCATCACCTAATGGTCATTCACAACCATCTATCCCTCCAGTTTCAGGATCCCATGCCCTCCTGAGCTCTAAGGGCACCAGGCACACATGTGGTACACATAGATACATGCAGGCAAAGCATCCATACATATAAAATAAAATAAATCGAAGAGAATTAGAGAGGAAAAGAGAAGAGGGTCAAGGAAAGAGCTCAGGAGTTAAAGTGTTTACATAGCATGTGAGGCTCTGGGTTCAATACTGCTCTTCCCAAGCAAAAAGAAAATAAACAAACAAACCAGGTATGGTGGTTTATGTTTGTAATCCCAGCACTCAGTAGCCTGGGGCAGGAGGACTACCACAAATGTGAGACTAGCCTGGGCCATTTAGCATTTAGTCTGAGCTATGTGAGAAAAAAGCATGACAAGAAAGCGAGCACCTACAATAGGTTCGACTGGGCCAACTCACTTTGTCATCAGCCTTTATGGACCGCAGCCGCATGGTGAGCTGGAAACGCAGGAAGTTGTTGGTGCCGATGGACTGAAGTTCTAGCAGCTTGCACAGTGCTACCAGCTGAGGCCTCGTGAGGTTATCCAGAGTCAGCTCATCCTCAAATAATTTGGAAAAACGCATGATCTCCTCATTGCTGGGTCTCTCCCCTGTCTCCCGGATCTGCAGAAATAGTCCTAAGTATTATCCACTAGGTCCAAACTATGCATTCTCCTGTTCTTAGAGCTAGCCTCAGGTCCCATCTGGAAGTAAGGAACCAAGAGAGAGCGGATGCAGAGGGCTAGGCCACCTACCTCTTACCAAGCTCTCCGGGGAGCGGTCCTACCTCAGGAACTCTAAGCCTGTATGAGACACTAGCATACACAGCATCTACTCCTGCATTGCCATCCAGGCTGCTGTCCACCAGGAGGCTGGGAGTGCCAGCTGGGGTGTCAGTGCTGCTGTCCTCTTCCCACCAGGCTGGGGGCACTGCCCTGGGCTCTCACGCCACACCCCATTTTCTCAGTGGCAGGAAGAGGCACATTTGTATATTCCTACAGCTCCCTTGAGAGGGACTGAGCATAGGAAGCAGGCAGTTAGATTAAGCTTTGTCCTTAGAGCTTTATTCTGCTGAGTATACAATTTAAAAGAAAAGGGGGAAAAAAAAGACATGAAGGAATAAGGAAGAAAAGTGCTTGACATTCCAATCATCCTCTGACAGATGAGAATACTACACCTTCTGGAAAAATGCAGAGAAATCTTTGGTGGCATTTCCCTTGGCGGCCTTGTTCTTCAGGGCCATTTCCTCTATGGTGTCCTGGAGAAACTTGGCTAGCTCCAGCTTTACCCGAAGCTCTTTCTTCAGCCTTTCCTCCTATGAGAGCAAAGTTAAGGTTATACTCCAGCTATGCCCTGCACCCTCTTGCATCCCACCAGGACCTGTCTCTACTGTAGGAAGTAGTCTTGAAGCCTGCTTAGACTGCTGCCTACTGCAAGACAAGTCTCCCCGGTCTTCAAGGAACAAAAATCTAAGTGTGATATATTCTTAAACTCTATTTCACGGTTTTTAAAAAATGTCTGTGTGAAGCCCCAACCCTACCTCTATAGCAGAAGTTGGTATATGTATCTCATGAAGGACCAGACAGTGAGGTTTTGGGGCCTCATGGGTCATTTTGTGTGACATAAGCACTTGGCTCAGCTGGTGCTTCACAAAAGAATCAGACAACACGTATGTAACAGTGTGTGGTCTGAAAGGAATTTTGGACTAATTTCCTTTCTATCTGTTACTTGTTTTTGTTTGTTTAACATATGTGTGTACATTGACTTATGTGTGTGTGGACATTGTCTGTGGAAATCAGATGATACTGTGGGGTTGGTCCTCACCATCCACTTGTTTGAGACAGGGTCTCTCCTTTGTTATGTGCTGCTAGCTGGCACATGATCTTTTGGGAACTGTTCTGTCTCTACCGTCCGTTTCACCATAGGAGCACTGGGATTAGAGATGTCCTACCCGGCTTGGTTTTTATGGTTCCAGGGACTGAAATTCGAGACCTTGTGTTTTCATGCAAGTACTTCTTTACCCACTAGCCATCGCCCAGTCCTTAGACTCATTTTCAAGGTGAATTCAAAGTCCCAGTGCTCTCACCTTGATGGACTGGGTTTCAAATGTGGATGGCAGCATGTTGGGAAAGAGCTTCACAACTACAGGCAGCAGGAATTCCATGAAGGGTACCACCACGAACACCAGGAAGGGCACTAGGCGGAAGAGGTCTGCACAAATCCGGAGAAACTGCAAAGATATGGGCACTTGAGTGGGGACACAGCAGGGCATTACTACGTTACCTACCATTACTACAAACTCAACCAGTGTGACTCAAGAGCTCGACAGACACCTCCGGAACCCACTTCTTGCTACACATGCCAACGGCTTTCAGAAAAACGGGGCAGGGTGCGAACCCTAGGCTCACTAGATGCACAGGATGTATGTAGAGATAAACAAGACAGGCCCAAAGGAGGGCAATTTAGACAAGATAGCAATCTACAAACGATGTCCCAGACTACCACAGCAAGTGGAGGGCCTGTGAAGTCCTTCAAATGAGTTTATAATTTTCACTGGCAGAGCCGTCTATAGGCTGTGGTCTGGCCAATTCCTTAGATGCCCTAAAGGCATGTTTCTCACAAAGATCCTCCTGCCTCTACTTCCTAAGTGCTGGGATGTGCGTGCCACCATGCCCAGCCCCAATCTCTCTCTTTAAAAAACATTTTTTTTTAATTTATTTATGTGCTTGAATGCTTTGTTTACACGTATATATATGCACCATATGTATGCCTGGTACAGAAAGAAGTCAAATGAGGGTGTCTAAAGCCTTGAACTAGAGTTAGAAATGGTTGTGAGCCATCATATGGGTGCTGGGATTTAACCCAGGTCCTCTGCAAGAGCAATAAGCCTTCTAAACCACTGAATCATCTCTTCAGCCCCATGGTCCCAGTTTCTTTAACAACTGCACTATCCTTAGCTCCAACTTTTTACTGGCTTTTCTGGCCCAACTGCAAGTTTTTCAAGTCTTTCTATTCATCTTTTGCTTCTGATCCTCATTATAAACCTGAGTAAAAACAATCATTTTCATTGTGTATGGGTTAGCACTTGTGTGCCTATCATGTATGTGGGAGGGTGCATGTGTGCCCCAGCACACATGTGGAAGTGAAAGAACAACTTTGTGCAGTCATTTCTCTTACATGTTTCAGGAACTAAATTCAGGGGGTCAAGCTTGAATGACAAGTACCTTTAACAGGTGAGCCAGTCTTGTGGGCCTCTGATCTTATTGTTGTCTTGAAATTTCCTCTGCCAGATTAGCCTGTCACCTTTAAACTCAAACTCGCCCACAGTGTGAAGCACAGCAAGTGCTTTTAATGACTGAGCCATCTCTCCAGCCCCAGGAAGGGCCTTTTCAGAGCTTAAGGACAGAAGGAATTACATACCAGGCTCACAGAGCCGAAGAAATAACTTTAAGAGACTTCCCCAGAGGGACACAGTGTCCATGAAGTAGAAACAGAAACACAGAAACCAAGGGAAGGCTGCAGGAAGCCAGCAAGGGGGCAACACCGTGTCGGCATTCACACTGCATTGCAGTTCACAGTAGTGTGAGATAGGTTCGTTTTCTATAACCCTTTACTGACTTTTTATCAAAAGGAATAGAAAATGACCTGCGTAGAAAGAAGAGCATGATGTGTCCCGTACCTGCCTGCGCTCCCGGCGGGTCAGCGTATGGCCATTGAGGATGCGCCACAGCATGCGGGCAGCTATCTTGGTGTCGATCCAGAGCAGGCGGAAGCCATGGTAGTAGTGCTTCAGCTCATCCAGTATCTTCTGCCCCAGGGACTTCTTCACTACCACCTGAGCTGGCGGGCTGTACACGGGGCCACCCTCTTCCAGCTTCTTATTTTTGTCCTTTAAGGACTTTAGGGACTTCTCTATCATAGAGTCCTCTCCTAGGGGAGGTGATGAGTGCCAGCTGCGCACAGGGAGGTACTGAGGCCCTGTGACAACCAATCTTGCAGAGGCAGGTGTCCATGTTGCCCTTGCAACGGTGCCCTGGCACTCGGGCCTCTGAGTCCAACAGCTGAGGGGCTCACCTTTGAAGCAGAGGTACACAGGGTTGGCTGGAGTACAACAACGAGATAGAACTTTCCTTGAAAAGGGAAAAACAGAGAAAAAGCAGCAATGAGAAATTCCTACCTATCTGACCGCTCAGTACCAAATATCCAACCATACTCCGTGGTGGATCAATTATGTATCCCACTTACTTCCTTGGTAGAAGCCTTTAGGAGGGCTGACATGGGAGGCTAGGATGGTGTGTGGCCATGAGTTTGAGCCTCACTGGCCTAACTCCTAAGTTCCCAAAGACACACAACAGTAGGGTAGACAGCAGAAGCTTGACTGAACTCAACCCAGCCCTTGGCACCTCACGTAGGAAGTGATATTCATGACTTGGGGATTTGAGGGAATGGAGTCCAGAGTCAAGAGTCCATCCAGTTTGGATATTCTCTCTCAACGGGTGACTCTTGGTTGACAGAAGACACTGGAACAAAGGGGAAAGCCCAAAGGAGAGTCCAGGGTCCATTCCCTTACCTGGCTCTAGCGTGACTCCCCCACCTGTCTACTTCCCCTTTTAGTGTACTCTTTGAGGCACGCACCTACCAAACACCTGCCATGGAGAGAGAGATGAGAGGCACATGTGTCTTCAGGCCTACGCCTCTTCACCACAATGAAGGCTCCATAACAGCCCTAAAACAGGTGAGGCCACAGCCAGAGGCTGTTAGCTAGAAACCTTAGACTTCTTCCTTCACACTGGATCAGGCTCACAGGGCAGCTGGAACCCAAACAGTACTCATTCACAAAGTAACCACCAAGAAGACCAGCGGCAGTGGGGACCATGCCTAACCTGAAGCAGAGAGTTTCTATACAAGAAGACTTTTTTCTGACTCCATGTGGAGCCAGGGTCAGTACTGAGCTTACCATGTGATCATGAAACAATTGAGCTGTACAATCCCCCTTCAGGTTTAAAATGTACATTAGAAACCTCTCCCTACTAGTCATTTACAAACCAACCTCAAGGTGGTCACAAACTCCAAGAGGCCTGTTGTGGGTGCCCACAACCCCCTTTGTCCTGTCTCTAGCACTTGGCTAGATGTGAACATGAGGGCTACAACTCTGAATTAGACTGTCCAGGCTCAAAATCTGCAGCTCTGGCCTGATGCAATGGCTCAGTGGATAAAGCTGACTTGAGTTAGATCCCTGGGACCCACACTGGTAATAAAAAACCAACTCCTGCAATTCAATTGTTCGGACTTCTTTCCTGGTACCAAGTCATAAACCCCTGCCTCTACACACAATAAATTAAAATTAAAATAGAAGTTTAAAAAAGCCCTGTGTAGCCAGGTGGTGGGGTACCACGCTTTTAATCCCAGCACTTGGGAGGCAGAGGCAGGCAGATCTCTGTGAGTTTGAGGCCAGCGGTGCCTACAAAGCAAGTTCCAGGACAGCCAGAGCTATAGAGTGAAACCTTGTCTTGAAAACAAACAAACAAAACAAAACAAAACAAAAAAGCCCCGTGTAGTGGTGAAGATCTTTAATCCCAGCATTTGGGAAGCCGAAGTAGAATCCAGATCTCTGAGTTTGAGGCTACCATGAGCTACACAGTGAGATAGTGAGTCTGTACTTGCTAGTCAGTACTACATAGTAAGACCCTATCTCAAGCAACAATACTACACACACACACACACACACACACACACACACAATGCTGGTCCACTTGCTGCAATTGCCATGACGTCATAACTTGACCTTTGTGTTTCAGGAGCTTCCTCTGTAATCTCATGTTAAAATATACCTACCAGGAATGGAGCCAACAGTGACTGCCCTGTCAAAGCAATGGGAAGCAAGCTATGACTCTCCAGAGCCACAATGCTTCACAGGTGGATTCATGCAAGGCTAGTGGTACACATGGCCTTGGCTCACAGAGTGTAATGTACAGTGATAGCTGGTATAGAGCACTATCAGCCCACAAGGAATCAGGGCATGGGACTCAATGCCCAAGGGTCTAGCTGCTAGGCTCAGATCTGGTGTCATCACTGGCTATGGCATTCTCCAAACTCCAAATCTGTCCTCTTTCACAGATCATAAGCCTACACTGACCTTACAGCAAACAGTGATATCGGGGAAGATGGTTTGAACATGTCTGTGGACCAGTGAGAACAGTGAAATAGTGTGTCTGTGAGCATGTGTGCCAGACAACCCACTTCATCTACCTCCCTGGGGGTCCTATAAAGTGCTGTCAATCTCTTTCCAAGCCACACCCAGCTCCATACTACCACACCTCTAGCTTTCCTTGGCTCTGCAATCTCGGAGCTGTGAAGAGGCCCTCGAATCCACTCTGTCCTGAACCACAGTGTTACATCATTCAGGGTGAGAACACAAGGAAGAAGACAGCACAACCAGATTGAGAGTAGCACTCAGCTACTTACCAACAAAGAGATGCAGGCCCTACTTCCTACCTTCTTCCCTTGGCCTCACCTTAAAGTACAGGGGAAGACAGTTCTGCACATGGACAGCTGCATCATCGGGCTTTAATATCAATTCCCATCCTCACTGAGGAAGGGTGTGGCTTCCTCAGAAGGCTTGATGCCTACAGGTGCAAGGGCAGCCAACAGGCCAAGACAAAGACACATACATATGCAAAGATGAAGCAGGAACACAGCATTCTGGGTAAGGGCTGGGCCAAAATCTTGCTCTTCTAAACTCATCAGAGAGTTTGTTGTTGGGGGAGGATGGGGTATCAGAGCCTCAGGTCAGAGGACACAATTTGTAGGAGTCCATTCTTCCCTTCCATCCTATGGATCTTGGGGATCAAACTCAGGTCAACAGGCTTGCTGTCGGAGACCTTTACCCACTGAGCTATTATCACCGGCCTAGCAAAGAGGTTACTAATCAAGTTACTAACAACTTACACATAATGTTTTGCCATTTTCAAACAGTGGGGAAAAAATTACATTTTCTTTTCTTTTTTTTTTTTTTTGGCAGTGCTAAGAATAGAACCCAGGGTCTCCAACAAACTAGGCCAAGTGCTGACCACTGAGCTACACCCCAGCCCAAGTTATATAATAATCTTTAATTTTCCACCAATACAGAACTAATCTTGGTATTGCTGGTGCTCACCAGCAATAACCAAAGGGCCAGACTATGGACCTAGCCTCCACCAGCCTATCTCCTGACTTCTTGTTTTTGCCTTTCCTCTTCTGAAAAATCACCTACCAAATAGAGTGAAACAACACCAACCAAACACAATGTTTCAACAAGAAATGCAGTGCTGGAGCTGGCAAGATGGCTCAGTGGGGAAGGGCCATCTTGTCAAGTTAAGATGGCCATCAAGTCTCATGATCTTAGTTCAATCCCTGGGATCCACAGGATAGGAGAGACCTGACTTCCACAGTTTGTCCTCTGATCTCCACATATGTACCACAGGTTCACCCACATACATGTCTCCCTCCCTAAATAAATAAATAGCTAAAAAAAAAAAAAAAAAAAGACACACACACACACTTGCTGAAGAACCAATACTGGGAGCTGGCAAGAAGGCTCAATGGGTAAAGGTGCTTGCTACTAAACTTGGAGACCTAAGTTCAATCCCTGGGACCCCTAAGGTGGAAGAAAAGAACCAACTCCCGAAAGTTGTTCTCTGACTTCCATATACACTTTGGCACATGAACGTTCATACATATAGATATGTTTGTTTTACGTATACAAATGTAAGTATGTAGAGCTATCCAGCCAGGCATGGTGGTTCACTCCTTTAATCCTAGCACTCAGGAGGGAGAGGCTGGTGGATCTCTCTGAGTGTGAGGCCAGCCTGGTCGACATAGTGAGTTCTAAGACAGCCAGGGATAGGAAGAGGAGACCTGTCTCAACAAAACAAAGCACAATAAAACCAATATCAATGTGTACCTACCCATCACAAGTCCTCCAGGACTCAAGATTTCTTTCTTTTTAAAAAGCAAATGCCCAAAATACTTCTGAGGGTTCTATGTATTAAACTCAGCATTCTCTTTAGGATTTATTTATTTTTATGGGTGGGTGATTGTTTGACTGCATGTATATTTATGCATCCTGTGCATGTCAGGGGGCCACGGAAGACAAAGGAGGACAGTGGATCCTATAATACAGAGTTATAGATGGTTATGTGGGAATGGAACCCAGGTTCTCTGCAAAAATAGCAACTGCTCTTAACCAATGAGCCATCTCTCCAGCCGCAGGATTCAAGATTTCTTCCATGGGCTAGACTTGGTTGGTAAAGTACTTGCTGTGTAAGCATGGGAACCTGAATTTGGATCCCCAGTACCTACCCACGGCAAAAGCTGGGAACAGTGGTGTACACCTATAATCTCAGTTTAAGGGAGTTAGACACAGGCAGATCACTATTGCTCACTGGCTAGCCAGCCTAGCAAAATCAGTACACTCTAGATTCACTGAGAAATCCTGTTTCAAAAAATAAGGTGGAGAATGATCAAGGAAGATACTCCATGTTAACGTGTGGCTTCTACATGCACATACTAATACCCATATACATGAGTTTACACATATATACCATATGAATGTACACAAAGATTTCTTACACAGCTCAGCCAAAATGAAAGTTTTTGCTGCTCATCCATAAGTGCTGATTTAAAATGTTGGTCAATAGAACGTCACAGTTATTACTGTTAGCTTTTAAAGCAAATGTTCAAAATGGTTAACTTATTTTAAAAAATGTTAAAAACTGGGCATGGTGGCACAAATCTATAATCCCAGTATTGGGAGGCAGAGTTGAGTTTGGAACTAACTTGGATTACACAGTGAGACTGCTTCATACCAAACAAGGCCTGGGGACGTAGAAGAGCACCTGCCTAGCAGTGCAAGGCTATGGTTTTGATTCCCAGCACTAAAAAAAAATTTTTTAATAAAGCACAGATCTTCACATTCTAATATCAATCTTAAATGCTAAAAAGGTGCTTGACAGCCAGGTGGTAGTGGCACAGGATTCAATCTTAGCACAGGCAGATCTCTGAGTTTAAGGCCAGTCTGGTCTACAGAGTAAGTTACAAGACAGCCAGGGCTATACAGAGAAACTCTGTCTCAAAAAAACAAAACAAAAGGTACTTGACAAATCTAACATATATTCCTAATAAAAACACTCTAAAATAGTAGAAAATGATGAATCCTCAAAGCTAATGTTCAACATAAGGAGCACTACTACTAAGCTGGCACAGAGGCTGTCATGCTGTGTCCCTGACTGAAGCTGGCCTGACTCACACACAGGCACTAGGACAGGCATGGTGGGTACTGTTGGTGCCAATAAGATTCCAGCCATAATCTGAACCTGCAGACGTTGTGATGTGAAGTAGCCCAACTTTAGAATATTATTATACAGATTGGCAGCCCTCACCTGGCAAGATAACAGAAAAGAATAATGAGGGAAGAAAAGACCTGGGAACTGTGTTAAAGGCCACCTTTTACCTAACAGAAATGACACCACCTTTTCTGAAAGAAAAGGGAAAGTCTTTTGGGGGGAGTTGGGAAAGACAGGGTCTGACTATGTAGCTCTGGCTGGCCTGGAATTCATTATGTAGACCAGGCTGCCCTTGAACTCATAGAGATCTGCCTGCCTCTGCTGGGATTAAAGAAGTACATCACTATACCCAAAGGAAAAGTCTGAAGAAATCAGAGAGTGGGCAGGTAGTTTAGCAGTAGAAGATGGCTTAGTGTGAGTAAGGTCCTCAGTTCCATCCCTACTCTTGAACCCCAAATCTTGGGAGATGGGGTAGCAGGATCAAGAGTTGAAGGCTAGCCTCAGCTACAGGAGATGCTGTTTAAAAAACAAAACAAAACAAAAGCCAGGTGGTGGTGGCACATGCCTTAATCCCAGCACTCGGGAGGCAGAGGCAGGTGGATCTCTATGAGTTTGAGACCAGCCTGGTCTACAGAGTGAGTTCCAGGACAGCCAGGGCTACACAGAGAAATCCTGTCTCAAAACAAAACAAAACCACAAACAAACAAACATGAAAGAGTGAAAGAAGCTCTGTACAGATATTAATGCCATTATTGGCACAAAGAAGATTCCATGACCCCAGGGTCTTGAGACTATCCAGAGAGAAATCTAATGAACAGCTCACCCAACAGGCACATGGTGGAAGCCCACACACAAGGACTCTTTCAGTAGCTGTGTGGGGATCTGACCAAACGATGTGTATACAGTAGCCATCCAGCCGCAGAAATGTTGCTGTGTCCAGGCAGCTTGCAGGCCTCCCTCTTCATCCCAGCATTCCACCAGGCATCAAGCCAAATGTGCTTTAGTAGAAACCAAGTCTTCACAAATGACTTGTCTTTATTTTAGGAATTAAATCTGTCACAAGAAGCACCACTGGTTCTATTTCAGAGCTGAGTAATTAGTTAACACCAAACCTCCAGAAATGAGAAGCTGAAAAGACAGGGACATGCACAGAAGGTAGCACTGGCTTCCTGCTCTCCCAGAGGAAGGGACAGACACATACAAGTGGAAGATCAACACCATTTCAGGGATCTGTGCTGACAGCCAAGGGTATCTCCTGCCCTGTCCTTAAGGTAAGACAGAGCTGAGGTAGAAACTCGGGCTGCAGGACACAGTGCAAGAAGCACAGAAACCCAGAGGGACATCCAAGTCTACATACAACAGGGAGTGTGGGTATCGCTTTCTTCAAGAAGCTCAGTGAAACTGGCCTCCCAACACCACCAAAGCCTCACCTGAGATGCTGCCAACATCTCACAGGTACTGTCATCCCCTAGGCTTTAGATACCAAATGGAATAGCTAAATGCACCATACTCACTATGCATTCAGAGCGAGGTGAGGAGCATACTGTGAGCATCCCTGAGGCAGGTACCTGTTGTGGAATAATGTTTTTGTGCATTGTGAAGATGTATCACTTGGATTGGTTTAATAAAAAGCTGAATGGCCGCCGGGCGGTGGTGGCGCACACCTTTAATCCCAGCACTCGGGAGGCAGAGCCAGGCGGATCTCTGTGAGTTCGAGGCCAATCGAGGCCAGCCTGGGCTACCAAGTGAGTTCCAGGAAAAGGCGCAAAGCTACACAGAGAAACCCTGTCTCGAAAAACAAAAAACAAAACAACAACAACAACAACAAAAAAAAAGCTGAATGGCCAATAGCTAGGTGTGGTGGTATTGTGCTCCCCAAAATATGTGCACGCTAATAAACTTATCTGGGGTCAGAGAAGAGAACAGCCACAATATTAAACAGAGGATAGACAGTGGTAGCACATGGCTTTAATCCTAGCATTCCAGAGGCAGAAATTCCTCTGGATCTCTGTGAGTTCAAGGCCACATTGGAAACAGCCAGGCATGGTGACTCAAGGCTTTAATCTCAGAAAGTAAGCTTTTAATCCCAGGGAGTGAGGCAGAAAGCAGGAAGATATATAAGGCATGAGGACCAGAAACTAGAAGCATTTGGCTGGTTAAGCATTCAGGCTTCTAGCAACAGTTCAGCTAAGGTCCATTCAGATATGAGGACTCAGAGGCTTCTAGTCTGAGGAAACAGGATCAGCTGAGGAACTGGCAAGGTGAGGAAGCTGTGGCTTGTTCTGCTTCTCTGATTTTCCAGCATTCACCCCAATAACTGGCCTCAGGTTTGATTTTATTAATAAGACCTTCTAAGATTCCTGCTATAGCTAGGCAGGAATTTCAGGGTAGAAAGGATGGTGGGAAGAAGACAGGAGACACCAGGACACAGAGCAAACAGCATGGGCATTACAAAGTAAAGGTAACTGAGCCACATAAAAAAACATAGATGAAAAGATATAAGCAGGGCAGTGGTGGCACACGCCTTTAATCCCAGCACTCGGGAGGCAGAGCCAGGTGGATCTCTGTGAGTTCCAGGAAAGGTGCAAAGCTACACAGAGAAACCCTGTCTCGAAAAACCAAAAAAAAAAAAAAAAAAAAAAAGATATAGGTTAATTTAAGTTACAGGACCTAGTCAGGTACAAGCCTAAGCTATTGGATAAGCTTTCATAATTAATAATAAGTCTCCGTGTCATGATTTGGGAGCTGGCTGGTGGAACAGAGAAAGACTAGCTACAGGTAGCCTTGAAAGACCAAAATATTCAAGGGAGGGTCTGCCTTGTCATGGACAGATCCCAACACTCCCAATACTGCCACAAGCAGCTGAAAAGAATTAGGCAAGATTCTATGGAAAGCCACTAAAAAGTTCAGCTGTGTGAGCATGGGACGATTAGTCATACTAAGTTGGCAAAACTATAATGATAACAATTACATCAAAAACCAGCTATATAAGTAAAAACATCGGGTTGGGCATGTTGGGGCACATGTGTAATTCCAGTAACAGGAAGGCTGAGCAGTATGGTTGTTAAAAATTCAAGGCCAGTCTGAGCTACATATCCTATAGATGCAGACCCTGTCTCACAAACAAAAACCAAACCCAAACTAACCAGACAAAAGCAACTTCCAAAAGAGAAGTACACCAAGATGCCAGTGGTATACATAACTGGGTACTTGGATTCTGAGTACTTATTCTTTTAAAATTCACCAACACTATATGATCATAACCATCAAAGTAAACAGATGAAGATTTAAAAGAAACAGAAACAGGGAATAAAGAAGCTGTCAGTTCCCGACAAAGTGAAAGTCCAGGTGCACGGCTAACAGCCTCAAGCAGACATGCGCAGTGACACACTCAGTGATGGGCTTACTTACTCATGGCTTATCAACCTCACGGTCCTGGTACAACTGAGACAAGCTCGATCCCTCAGATTACCTACGACAGAAACAAAGAAAAGTAAGCAATCAGGTGTCAACCAGGCATCTTTCAAGGTCTGAATGGAGCCCCTACCAGTAAGTTTCTGGAGAACTGTTGTACATGATGGAGGGCTTTCAGAGCATGGTGGAACAGAGCGTCTAATCTCTCCAGTTTGGAAACTGGGTCTCAGGCTAAGCCCCAGGGAAGGGACACTGAAAGCCCATGGGCTTCTCCCATTGTGGGACCCCTCCCAACTATCTGGAGTTGGTGTAGGCAGGCAGGGGGAAGGGCACACTGACTCCTAGCAAACACATAGCCCTATAGACCAAACACTTCCAAGGGACAAGGGATAAGAACTACCGGTAAAACAAATACCAAGAAGCCCCTACAAGGCCAGCAAGATGGCTCAGTGGATTAAAGCACTTTCCACCAAGACGTGAGTTTAATTCCAGAGCCCACCAGTTAGGAGAAATAACTCCCAACAAGTTGTCTTCTGATCTTCATAAGCATGCTGTGGCATGTTCAGACACACACACACACACACACACACACACACACACACACACACTAAATGTAATTAAAGCAAAATTTTTATTATTATTTGTTTTGTTTTTTGAGACAGGCTGTGTAGCCCTGGCTGTCCTAGAATGATCTTTAGACCAGGCTGGCCTCGAGATCTGCCTGACTCTGCTTCCTGCGTACTGGGATAAAAATTGTGTCACCAGGTGGCCGTGGTGCACGACTTTAATCCCAGCACTCTAGAGGCAGAGCCAGGAGGATCTCTGTGAGTTCAAGGCCAGCTGGTCTACAGAGTGAGAACCCAGACAGGCACCAAAACTACACAGAGAAACCCTGTCTCAGAAAAAGAAAAAGAAAGAAAGAAGGAAGGAAGGAAGGAAGGAAGGAAGAGTGTATCATCACCGCCTAGCAAAGCAAAATTTTTAAAAGAAGCCATTTATGGAAAAACAATAGTGAAGAACAATAGAACAAACATACTTTGGATGCTTTCCCTAATCTACACTAATTCTCCTAACACATAAAGTTGAGAGATCATTCATATCACTGTTGTGTGAAGCAGGAAAGAGGTGGAGAAAACAGGCTCTCTGCACAGTGGGAACCAGAGGTACCATTCTCAGCAGGAGCCAGGTGGCCCATGTAGAGGTCAGGCAATAGCAAGGGACAGCAAGGCAGTAGGTGACAGCCTGGCCCAATCTTCCAAGCAGTAGGAGTAGCAGTAACAGCATCCATTTACCATTTTATGTCAGGAGGGAGCTGTAGGCAGAAGTTTCTGTCCAACCAGTAACTCCCAAATACCCAGCAGGTGCTTCCCAAATGATTGACTTGGAGGCTTAATATTACTTATAAATGCTCGGCCAGTAGTTCAGGCTTATTACTAACTAGCTCTTACACTTAAATTAACCCACAATTCTTATCTATGTTTAGCCATGTGGCTTGGTATCTTTTCTCAGTATGGTATTCTCATCTTCCTTCCTCTGTGTCTGGCTGGTGACTCCCAACTCCGCCCTTCCTCTTTCCAGCATTCTTAGTTTGGTCGTCCCGCCTATACTTCCTGCCTGGCTACTAGACAATCAGCTTACGGTCCCTGCTATTAGGTAACACTTTACCCTTCTCAGGTCTCTGATGGAGTTGAAGACTAGATAGTTATAGTTTTCACTTGATACCAGACTCAGAAAAGAAACTCACTGAAGAGGTGTAAAGTGTCTAAGGTTGACAGACATAAAAAGATAGTTTTGGGTTGGTAATACAAGTTAGGATAGAAAGTGAATTAGGTAAAATACTTTGGATTCACCAAGATAGAACAGATAATGGAGTATTTTTCTCTGAATTTGTCAAATGCTAATGTGCTTGATTATTGCCTGTATATATTTGTATATAGTTATTGTACTTATTGTATATAGTCCCGTTCCCCCCCCTCCAGACTGGGTTTCCCTGTGTAGCTTTTCGCCTTTCCTGGATCTCACTCTATAGACCAGGCTGGCCTTGAACTCACAGAGATCTGCCTGGCTCTGCCTCCCAAGTGCTGGGATTAAAGGCGTGCACCACCACCGCCCAACTGTATATAGATAGTTTTTCTATGTTAGTTAAAACTTCACTTTTTATTTTAGACAAAAAAGGGGGGAAATGTTGTATGATATTTTGTTTGTGTTCTGACAAATAAAGCTTGCCTGGATATCAGAGGGTGGAGATAGCCACTGGTTAACCATAGAGACCAGGCAGTGGTAGCACACACTTTTAATCCCAACACTTTGGAGGAAGAAGCAGAAAGATCAGTAGTTCAAGCCCACTGAAAGAGAACCTGAGCAGTGGTGGTGCATGCCTTTAATCCCAGCACTAGGGAGGTGGAGACAGGATCTTGGGTGCCCCATTCAGTCTGAGGATTCATAGAGATGGTACTGCCCATTCTGAGATTTTGTAGAGGTAAGAAGTCTCTAGCAGCTGCTCTGCTTCTCTGCTCTTTCAGCTTTCACCCTAATATCTGACCCTGGGTTTTTATTTAATAAGACTAATTAGGATAGTGCTTCAGGAAGCTCTTCTGGCTCTATGGGGAAAGAGTCACATTTAGGGTCTGGTAGAACCTGGAAAACTCTGGTTCCTTTACTACTATTCACAATTCATAACAAAGATATTGGCTACATTGTTTTTATAAAATCATCTGTTTTTAAATTTTATTTTTGCATTTATTTATTCTATGTGCACCCATTCAGAGGTCAGAGGGGACAACTTGCAAGATTTGGTTCTGTCCTTCCACCAGTGTGGGTCCTGGGGTTGGAACTCAGGTCAGAAAACAAGAACCTGAACCATCTAGCTGGCCCTCAGCTACATTCTACAAGCAACAAGTGTTACATTTTAAGCACAGACCAGGGCCACCCAAACCTTTCCAGACTCTTAATCCAAAGAGGCCCAGAACTTCCCCTCTGCCTCTTCCATTCCTACTTCTACAGGATTGGCTCAGAAACAACCCCATAGCACCCAGAAGACAGCCTAGGTAGATCGTACTCTTCATTTCTATCCTACTAGCTCCCTTCCTGGGTTCTCCCCAAAATAAACCTGAGGGCTGTTCCTGCTTCACTGTCAAAGCCACCCAGAGTGATAGGCTCACAGGTCCATATTTCACTACAGCTGCCCAGGCTGCCTGCATTGCTGCTGTCTGTAAATTTGAGGTTTGGTCTGAAGAGATAGCTTAGCAGTTAAGAGTACTTGCTGCTCTTGCAGAGGACTTGGGTTCAGTTCCCACTACTCATATTGGCTGGCTCATAATTCCTGTAACTCCAGTGCTATGACTGCTTCTGGTCTTTATGGGCACCTGCACCCATACAGTATACACACTCATACAGAAACACAAGCACACACACATTTTTTAAATCTAAAATAAGTGGGGTTTTTTAAAATTTTATGTGCATCAGTGTTTTGCCTGAATGTATGTCTGTATGAAGGTGTCAGATCTTTGAGTTACAGACAGCTGTGAGCTGCCATGTGTGTACTGTGAATTGAACCCAAATCTTAACCAATAAGCCATCTCTCCAGCCTCTGAAGGGTTCTTAGACCCTCTTGGTTTTGATAATTTGCTAGAACAACTCACAGAACCCAGCAGAGTATTCTATTCATTGCCACAGTTTACCACAAAGGATACAAGCAAGTAGCCAAAGAGACATGGTCATAACCAGTAGAGTCCTGAGCAACCCAGGTTCTGCAGAATTCTTTCCTCTGGTCCATTGACTTCTCTAACCTCCACATCCCTGGATGTTAGGCTTAAACCCCAGCCCTCTAATCTCATTACAGCAGGCACCTACCTAGGCCTACTCCCCACTTCATGTCAGTAACAAACCCAGCCGGGGGTGGTGCATGCCTTTCATCCCAGCACTCAGGAGGCAGTGGCAGTCAGATCTCTGAGTTTGAGACCAGCCTGGTCTACAGAGTGAGTTCCAGGACAGCCAAGGACTACACAGAGAAACAGTGTCTCGGGGGTGGGGAGAAGAGTAACAAACCCATTGCTATTCATCACTCCGAAAGCTTTAGGAGCCCAGTGTCAGGAACAGGGATAGAGACCGAATATCTTCCCCTGCTTTACCTGTTCTCTGAAGACTTTAACATCCTTCCAAGTCCTCTCTGACCTTCATGCAAAGCCTCCAGGTCTGTGCACCATGCAGCTGTCAACAGTTTCACTCCACGCCAGGCTTCTTTGGTTTTCCTGAGCCTTGACTAGTCCTCACAGGTTTACGAAACAGCGCTGTGGGCTGGAGGCTTCCCTCTCACACACTCCAGGATCTGTCAGCCCCACTTCTACATACAAGTCACTTCCTTTCTCAGAGAACAGCACAGGAAGGCTAAGGGGAAGGGAAGAGACTCCACAGTAGAACCCTGACAAGCACACTTGAGCCCAGGAACCAGGTCAACATCAACCATGAGTTTCCCTTAACTGCAGAGAGAGCCTTGGCACCATGCGATGAGAAAAGCACACAATCTGCGGCCTTCCACCCCAGAACTCACCGGCAAAAAACACCAAAAGAGACATCCCACAACACACCGCACTGAAGTACTGATCAAAACTGTCACAGTCATGGAGAACAAAGGAAATCTGAGAAACTGTTATAATTTGAAGAGTCGTAAGGACTAACTAATGCAATGTGGTGTCTTGGAAGAAGACAAAGAAACAGAAAGAGAACATCAGAATAAAGTATGTCACACAAAAGTACGGAATAAGGTGGGTATTCAAGAGTAAAGAGAATCTGGGTACATGTTGGCCTCAGTTTATTCACTATGACTAAAAACTCGGATGTCTGTCCTGTGCCTATTGCCTGTGCCAGCACATCATTCCAGTGAGTGCAGGGACCTGCTACTATTGGTTCCACAGCTAAACAGCTGACTAACCCACTGTCAGGGAAGCAGTATTTCTGTTCAAAGGGCGAACTCCAGAAAACAGTCTTATGCCTGGAATAATAAGAACACACACACACACCAAACAAAACAAAACAAAACAAACAGCTAATTTTTAAGCCATAAACAGGCCACAGAAATTAGAAAGGGCATTAGTACTTTACAGCATCCTGAACAAGTTAACAGGTAGCCAGCTCTTATAGAAGAGGCAGCTTGAAAAACCGCTCCAAATCTTTCCACTGATCATAACTGGCTTTGTTGCTATTTTTGTGTGTGTGTGTGTGTGTGTGTGTGTGTGTGTGTGTGTGTGTGTGTAGCTTGGCCTAAAATTCGAAATGTAGACCAGGTTGGCCCGGAACTCAGAGATTCACCCGCCTGTGACTCCAGAGTGCTGGGATTAAAGGCGTGTGCTACCACGCCTGGCTCCACACCACGCCTATACTCTTAAGGTGACAAGAACTGTGTTTCTGCCAGTAAATCACAAATTCTCACAGACCAAGTTTCATCCTTACTTTAACTTACAAGCCGGACACATTCAAGTTTTCTTAGAAACCCCAATCAGCGGCCACCCCACCCCAGGGAGCGGCCCACTGTGCTGGCATCACCCAAAACCCAATCTCCCTGTCCCGGAGTTCTGGCTTCCAGGCCTGAGCTGGCCAAAGGGCACGCCTGGGCTCGGTTCATCATCAAGGGGAGCGCCAGGGCAGCCACAGCCCTAAGGAACTTTCCCAACGCCTCTGTCGGTAGCGGTGACCTGCGGCGACCAGGGCAACTAAGGTCACAGCGAAGCTGCCCAGCCCAGGCGACATAGAGCAGCCGGGTGCTTGTCATCGCCGCGCTGCCTCGGGGCATGGGGTGTGTGGGTGTCCCGCGCAGGTCCCTGGCCACCCACAACAGGTCCGGTGCACGGCGGCCGCTTACCCCGCGGGGAGGCGGCGCGGGGCGCCGCGAGGCGGGCAGGGCCCCGGCCGCGGCAGCTCCTGAGCAAGATGGACGCCATGCGTCCGCCGCGGCGGCGTTCTACGGCTGCCTCCGCTTCCTCGGCAGCTCCTCGCCGTCCCGGCGCCCGGGCCCGGCCCGCGCAGGCGATTGACGGCAGTGGTTGGCTCCGGCAGCCGGCGCTCAGCTCAGGATCCTGGTACCGGTAGCGGCCATGTCCCGGCACAGACGTCCCGAGGCGCGGGGCGGGGCTGGCCAGGCCGGCGACGCTCCCATTGGCCCCAAGGCACCCGCCTTGGCTAGGTGAGGGGCGAGCCCGCGCCACAGACTACCAATCCCAGTGTGCAACGGGCGGCCAGCTCCCGGACTAGCTGTCCCAGTGTGCACCCGGGTGGCTTTCTTCCCCGGACTATGAGCGTTCGCCCAGGCGCCTCCTTGAGAGATGAGCTGCATGCGGTTTCTTGCTGAGCTCAGGACTTCTCGGAGTTAGTCTTGCAGGTTCGCAGCACCGAGCCTGGGAGACTCGGAGGTTGGTCTGCTGGCGCAGTGGCGGCAGAAGAGACGGCTTCTAGCTTCCTTGCAACTAAGCCCTATACTAGGCGTAGCAAATGGCTCGAGGGACTTTGAGGAAGGGTAGGCTGGGAGCAGAACGCTCTTCTAGGACAGGGCGACAGGCTCTGGGAAAGAGGCAGTGCTTGCTGGTCCTAGCTCCTTGATTTAAGGCTAGGCCAGCAACCAGGCTTTGGTTCTCTTCAGAATGCTTTTCCCATTCTTGTTCTGTTCCTGTGATGTGAACTCAGCATTGTAGATTAGGGTCCTCAGTATGAACTTAGTGCATTTGTTCTCTGGATGCAAGCAAGTCCTAATGCTTGACTAGTATCCTAGCACAGCCCATTGGGAAGGAGTAACCTAACTGGTCATTTTTCTGAACCAGAACATAAGAATTAAGCCTGCGTGGACCAGATTTCCCATCTCAGAACTCAGGTGAGAGTCTCTAAAGATGTCTGGAAGCTCTCCTGTGCACTAGGTACTGTGCATTGTGGACATCAGATACAGAGTTGAGTCAAGTATAGGGATGCCAGTTTGACATAAAGATAAGAACACTTGCTGGACAAGAAAAGCATCATTTGGCTTTGACTATAAAGAATAATCTACTGATAAAATTTTACCCCACACAAAGTTCCTTATCCTGTCCTATAAATCCCCCAACCCCCTGCACCTGGATAACTGTTGTGGGATATTTGTACACTGTGTGAAGATGTATTTGCTGTGATTGGTCTAATAAAAAGCTGAATGTCCAAAAACTAGGCAGGTGGTATAGGCATTTCTGGCGAGAGAAAGGTAGAGGAAGAAAAATCTAGACATGCGGTAGAACAGGAGACGCAGAAAGGAAACAGGAGGTGCAAGAAGGAAGAGTGATGTAACAAGTCTTTTTCTGTCCCACCAGCTAGCTCCCAAAAAAATGACATGGAGACTTATTAGTTATGAAAGCTCGGCCTACAGCGTAGGCTTGTTCCTAACTAGTGCTTATAACTTAAGTTAACCAGTTTCTATGGACTATGTTTTGCCTCGTGGCTTTTTACCTTTCTTTCATTCTGTATGTCCAACTACCTCTGTGTCATCTTTGGCCTCTCTCTCGTGTTGCCTAGATTCATCCTGAGTTCCTCCGCTTTTCCTGGAAGTCCTGCCTGTCTCTCCTGCCTAGCTACTGTCCATCCAGCTTTTTATTACACCAAACATAGCAATATTGCTTCACACAGTGTACAAATATTCCACAATAGAGGTAAGAACATGTGATAGAACATAGATTAATATAATGGGTTAATTTAAGTTATAAGAGCTAGTTAGGGCCAGGCGGTGGTGGCGCACGCCTTTAATCCCAGCACTCGGGAGGCAGAGCCAGGTGGATCTCTGTGAGTTCGAGGCCAGCCTGGGCTACCAAGTGAGTTCCAGGAAAGGCGCAAAGCTACACAGAGAAACCCTGTCTCGAAAAAAACAAAAAAAAAAAAAAAAAAAAAAAGAATGGAAAATATATAGGGCATCAGGATCCTATATGGTGCTTTCTTTGAATTTTTTAAATGCTAATGAACAAAAAGCAATAGCTTCTGACAGACATTGGAAACTACTAAATTAAACCAACCTATATATCTTTTGTTCGTTTGTTTTTGTTTTGTTTTTTGAGACAGGGTTTCTCTGTGTAGTTTTGGTGCCTGTCCTGGATCTCACTCTGTAGACCAGGCTGGCCTTGAACTCACAGATATCCACCTGGCTCTGCCTCCCAAGTGCTGGAATTAAAGGCATGCACCACCGTCACCTAGCCATAAGTCTGTTTCAACTGTATAACCAAACCTCTATCCATGCCATAGAAAAGGATGGCATATAATTTAAGGACTCTGTAGCCAACAAGATTTATCATGTCTCATCTAGTCTAGAGCTGCTCCCATGTTAGGGAATCAGCATATATGTCCCCTGTCCTGTAGTCTTTCTTGGCTTTTTTCCTTTATATCTGTAGCCAAGATTTTCAGATCTCTCCCAAAACAAATCTGATCTTCATTAATTTTGAAGGAATCCATAGCTTTTTATTTCCTGTGGAAACAAAAGCACAACCTCTCCCCCAACAGAACACATTTTCTGACTTCCATTCTGAAGTTAAGACATTCTTGAGATATATAGGTTGGTTTGCTGGGTCAAAAAGACTACAAAGTTAACAGATGCCTTTTACCTGCTCAAACACAGAACAAAAAAATCATCTTTAGCTGACTTGTATACACCGCACATTCCACACATGTGTTAATATAGATATATATGTTACATTTAAAAGTTTATTTTCAGAAAAAAAGGGCCAGACACCTGTTGTGAAATAGAATATTTGTTTAACTAAATAAAGATGTGTTACATTTGTTTGTGTTACAGAATAATTGTTTTAACTAGGTAAAGATGTGTTGCTTTTGTTTATGCTGCATTTGTTGAACTATGTAAAGATGTGTTGCTGTTTTACTTTGTCTGCCTAAGGCACCTGATTGTCTAATAAAACCTGAATGTTCAATAGCTAGGCAAAGGAGGGAGAGACAGGGCTGGCAGGCAGAGAGAAAAGAGGAGCCAGCCAGCCAGCTGGGGGCCAGCTAACTGGGGACCAGACAGACATGGGGGAAGCAGGAGAGCAGGATGGACAGTACGTAGATGAGGTAAACGAACCCCAGAGCAGCCCGTAGATTAATAGAAATGGGTTAATGTAAGTTAAAAAGAGCTAGCTAAAAACAAGACTAAGCTAAGGCCAGGCATTCATAATTAATAATGTCTCTGTGTCATGATTTGGGGGCTGACAGTCCAGAAAGCCTGCTACGGACACCAATAAAAGACAAATAGGCCATGAGATCCAGCCTCTCAGAATGCCTCTGTTACTGTTTCCTCCAAAACAACTTCAAGGTTGCTAGCTGGGATGGTCCAGCCTCATGAACTATCCAGCCAAGACTTAAGATAAGTGCTATACTTTCCCATCACACAGAGACTAAACAAAACAAAATAAAACAAAAGACAAACAAACAAAAAGGGCGGTGGTGGCGCACGCCTTTAATCTCAGCACTCTGGAAGCAGAGCCAGGCGGATATCTGTGAGTTCCAGGCCAGCCTGGTCTACAGAGAGAGATCCCAGGACAGGCACCAAAACTACACAGAGAAACCCTGTTATAAAAAAAAAAATTACAGCTAGCTTTCCAAAACTTGACCATTATCTCAGTTTTCTCAGGGTTTCCTAAAGATGCTATTGCCGGGGTTGGGGATTTAGCTCAGTGGTAGAGCGCTTGCCTAGCAAGTGCAAGGCCCTGGGTTCGGTCCTCAGCTCTGAAAAAAAAAAAAGATGCTATTGCCCCCAGTCAACAGGAAGTAATATTAAGAAAAAACACTCACATTCCCAAGAGGTGGGTGGGGTGGGTGTTTTTCAGTGTGTTATGGATGTTTGTCATCATTTAGGGGGACAGTTTGCAAATTGTTACTGGTCATGGTAAGGGAGGAAACTAAGCAAGGGAGGTTAGATTCAAGGATTTCTTTCTGAAAAGGAAAAGGGGATATAGGAATGATAGGTTAAAAGGGTAGATTATTGAATCTACTTTTAACTAAAGAGCAACTATTAATCTTAAATTTTTACATTGGTATGGATTTAAGTATATTGATGGGCTGGAAAGATGGCTTAGAGGTTAAGAGCACTAGCTGTTCTTCCAGAGGTTCTGACTGAGTTCAGTTCCCAGCAACCACATGGTGGCTCACAACCATCATAATGAGATCTGGTGTCCTCTTCTGGCCTGCAGGCATACACACAGGCAGAACATTGTATACATAATAAATAAATAAATCTAAAAAAATATATATTGATATAAATTTAAGGTTATTTTTGTTAGAAAATACTCTATATATATTTCTATTCTTGTTTAAGATATTTTTGTATATTGATACAAATTTAAAATTTTTTGTTATACTATATATATGTATATATATATATACATATATATATGATTTTACTTTTGTTTAAATTATTGTACCTATGCAGCTTATTTAACAATGTAATGTAAAATCTAGTTTTTGAAAGTTATTACAAATTATTTAGGATAATTAAGAAATACAGGCTAATAGTCATCTAACAATCAAATTTGGGGCCATGTTAGTATGTTTTCAAGGTCAAACAGATATATTTTAGGTAGACAGATGTTCTTCAAACACTTAAAAGACCTACAGAATATGGCACTTAAAATATTTTAATAAAATATTTTATTTTAAAAAGATTTAAATAAATAAATAAAATAAAAGATTTTTCATGACAGTAATACACATCTGCTCCTGGCAGCACCAATTTACTTCAAAAAGGAATGATGGGCATTGAATGACCTCCATATAGAATTTGCTTTTATTGTGGCAAGGTTAGCCACTGGGCAAGAAACTGCCCTTGCCTCAACTGCTGACAGTATGCTGTCCAAATTGGACAAGCAGGACACAAAAGAAGATGACTGCTGAACTTTGCCAAGACAGGGTAGGACAAACTTTCAAAAATTTCCTGCTTCACAAGAAAGTCTGTCTGATATTCTAGGCCTGTAGGCCGAAGATGGATGCTCCAATGTTGCAGAGGAATCTTGGGTTTCTATTGTTTTGGAAGTTGCTTGCTCTGCACTTCCTGTTTACTCCGGTAATATTATATTCTACTTGGGTCTCTGATGGAGGTTGAAGACTTGATAGTTATACTGTTTTCTTTGTTACCAAATTTAAAAAAGAAACTTAAAAAGGAGATATAAAGTTGATAAAGGTTGAAAAACATAAAAGCTTAAATTGTTTAAGAAAATGTTTTATGGAGCTGGAGAGATGGCTCAGAGGTTAAGAACACTGACTGCTCTTCCAGAGGACCTGAGTTCAGTTCCCAGCAACCACATGGTGGCTCACAACCATCTATAATGAGATCTAGTGCCCTCTTCTGGCGTGCAGGCAGAACACTGTATACATAATAAATAAATAAATAAATAAATAAATCTTTAAAAAAAAAAAAGAAAAAAAATGTTTTAAGGATTGTAATGCAAGTTATGATAGAAAATGGTTTAGGTATAAAACTTTGGACTCACTAAGATAGCATAAAATAATACAGTACTTTCTCCGAATTTGCCAAATCTATATGAACTGGGAATTGTGAATGTAATTCTTACCTGATAATTGTTCTTGTTATATATAATTTTACTGTGTTAGAGCTAAACCTTTTACTTTTTTTGGGGGGGGGGTGTTTGTAGATGTATCTAACCGTCTTATTAAATAAGAAACACAGAAACAATGTAAAAGAGAAAGCCGAGAGGTCAGAGCTCAGAGCTAAAATCTCACCCTTCCGCCTGCGGTGTCCCAGCTTCCCGAAAGAGACCTATTTCCTGTCTGTTCGTCTATTTATAGTATTTTGTTCTGCCTTCTCATTGGTTGTAAACCCAAACACGTGACTGCCTCGTCACTGTCTGAATGTACAGCCCCCTAGGTCTTAAAGGTATATGTCTCCAATGCTGGCTGTATCCCTGAACACACAGAGATCTATGGGATTAAAGGCGTGTGCCACCACCGCCACACTCTTGCTATGGCTCTAATAGCTCTGACCCCCGGGCAACTTTATTAACATACAATCAAAATCACATTTCAGTACAATTAGAATACCACCACAGGTTTTTTGTTTTTTTTTTTTTGTTTTGTTTTGTTTTTCGAGACAGGGTTTCTCTGTGTAGCTTTGCGCCTTTCCTGGAACTCACTTGGTAGCCCAGGCTGGCCTCGAACTCAGAGATCCACCTGCCTCTGCCTCCCGAGTGCTGGGATTAAAGGCATGCACCACCACCGCCTGGCTAAACCCTTTCCTTTTTATTTAGACAAAAAGGGGGAAATGCTGCAGGATATTTGTACACTCTGTGAAAGTATATTGCTGTGATTAGTGAAATAAAAAGCTAAATGGCCAATAGCTAGGCAAAAGAGATAGGCAGGATTTCTGGGTAAAGAAAGGAAGAGAAAGAGGAATCAAGATATGTGGGAGATACCAGGAGATAGGGAGAATAAACAGGAGGTGCAAGGTGGAAGAGAGGTAATGCCACATGATAGAAGATAGATTAATATAAATGGGTTAATTTAACTTATAAGAGCTAGTTATAAGAGCTAGTTCCTAAGCTATAGGTTGAGCTTTCATAATTAATAAAAAGTCTCCGTGTTGTTATTTGTGAGCTGGCAGCCCAAAGAAAAATCTGAATATAGCTTACAGACGAGACTAGTGTATTTCAGTTATTTTGATTGAAGAACAATTTTGCCCTGTAGAGGTTGGTCTCCTATGTATTTCTATGCCATCTCCATTGGTCCTGACCTAACATGCTCCAAACTTGGGCCTATTTGTTATGGTATATTTAATTACATTGGGAAACAGAGATTGCATTATTTGAATAAAATCAAACATAGGTCAAGGTGCACAGCAAGCAACCAGTGGACTGGAAAGTGAGGGGAAATCAGGAGGTTGGAGAGAGAGAGAGAGAGAGAGAGAGAGAGAGAGAGGTGAAGGAAGGAGAAGGGAGGGACATCTGGTTAGAGGAGATTTTGTTTCTGACAGAATAAGAGAAAAGCCCTTTTCAGAGACAACAGTGGAGGAGGAAGGTCAGCTGGTTGCTTTCTCTGCCTCTCTGAGATAGCAGGTTTTCACCCCAGCATCTGGCTCCCACATCTTTTTTGCTAAAATAGAAAGATAGAGACTAGCTGGGTGGTGGTGGCACATGCATTTAACCCCAGCACTCGGGAGGCAGAGGCAGGCAGATCTATATGAGTTTGAGGCCAACCAGGTCTACAGAGCGAGATCCAGGAAAGGCGCAAAGCTACACAGAGAAACTCTGTCTCGAAAAAGAAAGAAAAGAAAGAAAGAAAGAAAGAAAGAAAGAAAGAAAGAAAGAAAGAAAGAAAGAAAGAAAGAACAAAAAAGAAAGATAGAGACTACTTGGTTAAAACAACATTTTCTTCCCCAAGTGGAGGTGGCTGAGGTGGTGGTGGCAGAATATGGAGGCTCCCCTGGGACCAAAGCCTCCACAGTGTGGGAGCTGCTAGTACAGAAGCACAGTCAACAACTGAGGCAGTGTTACGGAATATTTGTTTGCACTGTGTGAAGATGCGTCACTGTGATTGCTTTAATAAAAAGCTGAATGGCCAATAGCTAGTCAGGAGAGAATAGGTGGGACTTCTGGGAAAAGAGAGGAACTGGGGATGAATCTAGGTACACAGGAGATGCCAATGAGACACAGAAGTCATCAGACATACAGTACAGAGGAGAAGTAACTGAGCCATGTGGCAGAACATAGATTAATAAAAACAGGTTAATTTGTTATAAGAGCTAGTTGGGAAAAGCCTAAGCTAAGGCCAAGCTTTCATAATTAATAATAAGTCTCTGTGTCCCTGGAGGCCCAAAGGAAAGTCTGACTAGAAGACAGCAATATAATCAGTGCTGCCTCTGTACTACAGATATAAAACACCTATGTTACCCACAAACTATAAGAGGGACTCTATCCCTCAACTCAGGAGAGAAAGAGGTAGGAAAAAGAACAGACCTTGTTCACCCATAATGAGGCCTGGGTCAGAGCAGATGATTGGTGAGCACTGGAGAAAACTAGACTTCTCTAGTATTAGGAACATTGACCTGCTGTTTCTTATGAAATTCTGAGGCTTGTAGCATTTTTTCTATTAATAGCTGATACATTTCATTATTACCTTGAGCTAGAAGGCCTGGTAGATGCATGTGGGATCTGATATTTGTTATATATAATGGATGATTTCTATTTCTGATTACATGTTGTAGTAAGTAAATATCAAAGTTAATTCTGAATCGTGGGATAAGTTCAGCAGTTTCAATATGTAAAACAACTCTTTCTGCATATAATATATTAAGAGATTCAGGAAAAAAATCTAAAAATACCATAAGAGTGGTGTATAGCTCTGATTTTTTAACGGAATCATAAGGGTTTTGAGCCACTTTACTTATTTTTTCCTGACTTATAACCTACCTTTCCTGACTTATTTGCATCAGTATAGAATGTAGGGGCTCCAGAAATTGGTGTCCCTTTTCCTATGTGAGGGAGAATCCAATTCTTTTCATAAACTGAAGTCTCTTGCTTTTGGGATATTTGTTGTTAATTTCTTCTAAGAAATTACTGCAAGATCTTTGCCAGTGTTCATTTTCTGCCCATAATAAGGCAATTTCATCACTAGTAAAAAAGTACCACAATTTCTGCTGGGTCTAATCTTGTTAATTGACAAAGTCTCATTTTTCCTTTCACAATCAATTCTGAAACCCTTTCTACATCTGTCTTTAAATTTTAACACTGACTATATGCTAAAAATATCTATTATATCCATTCTAAGATATTATCTTCAGTCTATATAAGAATTCCTGTGGGATAATGAGTATAAGGCAAAATAACTAAAATACAATCAAGCTTTGTATTCAAGGGATCCACATGTCCATTCTGTAATTTCTTTTCTTCCACAGTCAATACTCTATCAGCCTCAGGTGATAATTTTCTTGGACTATTTAAGTCCTTATCACTATGTAAGATTTGAAATAATTACTTACCTCTTGAGTAGTTAATCCAGTTGTGTCCATACCCAGTGAATATCTCCCAGCAAATTTTGAAAATCATTAAGAGTTTGTAATTGGGCCGGGTGGTGGTGGCACACTCCTTTAATCCCAGCACTGGGAAGAAGAGGCAGGCAGATCTCTGTGAGTTCAAGGCCAGCCTATTCTATAGAGTGAGTTCCAGGATAGCCAGGACTGTTTCTGTCTCAAAAAAACAAAACAAAACAAACAAACAAACAAAAACAACAACAAAAAAGTATGTAATTGATTACTCCTGATTTGTACTTTTTGTGGTTGAATTTTCTATAAACTTATCTTATAGCTAATTGATAAAATCCCCTCATTGTATTTTTTCAGGAGCAATTTATAGTCCTTAGCAAGGCAAAATTCTCTTTACTTCATTAAACATTTTTTACCTGAGGTATCTAAGTCTGAATCAGCCAGTAAGTTATCACCGATATAATAATAAATTTTAGATTGAGGAAACTGTTTATGAATTAATTCTAACGGCTAGTGTACAAAATATTGACACAGGTGGGGTTGTTTAACATTCCTTGTGGAAGAATTTTTCACTGACAACTTTAAACAGGTTCAGCATTATTATAAATAGGCATTGTGAAGGCAAGTTTTTCTTTATCCTGTTCTTGTAAAGGTATCATTAAAAAGCAGTCTTTTAAATCAATCACTACAATAGGACATCCCTTAGGTAATAAAGAAGGCAAGGGAATGTCAGGCTATAATGAGCCCATTGGCTGAATCACCTTATTTATGGCTCTTAAATCTATGTACATTCTCCATTTTTTAGATATCTTTTTAACAAATATAGGAGAATTCCAAGGACTGGTCGATCGTTCAATATGTTGAGCATTTATCTGCTTCTGTATCAGCTGTTTTAGTGCCTATAATTTTTCTGATGTCTAAGGCCATTGTTCCACCCACACAGGTTTGTCAGTTAACCATTTTAAAGGTAGGGCTGTTGGTACCTTTGAAAAACCAACAGCTGTTGTGGTTTGTTTATGTATAACTTGAAAGGTCAATAAATAGTCTTGATAATGTCTTTTAATATTTTCCTCAGAAGCATATGTTAGGTTATGGTTTGTTTCTGAAATTGGGATGTTAATCCAAATTTTTCATTGCTGCAACAAATTACATCCACATAAATTCATTGCTATGTTAGCTACATATTGTTTTAATTTTCCTATCTGTCCTTCTGGCCCTATATACTTGACCCAACTTGTACTTTGTTTTACCTAAGATAAAATTCCAATCTCAAGAAGCTGAATATTTACATCCTGAAGAAGCCAATCTGGATGGACAAGATTTTGGTGAAATTATTGTTATATCTACTCCTATGTCTAGTAAACCTTCAATTTCTATGTTATTTATATGTATTTTTAACTTTGGTCTTTGATAATTTGTAGTAGTACTTTTTCATTGGCACCACCAGACCACAAATAATGACATGAAGACTTATTATTAATTATGAAAGTTTAGCCTTTAGCTTATGCTTGTCCCCAACAAGATCTTATAACTCAATTTAACCTATTTCTATTAATCTACATTCTGCCACATGGCTTGGATGCCTCTGCTCTGTATTGTATATCTGACTTCTTCAAAGTCTTACTGGTGTTTACCCACCTCTCTTCTCTTTCCCTGGAAATCTGCCTATTCTCTCCTGCCTAGTTATTGGCCATTCAGCTCTTTATTAAATCAATCATAGTGACACATTTTCACCCAGTGTAAGCAAATATTCTCCAACAATAATTTATAGCAGTTTGCCAAAATACTTGTTTTCTGGTCTCTCTTGAATTTTTGTTATATCAACTGAAGCTGTTCTGTCCTTGATTACATCCAGAACAGCACTGTTTTTAACAATAGGTGTTAAATCTTTTAATTGCTCTGTGTATGAGTTTCTCTGATGCTCCCTGGGAATCATTGAATTGAATTTGATATTGGGGCTTGTGGGAGGCCCCTTAGGTTGTTTCCCATTGGGAAAGGGTTACCTTACCTATCCCTTGTTAATCTATATTCATAAGTTCAATGCTAGCCTTTGCCATACTTTCTCCATACCCCAGAAGCCTGGGGCCTTCTGTTTGGATTATCTCTAGAAAAAAACAGTGTTTCTAAGAATTCCTTGCCTACAATCCCTTTTCAAATGAGCTTGCTTACCAAAATTAAAATATCTTGACATTTTGATTTTTCTTAAAACTTTTAGAGATTACTTCTATATGAGTAGCATCATACATCTGAGATCCAATATCAGCTGTATTTCTAATCCATTCATCCATTGATGCTGATCTTTCATTTAAAAGCCTAATCACCCCTTTGCATTCTGATTTGCATTTTCAAAAAGGAAGGATTTGATTAGTTTGTCTGACTTCTAGATCTGATACTTTTCTATTTACAGCTTAAGTCAATTTTTGCAAAAAAATCAGTTGAAGTCTTCTTTTGGACCTCATATGTTCTTAGTAAATGACTCAGACTGTTGTGGGATAATATTTTTTTTTCTGGAGCCGAGGACCGAACCCAGGGCCTTGTGCTTGCTAGGCAAGCGCTCTACCACTGAGCTAAATCCCCAACCCCGGAATAATCTTTTTTTACACTGTGAATATATGTCTTTGCCAAGATGCATTCTGATTGGTTTAATAAAGAGCTAAATGGCCAATAGCTAGGCAGGAAGAGGTTATGTGGGACTTCTGGGAGAGACAGGAACTTAGGGAGATGAATTAAGGTATGGAGGAGACATGAGTGAGACACAGAGGGAGTCAGATATATAGAATGAAGGAGAGGTTAAAAAGCTACATGGGAGAATGTAGGTTAATAAAATAGGTTAATTTAAGTTATAAGAGCTAGTGGCACAAGCCTAAGCTAAGCCCAGGTTTTATAATTAATAATAAGTCTCCATGTCATTATTTGGGGGCTGGTGGTCCTGATGAGAAAATACTACATCAGACATCTTTCCTGATTCTTCAACCTTGTCCCAAGCATTTAAAGCTGCTAAACAATATAGTACCAAGGTATGATCATCAAATTCAACCACCTTTGCAGTTCAGCATACTGGCCTTCACCTAGAAGCTGATCTTGGGAAATATTAATACCTCTAGCCCTATTTCATTGTTCCATGGCCCTAGCTTCCTCTTTCCATCATGTTTGCCATTGTAACTGAGGACTAACTTCCAATATTGCTGTTGCCAAATCTTTTCAGTCTTGGGGAATAATTCTGTTCTGAGTTGCCAATGAATTAAATACTTGCTTCATGAGACAGGTGGCAGTGGCACACACTTTAATCCCCGCACTCTGGGAGGCAGAGGCAGGCAGATCTCTGTGAGTTTGAGGCTAGCCTGGTCTACAGAGCAAGATCCAGGAAAGGCACCAAAACTACACAGAAAAACCCTGTGTAGCTGGAGTTTTTGCCAGTCCCCCTCAGACCTATAGCCACTTAGACCCAAATAAACACACAGGTGCTTATATTATTTAAACTGTTTGGCCTAATGGCTCAGGCTTCTTGCTATCTAGTTCTTATATCTTTTTTTTTTTGGTTTTTCGAGACAGGGTTTCTCTGTGTAGCTTTGCGCCTTTCCTGGAGCTCACTTGGTAGCCCAGGCTGGCCTTGAACTCACAGCGATCCGCCTGGCTCTGCCTCCCGAGTGCTGGGATTAAAGGCGTGCGCCACCAACGCCCGGCCTTAGTTCTTATATCTTAAATTAACCCATTTCTATTAATCTGTAAGTTGCCATGTGGCTTGTGGCTTACTGGTACCTTACATCTTGCTTCTCATGGCAGCAGCAGCTGTCAGCCTCTCCTGACTTGGCCTTCCACTTACCAGAATTCTCCTCTCTTCTTATCCCACCTGCAGTATACTTCCTGCCTGGCTACTAGCCAATCAGAGTTTTATTTATCAATAAATCAGAGCAACACATTCACAGCATCCCCAGCAACCCAGTCTTGAAACCCCCCCCCAAAAAAAAGGAAGAAAGAAAAGAAAAGAAAGAAAAAAAAAGAAATGCTTGTTTCATAGAGTGAAAGGCATGCCATATGAAATGACTGCTTCCTTAAATCTCCTCAAAGCTAATATTTCTATAGGATTCTATTTAACTTCTACATAACCTTGCGAATGCCTATCATCTGCTGGTAGTCTAGTATAGTAACTGGATAAACTAAGGTTGGTTTTATAACAACCTTGTGCTGCCCCTCTTCAGTTTCATCATGCAGTGGTGAGGTAAGTTCTTATCTAAATTGTTCTATGTCTGAATATTTTTCTTATTTTCATATATAAGTCTTTTTGTATCTTATCAATTTACTTTTCATATTTGGCACAAAACCCAGTAAGGCTATTAAGGATAAAATATGATGGGGCTGGAGAGATGGCTCAGAGGTTAAGAGCACTAGCTGCTCTTCCAGAGGTCTTGAGTTCAATTCCCAGCAACCACATGGTAGCTCACAAACATCTATAATGAAATCTGGCGCCCTCTTCTGGCTTGCAGGCATACATGCAAACAGAACACTGTATACATAATAAGTAAATAAATAAATTTTAAAAAATAAAAAAATATGAATTACCAGACTGATAGTAATTATAATCAGTATTATGTCAATCTCAGTTAAGTCATTTATCTTTTCATTTTCTGCTTCTATTTTCAAGCCATCTAAAGTAGCATAATACAGGGTCCAGACACCCAGTATTATACCTCCCATTCTTAACATGGGAAAGATTTTTTTTCCTTTTAATATTACTTAACTCTCTCCTTGAGGACTTTCCAGGTGTCTTACCAAATCGGATGTCTTCTCAGTTTGTCCATAGCTGGCATGATTTCCTGTCTGTGTGGTTGTGCCACATGTTGGAGTGTCATTTTTTTCCCCCTGAGACAGGGTTTCTCTGTGTAGTTTGGATGCCTGTCCTGGAACTCACTCTGTAAGCCAGGCTGGCCTCGAACTCACAGAGCTCTGCCTGCCTCTGCCTCCCGAATGCTGGGATTAAAGACGTGCACCACCACTGCCTCGCTATGGTTTCTTCTTAATAATCACTTCCTGTCAACTGGTTGCTTGCTCTGCCTCTTGACCTATAGTTGACTTTATTTAATCCTGTTTACAATATTCAAGCAGAAAGCTCTTGGGTTAAAGGTGTGTGCTAGGGCTGAACCACAGAACAACTAGAAACAGGTTTTTCTAATAAATAACACAATCTCAGGGTTCACAGTGTGATCACATGTTCTGCAACACACTGTGATAACACAATCTGCAACACACTGTGATAACACAATCTCAGGTTCACAGTGTGATCACATGTCCTGCAACACACTGTGATAACACAATCTCAGGGTTCACAGTGTGATCAAATGTCCTGCAACACATTGCCATTGGCATTGCTCTTGGCTTGTCAGGCCAGATATGAGAGAGGCAACAGGAGGGGTAGAGAGCCAAGATAGACTAGGAGTCTGACAGTGCAGAGTAGGGTGCTTGAAAATTCATTTTCCACTAATCCAAATAGCCTTAGTGGGTCTTCTAATTATCAAAGGAGTATGTACTTAGCACAGTCATTCAAGTTTAGATAAAAAGAGCTCAAGGAAGGAGACTGGATATTCCTCCAGCTAGCTACAGCCAAGATAAAAGCAATGTGCCCACTTGCCCTGTGTCTCATGCAGCAGTCCAAATGTTCACACACGCCCAGCTGTTTGACACCATGGGCTCTTGTTTTGTTTTCATATTTGATCCAGTAGAGTTCAGGCTGGCCTGCATCTAGAGAGCCTCTGGCAGTGGAAGTGCTGAGATTACTGGAGTAGGCCACTAAAGCTACAACAGGAAAAACCCTTTAACCTTTTGGTTTCCTTTTCAGAGGGCTCCCTTTCCTCCTCCCTATATTTCCCAAAAGTTATAATCTTCCAGTGTTTACATTGGTGCACAAACAGGGCAGGATGCCCCGGCAACACAGAAAGAAAAGGAGTTAGTATGGCTAGGGAGTCCTTGGAGGTCACAATGGAGCACAGATGTTCAACATGTGGGGCAAGACCCCTTTGGTGGTCAAAGGAGCCTTTCACAGGGGTCACATATCAGATATTTACATTATGATTCATAACAGTAGCAAATACAGTCATGAAGTAGCAATGGGAAGAATTTTACAGTTGTGAGTCCCCACAACATGAGGAACTGTATGAAAGGGTCGCAGCATTAGGAAAGTCAAGAACGATTGCATTGTGCATTGGAGGATTCTGCAGGGTTGGGGGCTGTCATCCCTAGGTGGATGTGCCTACTGGGGTTTTGACAGGAAATAAGGGGAGAGGCACAGTGGAGTAGAGGGTGTATTCGAGTTTTGTGATGTTTTACTGTCAACTGCACATGAATCTACTGATGCTTTAATTATCATTCGCAGCCCCACAGCCTAGAATTCAGTGCCCCATGGCCACTCAGGCCTTGGCCTGGTGGGGCTTCCAGTCCCTTGGCCCGGCTTTGCCGCTGCCACTGCCAAATGTAGGTTTAAACTAAGCCCCTATTGTTCTATTTACCAACAAAGACACAGAAGTCAGATGTGGGGGTGAAAACCTGCTAGATCAGAGAAGCTGAGAAGCAACCAGGTGACCTTGCTTTTTGGCCAGAGACCAGCAAGAGATGTATCTCTTTACTTGTCCCCAAACCAAAAGAAAGCTCAAACTCTAGTCCCTGCCCTTTCCTTCCTGTCTTTGCTAGCTTCTCTATGGCTAATTCTGGTCAGCTAGTCCCTGGCTCCACCCCCTTATTCAAGGTAAACTTTATTGACAGTCTGGAGTGTCACAATGCAATCAAAATTTCCCACAACAGTTTAGTAGAAGGATTAGCTGGGGGAAATTATTTGTTTGAGTTTTTGATACAGGGTCTCAGGTTGCTAAGGCAGTCCTTGAATTCACTGTGTAATTGAGGTTAGCTTTCCTGATCTTCCTGTCTCAGCTTCCCAGGTGCTAGAATTATGGACATGCACCACCCACATGTTGTAGAGAGCTGTAAATTGTCCTGAGATCTCCACATGCACACCATGTCAGTCATGTATGCATATGCAAACATGCACAAAGGCATGCCTATGTGCAAACACACACACACACACACACACACACACACACAATCAATCAATCAATCAATCAAAAATCAGTTAATTAACCTAGCCAGGCTTGGCAGCACACATCTTTAATCTCAGCACTCAGGAGGCAAAGAAGCAGACAGATCTCTATGAATTGGAGGCCAACCTGATCTACATAGAGAGTTCTAGGACAGCCAGAGCTACGTAGTGAGGCTTTCCTGTTCCACCTCACCAAGACAGAGTTTCTCTATGTAGCCCTGGCTGTCCTGGAACTTGCACTGTAGACCAAGGAGGAAAGGGTACATTGGGATTACACTTCCACATTATAGTCCATCACTGACTAAAGGAAGCCAAGGCAGGAACTCAAACAGGGCAGGAACCTGGAGGCTGGAGCTGATGCAGAAGCCATGAAGGTGTGCTGCTTACTGGTTTGCTCTCCATGGCTTGCACAGAATGCTTTCTTATAGAACCCAGGACCAGCAACCCAGGGATGGCACTACCCACAGTGGGCCAGGCCCTACCCCCTCAATCACTAAGAAAATGCCTTACAGCTGCATCTTTTTGTTTTGTTTCTCTGTGTAGCCCTGACTGTCCTGGAACTCACTCTGTAGACCAGGCTGGCTTCAACCTCACAGAGATTCACCTCCCTCTGCCTCTTCCTTTCAAGTGCTGGGATTAAAGGTGTTTGGCAGAGGCAGGCAGATCTGAGTTTGAGGCCAGCCTGGTCTACAGAATGAGTTCCAGGACAGCCAGGGCTACACAGAGAATCCCTGTCTTGAAAAACCAAAAGAATAAAGCAATAAAAATAAAGCCTTTTGCTGTCAAATCTAGTACCTAGGCGCAGAACTGGCTTTTACAATTTTATTTTAGGGTCAGTGAGATGGCTCAGCAGGTAAAGATACTGACACCAAACCTAACAAGTTGAATTTGATCCCTGGAACCCACATTGTGGAAAGAGAACTGATGCTGCAAGTTATCCTCTGACTTCCATACATGCATTATGGCATGTGCATTCAAACATACGCGCACACACACACACACAACGTAACACAATTTCAGAATATTTTTACCTATTTAAATAATATTTTATGTGTATGCATGGTTTTCCTGCTTGTATATGTGTGTACCATTTGCATACCTCATGCCCACAGAACCAGTAGAGGACCTGGAATCCTCTGGAAGCAAAGTTAAGAATGGTTGTGAGCTGCCATGTGGGTGCTGGGAACCAAACCCAGGTCCCCTGTATAAGCAGCCAATGTTCTTAACCACTGAGCCATCTCTGTTGTGGGGGTATTTGTACACTGTGCAAAGATATATTGCTGTTATTGGTTTAATAAAGAGCTGAATGACCAATAGCTAGGCAGGAGGTATAGGCAGGAGAGAGAGGAAGTAGGAGGAGGAATCTAGGCATGCAGAAGAAGCATTGAGAGGAAACAGGAGTTACAAGGTGGAAGAGAGGTAACATCATGTGATAGAATGTAGATTAATATAAATGGGTTAATTTAAGGTATAAGAGTTATGGGACAAGCCTAAGCTAAGGCCAAGCTTTTATAATTAATAATGTCTTTGTGTTGTTATTTGTGAGCTGGCAGCTCAAAGAAAAACTTATCTACACACACTAGCCTCTGCAAGGCTCTGGCGGCTGGCCATTTCCCCCTCGGTTCCCTGAGAACCTAGTCTCAAGCA